>NC_142014.1:78983316-79283316 GCF_049901735.1 Notechis scutatus | reverse complement strand
CCCTATGTAAATGGAATGACGATTAAAGGTTAAGTACAGGTTTTGGAAATTTGACGAGGGATCACCCTTAAAAAATCAGGATGGTGGAAGGTGTGGGGGAGGGGGGGGAGAAAGGAAGAGAACTATCAAGGTTTGATGGGAATTAAACATCTTAATTAAAATACTCAGAAGTGCCGTACTCATTTTGGCACAAAGTTCTATTTTCAAATGTCAAATTTAATCAGGCACTTGAAGGTGGGGGGGGGGGAATGCATAATATTCCTCCGGCAAGGAAGAGGGGAAGGAAGGGGGCCACGGAAATGTCTTCCTCTCCGCTCCTCCTTTTCCATGCCTCTGGGTCAAGAGCCGCCCCAAAGTCCGGGAGAAGATTCAGACTAATGGGTGTCCCCAAGTCACCCTCAACGAAGATCTCAAATTCACCTCTGTGCAAAGTCGAAGAGTGTAGCTCTTGAGTGTGACTCCACTACCGTGTTTCCTCGGAAAATAAGACCCTGTCTTATCATTGTTTGCCACCAAAACAGGTACCAGGTCTTATTTTGGGGGGGATGTCATCCATTGACTAACCTCACGTGTGTGTGTGTGTGTGTGTGTGTGTGTGTGTGTGTGTGTGTGTCACCCCCGGCCTCCTTTTCGCTGTCAGAGGCCTTCAGGAACTTCTTCTTCTGCAGCCGGCAAGGCATACTTGAAGGCCTCTGCAACCGGTAACAGAGCTCCGGATCGATCCAGAGTTTTGTTATCAGCTGCAGAGGCCTTCAGGAAAGCCTTGCCAGCCTTGCCGGCTGCAGAAGAAATGGGTCGGTGAGGCAGGGATCAGGGTGTGCAAGGCCTGGCTACAACTGTCCAAAGGTATGTAGTAGGGCAGCTCCACCCCACCATCCCCACCGTAGCTTAATTTTTATCCATGCACTCTGGAGTGGGTGGGATGTTAATTAGGGCTTATATTGGGCATGCGTGTAAAACTCAAGCTAGGACTTACTTTCAGGGTAGGTCGCATTTTCGGGGAAACAGGGTATTAGTCTCCTAGTGATGCAGGACCTTCAGAAAGTGTCATTGTATCCTTATTCCAAAGGTACTTTTTTCCAAAAAAAGCAACTGGACTTTCTTGGGGATGTTTTTTTCTCTTTGAAAACATTTCGCTTCTCATCCAGGAAGTTTTCTTCACCCAAGTTGTCCCCAAGGAGCTTTTTTGTAAAGGCAACTGGATTTTGTTTTTGTTTTTTTCTTGAAGACGTTTCGCTTCTCCTCCAAGAAACTTCTTCCGTTCGAACTGAAGAAACTTCTTCAGATAACTTTTAGTTAGAGCGGAAGAAGCTTCTTGGGTAAGAAGCGAAACGTCTTCAAGAAAAAAAAACAAAGTCCAGTTGCCTTTTGAAAAAGCACCTTTGGGACAACCGTGACCTTGGATGGCTGAGGATCTCCATAGATTTCTTCGTCCAAGCTTCCTGGATGAGAAGTGAAATGTTTTCAAGGGGAAAACAACAACAAGAAAATCCAGTTGCTTTTTTGGAAAAAAGTACCTTTGGGATAGCCATGATCTGGATGATTGGAAATCTCCATGGACATCATATGGTTACTTTAAGGGTCCATAGTGAGGTAGGGGATTTCTTAAGATCCCAGCTGTAGGAGAAGGCTGGCGATGGAGTCAAGAGCGGAATCAGTCTGGAGTCATTATGTTCCCACAAGCAGTCCAAGTGTCTCCAGTTCTGTTGACTCTAAATGTAGAGTGTCAGCGTTCCAACGAACCAACTCCAAACCAATAAACTCCAAGATAAACAATTCCTCAACGTTCCATTTTATTAGAGTTGTCGTATTGGTACATCTGGGAAAACCCAAATCTGAGAGTTCCAGTTTTCCCTTTCCAAAAGAGAAATCCAAGATCCATCCCTTGCACCCATCAGTCCATCACATGGCCTAATCAAATCTTCGTCCCAACTGCCGTCATCTCACCCACCCCCAGTCACTCCCCTCCAGGTGCAGGGCAACATGTCCTTGACTCTCTGAGAAAGAATGTTGTTGTGTCTAGTGTTCTACCCCACTACAAAATCCCCCTCCCAAATTCCCAGGCACTAAATGTGGCAGCCTCGAAGCTCCCAAGTAAAATATGGCTTCCAAGGCTGACATAGAGCCAATTTAGTACTGACCATTACAGGTAATCCCCGAGTTACGAGTGTTCCCTTAGCAAACATTCAAAGTTACACAATAAGCACTCCCTAGTGTTCGCGAACAAGTCCCAAAACTATGAATCTTATGAACGACTACAGAGGTTCTGCAACATTCGTCCTGTGCATTGCCGGCTGAAATGGAGCTTCCTGGGACCGGATTCGACTCCCAGAGCTCCATTTCAGCCTGCAACGGGCTGGGGGAGGCTTACGGAGGGCCAAATGGAGCCTTGGAGGGCCAGATTTGCCTCTCAGAAGCTCCATTTCGGCTGGCAACCTGCCGCATGAGGCCTGTGGAGGCCCAAGCAGAATTGCAGAGTGGCGCACATGGCTGAGAGGCTGGAGAGGAGATTGGTTGGTAGATCTTCACAAAGTTAAGTGATCCAGTGCGGCAGGTCGGGAGGGGGGAAGCAATTGTGGGGAGCATGAGGTATTTCAGAGGGTCGGGGAGGCCTTGGGTGGTCTTAGGCAGGTGGCCTGTTCCAACACTAGCCCCCCCCACCATGGCCTTCCCCACCCTGAAATACCTCATGTGCACTTACCGTGTTTCTCATATAATAAGGCCGGGTCTTATTTTTTTTTGAGCCCCAAAAAATGGCTAGGCTGTCTTTTCGGGGTGACTTAATTCCCTCCCCTTGCATCTTTGGGCGGCGGGCAGCAACGGCTTGGATATTGACCTCGGCATTGGTGGGGCACTTCATATCGGGTCAACGCAGGCAGCACCATATCCGGGTGTGCAACAAAAGTACTTCTAATGGCAAGCCCCCCACCATTCCCCCATTTCGCATGTTTTAATATAGGCCTTAATTTGGGGGAGGGGCTTAATTTCATTTCATGCCTATAAAACATGCTGGGACTTCCTATTGGGGGAGGCCGTATTGTTGGAGAAACAGGGTAATAAGCCTCACATTCAATTTGCAAATGTGTGGGCGAAAGGAGGGAGTGATCCCATTCAAGTTACGAGATTCACTCCCACAAATCCTCGTGCTACGAATGGAATGGGCAGGCTCCATTCCATTTGTAACTCAAGGATTACCTGTAGTTGACTAGATACAGGCAAAGAGTGATAAATTAGCTTCACTGGAATTTAAAGTGTGGTGTTGATTCTTGGCCCTGACACAGTCAATGGTGATAGGCCCAAAGTCACCCAGCCAGCTTTCATGCCTAAGGTGGAACTAGAATTCACCATCTCCCAGTTTCTGGGTCAGCACACTCTGCTTTGCAATACACCCCTACCCCTAGCTAGCTTAACTTTTATAACTGTGGCCTTTTTTTTTTTACACCTCAAGAGTATCATGATACCTTATTTTCCAAAGATAATAAAATCCACTTCATCAAGCAAGAGCTTAGTAAACGTACTGTCTGTCAACCTTGAAGCTAGCCTCACCAAGGCCATTTTTGAGCCTTCAATGTTGCCACACTGGAGCTGAGGGAGAGGGAGGAGGGGAATAGAGATAGCCGGGATTTTGTAGCCAAAACAAAATAGTTTCTCCAGTGAACCAAGGACATTCCAACCACTGGCTGGAGAGAGGAGGAGGAGGAGGAGGAGGAGGAGGAGGAGGAGGAGGAGGAGGAGGAGGAGGAGGAGGAGGAGGAGGATAGCAACCAGGCCACCAGCTAGCGCTTAGATTGGACAGTGTGATTTATTGTTTTTGGGGGAAGGGGAACTTTCACTTTTTAATTAGGTGAAAACTGCGGGAAACTCTCAGAGTCGGTTTTCACCAGTCTGTGCCAAGGTGATATCTCCAAATAAAACAATCCTTTGAGGAATCATCCTGCCTCGGAGTTCTGTTTGCTATGGGTGTGCTGACACTGTCTTGGGCAAGCAGTAAGATGCATCTTGATAGATAAAAGCAGAGCCCCTATAAATCTCTCTCCCAATCTCTCTCTCTCTCTCTCTCTCTCTCTCTCTCTCTCACACACACACACACACACACACCACCACCACCACCACCACCACCACACCTGGCCTGGCCAGGCCAGGCCACCAAGGTGGAAAGGGTGGGGACTGCTAATCTAAAGTCACAAATTAACACCGCACAGCTACTAATCTGTCAAGATGGATCTTCGGATACACAAAGACCAATCACTGCTAAACAAAACCACAGCCTTACAAAGAACAATTTTCTGCCTCTCCTTTAGTTTTGAGCTTTTATAGTGTGGGGTATTTTTTTTTTTAAAGAAAAAGGCCATTTTAGCCAAATCAGAAAACTAAATTAGGATTTCCTAAAAGAATAGGATAATGGAAAAGCAAGTCTTCAATGGGTTGGAATTCCTCTCTGTACTCACATGCACCAACACGCACACGCGCACACACACAGAATGCATTTGCAGATGACACAAAATTGTGAGCGTCAGACGATGTCCTTGAAAACCAGAGAGACAATTCAAAACGACTTTTAAAGGTTAGGGAAACAGTCTGTAAATAACACAAAGGAATTTAATGGAGACGCTTCAGAGTGCTTCAACGAAAGAAAGATACGGTAGATTAAAATGCAAGCATGGGATGGGATAACTTGGCTTGTTAACATTACATGGGAACAAAATCCAGGCAAAATGTCCAGCTGCGAACTGAATGTAAATCTGCAATGCTAAAGGAGAAAGCAAGGGGGGGAAATTCAGCTGCAGGCTACCTCAACGGATATAATACAATGAGAAATAATATTTCCATTTTGTTCTGGTATTCAAGGTACTAGCTTGAATACTGTGCCAGGCTGTAAACCTGAAAATTAAGCTGTACGTATTCAGAATGATGGAATGGGAAAGGTTTAGGTTGGAAAAGGGAAAATTTATGAGGAACAGCATAAAAAGGTAAAAGTAAAGGTTCCCTTCGCACATATGTGCTAATCGTTTCCGGCTCTAGGGGGCAGTTCTCGTCTCCGCTACAGAGCCGAAGAGCCAGCGCTGTCCGAAGACGTCTCCATGGTCATGTGGACAGCAGGACTTAATGCCTCCGAAGGCGCACGGAGCGCTGTTCCCTTCCCACCAAAGGGGTCCCTATTTTCCTACTTGCATTTTTTACATGCTTTCGAACTGCTAGGTTGGCAGAAGCTGGGACAAGGAACGGGAGCTCACTCCGTTACGCGGCACTAGGGATTCGAACCGCCGAACTGCCACAGCACAGCATAAACGTATCAAGTGCAGGTGGTCCTCGACTTATGACCACAAGTGAGCCCCCAATTCCCGTTGCTAAGCAAGACATCCGTTAAGTGAGTTTTGCCCCGTTGTATGACCTTTCTTGCCACGGTCGTTAAGGGAAATCACTGCAGTTTATTCACAGGTTGTTAAGTGAATCTGGCTTCCCCATTGATTTCGCTTGTTAGGTCTCAAAGGAGAAAAACCACACAAACTTGGGGCACTGCAACCTGTTATTGTATGTTCTATATCAGTGGTGGCTAAACTTTTTGGGCTCCTGTGCCAAAAACTGTGCGTGCGCCAGCACACACTTACTCACATGCCAGCACCCAGAATGCAATGCACCCCCTCCTCACGCCCCCTGTGCATACGCACGCGGTCCCTCCCCCCGCCACCCCCTGACCTGCACTGCGCCTCACAACTGATTTTTCGTTTGGTTTGAGGCCTTTTCGCCTCCCAGAGGCTTGGAAAAAGCCTCTGTAAGGCTTTTCAGGCCGAATTGTAGGCCCATTTGGTCACTTTTAAGTATTACAGGAAGTGATGAAACGGGCCTATTATTCATCCTGAGAAACCTTGCAGAGGCTTTTTCCAAGCCTCTGGAAGGCCGAAAAAGGCCTCAAACCAACCGAAAAAAAATCAGCTGTGAGGCGCGCGCTTGCGCAGTGAGGTAAGTTTGCCTGCGACTCGCGTGCCAGAACAAATGGCTCTGCGTGCCACTTGTGGCACACGTGCCATAGGTTCGCCATCACAGTTCTATATCTATGGAGATTCTCAGTCCTCCAGGTCAAGGTTGTCCGAAAGGTGCTTTTTCAAGAGGCAACTGGACTTTTTGGGTTTGTTTTTTTTTTCTTTTTCTCCATTCCCCACCGTCCAGTCAGAACTGAAGAAGCTTCTTGGATGAGGAGCTAAACGTCTTCAAAGAAAAACCAGAAAGTCCCATTGTCTCTTGGGGAAAAAAAGGCACCTTTGGGACTGTGTAAGAATGCTGTCCATGAGGTCGATTTTTCAAAGTCTCTTCCAGTGGCCACTTTTAAACTAGATCCTGGCCTGTAGGAGATATTTTAATTTGTTTTCTGCCCTAAGCTAAACATCGTGGCTTCAATGACTTCTTCTAAGCCTAGGATCCTGTTTATGACATCCAAGTTGGCTGCACAGGTGTCAGCTGCATTCCTGGAAACCTAGCAATAAAGATGAGCTGGCTGAACAAAACACAACAACAACAAAAACAAAAAAACCCCGCATTTCCTTCATTGGATTTTCAAGAATAGTAAAAAAAAATCCCCATGCCAGATGGGGGAGCTCGGAGCCAAGATAAGTTGCGCAAAGCTGTGGTTTAAGAAAAGGGGGAAGGAAAAGAGAGAGAGAGAGAGGAGGGAGGGAGAAGGAGAGGAAGGGAGGGAAAAAGAGGAAGGGAGAGAGAGAAAAGAAAGGGGGAAGAAGGTAGGAAGGTGGGAGAGAGAAAAGAGGGGGAAAGAATGAAGGGAGGGAGGGAAAGGAGAGAAAGAGGAAGAGGAAAGGAAAGAGAGAGAGAAAGAGAAGGAAGGAATGGAGGAAAAAGAAAGAGGGAGAGAGAAAAGGAGGGAAAGGGAGGGAGAGAAGGAAGGAAGGAAGGAAGGAAGGAAGGAAGGAAGGAAGGAAGGAAGGAAGGAAGGAAGGAAGGAAGGAAGGAAGGAAGGAAGGAAGGAAGGAAGAAAGAAAGAAAGAAAGAAAGAAAGAAAGAAAGAAAGAAAGAAAGAAAGAAAGAAAGAAAGAAAGAAGTGGAGGGGGAGAGAGAGAAAAAGATTGAGATTATTAGGATATGAAGTTGCAGAACAACGCCAATCTTTTTTTTACGGTTATTATTTCTTGCTTTTTCAGAGTTGTCTCTTTTTTCTAAAGTATTCATGCTCCACCCCACATTTTTCTTTTTGTCATTTCCACTCTGCTGTGACAAGCACATCGCTGGGCTACCCAAATGCGTTAAGCGGATTATAATGTTTCCCCAACATGCTCCATTACAAGGGAAGTGTTCCTGCACCGCAGAGGTCTTTCAACCGCCTTTCTCTTTCATCAAAGTTATCAAGGGAAGGCAAACAGCGCGGCTTGCATCTTAATGATATCGAGGGAAGGGCAATAATGGGATTAGGCCAAAGCCTTATTGTTCGTTTCAAGGTGGCAGGCGAAGCCGCGCTGACGGTCCTCGCTTTACACTTTTCAAAGGATGTGGCGTGAAAAGACAAGGCATGGGTCTGGGAGGGGGGAAAATGGGGCTCCTGGATGCAGATCGCGATGGCTTCGTTCACAGGAGATGAGCGAAGGCTCAAATAGGGCAAATTCATGAGGACTAGCAGCGCCCTGAACTATGGGTGTTGATATGCAATTGCCTATATACTCTTAAAACCTCATTCTGGATATAGGCAAATGAACGGAGACTTCTAATCCCGCCTTAGCCATGAAAGCCAGCTGGGTGACTTTAGGCCAATCACTAGGAGATGGTGAGTTCTAGTCCCACTTTAGGCATGAAAGCCATCTGGATGACTTTGGGCCAATCACCAGGAGACGGTGAGTTCTAGTCCTCCCTTAGCCATAAAAGCCAGTTGAGTGACTTTGGGCCAACCACTAGGAGATGGTGAGTTCTAGTCCTGCCTTGGGCATGAAAGCCAGTTGAGTGACTTTGACCCAATCACCAGGAGATGGTGAGTTCTAGTCCCACTTTAGGCATGAAAGCCAGGTGGGTGACTTTGGGCCAATCACCAGGAGACTGTGAGTTCTAGTCCTCCCTTAGCCATGAAAGCCAGTTGAATGACTTTGGGCCAACCACTAGGAGATGGTGAGTTCTAGTCCTGCCTTGGGCATGAAAGCCAGTTGAGTGACTTTGGGCCAATCACCAGGAGACAGTGAGTTCTAGTCCTGCCTTAGCCATGAAAGTCAGCTGAGTGACTTTGGGCCAATCACCAGGAGACGGTGAGTTCTAGTCCCACCTTGGGAAAGTTGAGTGACTTTGAGCCAATCACTTTCTCTCAACCTAACCAACCTCATAGGGTTGTTATTGTTGTTATGGGGAAAATTAGGAGGAAGGAGCAGTAGATATGTTCAACGCCTTTATAAACAATAATAAAGGCAGCATAAAAATCAAATTAATGAATAAATATGGCCACTGAGGCTTAACTACTATCAAAAGACTTCTTGTGCAACCTGGTTTAGGATATGCATGATTATCCCTTCATTCTGTGGATAAACTTTCAGAACAGTCTATTTTGCTGGTTGTAGATACAGGTAGTCCTTGATTTACAACAGTTCATTTAGTGACCATTCAAAATTCCAGCAGCACTTATGACCATTTTTCACCCTTACGACCGTAGCAGCATCTCCCCATGGTCATGTGATTTATTTGGATGCTTGGTAACTGGTTCACATTTATGATGGTTGCAGTGTCTCAGGGTCACATGGTCCGCCTTTTGCGACCTTGTGACAAAGCAAAGAATATGGGGAAGCCAGATTCACTTAACGACCGTGTGACTAATTTAACAACTTCAGGGATTCACTTAAGAGACGAGGTGAGAAAAGTCACCGTAAAATGGGATCAAAACTCATTTAACAAATTTCAATTTTGGTCTCAATTGTAGTCATAATTGGAGAACTAGATATCCCTGTAGTTGGTGGTTTGCTTGTATGTATAATCTTCTATTCTGTTCTTTTGAAAATTAAGCAGACTTTGGTTTAATTGCACTAAAAGAGCTGCAACACTGGTGCGCTAACCAATTACGAAGCAGGTTTGATGGCTATCTGTGTGGGCTCTCGTATCCGGAGAAAGTAGCCAAGGGCAAGATTTTTAAAATTCATTTTTGGAAACCATTGGAAAATAATCCACAGGCACAGAAGGAATTCAAGACAAATGTGCCTCTGCTCGTTTATCTACCTCCAGGCTGGGAGACGTGATCGTAATGGAAAAGAAAAACGATTGAAAATTCTCCGGGTTTTATTCAAAAGGATCCGTTTTGACATTCAGGCTGCGTTGTAAGGAACGGTGAGCTTGGCTTCCCCGTCTCTTGCTCTGGGGACTCAAGGGTGAGACACGAGGAAAACAGCGGGAAGGATCCAAAATGCCACCGTTTGCTACAGCCGGGTCCTTGGAAATATATTTTTTTGTTCAGTTTTGGGGCCGAGAGACTCAGAAATGTGCAAGCTGTACAAGTGTTAGAATGTGTCAGAATTGTGCCGACTCGGTCTATTCAGGCGGAACCTGGAATAGGGTGGTTTTGAATTCTGAACGGAAGACAAAGCATATTTAGTTCATTCCATGCACCTCTCCACAAGGCTCGAATAAAATCCAGAGCCCGCTTTCAGGTTTCTTGCTGTACCAGCAATACTAATGAACCCAGGACACATTTTTCGGCATTGTGAAATGCTGAAAGGAGCCTCGGTGGCACAGTGGTTAGAGTGCAGTACCGAAAGCTACGCCCACTGCAATTTGGCAGATCGAATCCCACCAGGCTCAAGGTTGACTCAGCCTTCCATCCTTCCGAGGTGGGTAAAAGGAGGAGCCAGATTGTTGGGGGCAAGAGGTTGACTCTGTAAACCGCTTAGGGAGGGCTGTAAAAGCACTATAAAGCGGTATATAAGTCTAAGTGTTGTTGCTATTGTGAGCTGGGGCGCCTTGAATATTTACTCAAATATCACATGTCTGTCTGTCTGTCTGTCTCTCTCTCTCTCTCTTTCCCCTTTTCCATTAAGGTGGGATTAAAACTCACTCTCTCCTGGTGATTAGTCCAAAGTTACCCAGCTGCCTTTCATGCCTAAAGTGGGACTACAATTCACAATCTCCTGGAGATTGGCCCAAAATCATCCAGCCGGCCTTCATGCCTAAGACACGACTAGAACTCACCGTCTCCTGGTGATTGGTCCAAAGTCAACCAGTTGGCTTGTATGTCTAAAGGGAGACTAGATCTCACAGACTGAAATAGTCATTAATTGGCTATTAAGTCGAAGACTACCTGTATGTTATGGATGGATGGATGGATGGATGGATGGATGGATAGATGATGAGAGAGAGGAAGGGAGAGAGAGGGAGAGGAAGGGAAGGAGAGAGAGAGAGAAATGATAGGTAGGTAGGTAGATAGACTATATATATCTCAACTTATACATCTTCAATGGTCGTAAGTTGACTGCTACTATGTTAAATAAATACCGTAAATGATAAATGAATAAACAAGCAAGCAAAACGGTAAACTACATTCTTTACGTCTACTTGTATGTCTCCGCCCATCGCCATCTCAGGACCGCTCCATTCACAAAGAGACCCCTGCAGCATTTCTTGAGACCTGAAGAACAACAGGGGACCATGAGAAAGCTGGCAGATGGCTCCAGGGAGCTGACACTTCCCACCTCTGCCAGCACTGATCCCAAGGGTCCCACGGACCTTCCAAAGGCACAAGGTTCCTTCACTGCAGTGGGGCCATGGTGATATAGGTGCCTGTTAGGGCTGAAAGGAAGAGCATCGGGCACCGTGCCAAAAGTGCAGGCATTTTGGACTGTTGCTGAGCGATGTACCTGGCGGTGTAAGAAAGGGGACCGCTCGTATATCTGCTGTCTCTGCTGGCTCAAGAATCCCAGTCCAAATGGGCCATGAAGTCCCAAATGCTGCAGCTCCCATATATCTTTAGTAAATCCTGCTGCTTGTTCAGCGGAGGGGGGACGACGAAGAAACTCCACATGGTTTTTACACGCCTTACTTCTCAGAAAATTTATCTTCAGGATTTGCTTCCTGGCTACCATTTGTTAATGACCGTTGTAAACGGTGGGAAGGACAAACACTAGCTAGCTAGGTGACTTTGGGCCAATCACCAGGGGACGATGAGTTCTAGTCCTTTATAACAATGAAAGCTGGCTGGGTGGCTTTGAACTAATCACCAGGAGATGGTGAGTTCTAGTTTTACCTTAACAATGAAAACTGGCTAGGTGACTTTGGGCCACTCACCAGGAGATGGTGAGTTCTAGTCCTTTTTAACAATGAAAACTGGCTAGGTGACTTTGGGCCACTCACCAGGAGATGGTGAGTTCTAGTCCTTTTAACAATGAAAACTGGCTAGGTGACTTTGGGCCAATCACCAGGGATGGTGAGTTCTAGTCCTTTATAACAATGAAAGCTGACTGGGTGGCTTTGGGCTAATCACCAGGAGAAGGTGAGTTCTAGTCCTTTTTAACAATGAAAGCTGACTGGGTGACTTTGGGCCAATCACCAGGAGATGGTGAGTTCTAGTCCTTTTTAACAATGAAAGCTGGCTTTGAACTAATCACCAGGAGATGGTGAGTTCTAGTTTTACCTTAAAATGAAAACTGGCTAGGTGACTTTGGGCCACTCACCAGGAGATGGTGAGTTCTAGTCCTTTATAACAATGAAAGCTGGCTGGGGAGATGGTGAGTTCTAGTTTACCTTAAAATGAAAACTGGCTAATTTGGGCCAATCATCAGGAGATGGTGAGTTCTAGTTTTACCTTAACAATGAAAACTGGCTAGGTGACTTTGGGCCACTCACCAGGAGATGGTGAGTTCTAGTCCTTTATAACAATGAAAGCTGACTGGGTGGCTTTGAACTAATCACCAGGAGATGGTGAGTTCTAATTTTACTTAACAATGAAAACTGGCTAGGTTACTTTGGGGCCAATCCCTAGGAGATGGTGAGTTCTAGTCCTACTTTAACAATGAAAGCTGGCTTTGATCTAATCACCAGGAGATGGTGAGTTCTAGTTTTACCTTAAAATGAAAGCTGGCTAGGTGACTTTGGGCCAATCACCAGGAGATGGTGAGTGTCCTACTTTAACAATGAAAACTGACTGATGGCTTTGGCTAATCACCAGGAGAAGGTGAGTTCTAATCCCGACTCAGCCATGACAGTTAGCTGGGTGATCTTGGGCCAATCACTCATGTTTAGTCAAGCCCAGTGGTGGAATTCAGCCAGTTCACACCAGTTTGGGAGAACCGGTTGTTAACTTTCTGAGCAGTTGGGTGAACTGGTTGTTGGAAGAAATCATTAGGGCAGAGAATCGGTTGTTAAATTATTTGAATCCCACCACTGGTCAAGCCCACCTCACGGGGTAGTTGGTCTAAGGAAAATAGGAGGAGGAAGGTATGTGAGATATGTTCACTGCCTTAAGTTATTTATAAAAAGGGTAAGGATACAAACAAATAAAATTAAAAGAGCTTAAAAGCTATTTTCTACAAGCTTCCCAGTTCTGTTCCAATCCACTCGTGCCTCATCAGAAGACTTCATGAGCAAGACTACCAAATCCTGATGTTTCCCAGAAACATTTTTCTTTTTAAATCAAAAACTGGCCTGGGATTTTCTACCTAGAAAAGGAGAGACCCGATAATCTGCCTCTACTAGCAAATGTTTTATAAAACCCTGCCCTGGGCGTCTTTTATAATGCTGGCTAAAAATCACCGAGGCTTGGCACACTCAAATATGTTTGCAAAATGTATATGTGCCATTAAAGCAAACAGCTCACCGAAGGGTTATCTCTTTGTTTACTCAGCTCTGGCTAATTTATTTTATTCCAAGACAGGCGGGGAAGTGGGGTGTTTGGGGTGGGAGACCCCTTGGAAGAACTGACTTGAAAGAGAAGACAACGGTGATTAGCAATGATGGAAGAATAAGCTTGGAAGGAAACAAGCACTAGCTTGTCTCTGTCTTATATAATTACTTGCACTTTTTTTCCTGGTTTTTTTTCTCAGACGTTTGTGACTCGCAAGGGAGGCGAAGAATTTATTGTCTTCCACTATCTAATAAGGCCTGCGGTGGCGGCTATGCGCAGTGCAACTTACTGATGCAAAGGGGTAATTTATCCAGGATGAGTAAAAAACATAGTTGCTTAAACTGGTTAGATAGAGGGAGGGAGGGTTTATGCAAGCCCGGTCTTCCAGCATCCGAAGTGTGCCTTCTGCAGCACTGAACCAGTGTGTTTCCAAATTGTTCTATGCGTGGTTCTATGCACACGGCATATAGGAGAGGTAACGGCGGTGGGGGCAGGTGGGCGGGGCCAACCAGAGGTGGCATTTGCCGGGTCTCTGAACTAGTCAGAATTTCTGCAACCGGTACGCCAGAACCGGTCCGAACCGACTGAATGCCACCTCTGGCGCTGACGTTCATTACTGGTGGCTTGCTGGTTCTCCTGTTTACCTCTAGCTTGTGTTCGTCCACCTTTTCGCCAATGGTAGACCGATTTAAGTACAGGTGATCCTCAACTTATTTATTTTTATTTTATTTATTTATTTGATTTGCCAATTGTTTACAAGATAATAAGTATAAGTGTATACATAGTTGTGAATACATGAAATGGGTACATATAAGAAAAATAAAAGAAGAATAAGAGAAACAATAGGACAGGGACGGTAGGCACGTTGGTGCGCTTATGCACGCCCTACAGACCTCTTAGGAAAGGGGTGAAGTCAATAGTAGACAGTCTAAGGTTAAAGTTTTTGGGGTTTGGGGAAGAGACTACAGAGTCGGGTAGAGTATTCCAGACATTGACCACTCTATTGCTGAAGTCGTATTTCCTGCAATCAAGTTTGGTGCGGTTTACTTTGAGTTTGTATCTATTGTGTGCTCTTGTGTTGTTATGGTTGAAGCTGAAGTATTCATTGACAGGTAGGACATTGCAATGTATGATTTTATATACCATGCTTAAGTCAGACCGAAGATGGCGTAATTCAAGGTTTTCTAGTTCTAGAACTTATGACCACAATTAAGCCCAACATTTATGTTGCCAAGGAAGACCTTGGTAGAGTTTTGCCCCATTTGACGGGCTTTCTTGCCACAGTTGTTAAGGGAAATCACTTATGCCATCCATCTTGTAAACTCGCAGGATTGTGTGTGTGTGTGTGTGTGTGTGTGTGTGTGTGTGTGTGTACACACACACACACACGTTCGAACTAGGCTGTGATGTTTCTCTGTGTCATATACATGTGTATATGTGGGTATATGCATAATTGTTATATTTTGAGAGCTGAAGGAAACAAAATTTCATTTTAATATATGCTGATTAGAGTACATTTAAAGTGACAATAAAGTTTTATTCCTATTCTATTGTATTCTATCTTCCACTCTATTCTTATTCTTAATTCTATTCTAGTCAATTCTCATTCTATTCTCTATTCTTAATTCTATTCTATTCTCTATTCTTAATTCTATTCTATTCTCTATTCTGACCTCCTATTCTGAATTCTATTCTATTCTATTCTCTATATTCTATTCTCTATTAATTTATTCTATTCTCTATTCTTAATTCTATTCTATTCTCTATTCTTAATTCTATTCTATTCTCTATTCTGAATTCTATTCTATTCTCTATTCTGAATTCTATTCTATTCTCTATTCTGAATTCTATTCTATTCTCTATTCTTAATTCTATTCTCTATTCTCTATTCTGTTCTATTCTATTCTATATTCTTATTCTTTATTCTATTCTATTCTATATTCTCTATATTTTCTTCTCTTCTGCATTCTATCCTGTCCTATCCTATTCACTGCAGGTGTTGTTAGTAACCTGGTTGTTAAGTGAATCTGGTTTCCCCAGTGACTTTGTCAGAAGGAAACAAAAGGGGTTAACATGACCTCGGGACACAGCAACAGAAATAAATCATTATCATGGGGATACTGCAACAGTCGAAACTTTGAAAAACAGTCCTAAGTCAGATTTTTCAGTGCTGTTGTAACTTTGAACTGTCGCTAAACAGACCGTTGTAAGTCAAGGACTATGTGTACTGCCAAATCTATAACTAACAGAACCCAAGGGGCTATTTTCCTGTTTAGCCCTGAAAAAGCCAGTAAAAAAAGCCATTGCTGCTAGTCCTCGATTTATAACATTTCACTCAGTGACCGTTCCAAGTTACAGCAGCATTGTCAAAAGGAACTCATGACCGTTCTTCCACACATACCACCGTTGCCGCATCCCCATGGTCACGTGATCAAACCTCAGAGGCTTGGCCACCGGTTCACAAAGAAAGTCCACGGGGAAGCCAGATTCACTGAACCATCAGCTGACTAACTGAACAACGGCAGTGATTGGTGTAACAACTCTGGCAAGACGGGGCAAGCCTCTCTTAACGACCGTCTCGCTTACCAATGGAAATTTTGGGCTCAATTGGGGTCGCAGGTGGAGGACTAGCTGTAGTGATAACTCAAGCCTCTACCCTGGGTGTTGTAGCCTGGGCCAGTCCTGGAGTCTGGGGAAGGCTCTGACGAAGGCTCTGCATCGGAGGCAGAGATGGGGACAGGGCCATCCGACAGTTATCAGCTGCCTTCGGAGTCGGAGGTCAGTGGGGAAGAAGAACAGCTGGAGCCTGTTCCAGTGTGCGCATGCACAGAGCTGCCAGGAGAAGGGAACAACTAAGGAACACGAGGCAGAGATGGGACCAGGGCCATCCGACAGTTATCAGCTGCCTTCGGAGTCGGAGGTCAGTGGGGAAGAAGAACAGCTGGAGCCTGTTCCAGTGTGCACATGCACAGAGCTGCCAGGAGAAGGGAACAGTTAAGGAACAAGGGTCGACTTGGTAGTAAAGGCACAGGCGGTAACTGACCTCTCCCATAGGGAATAAAAAAGACGAGCAAAAGGGGAGTGGTGTTGCATTAGGATGAAGATCTGTTCCTGACTTCTTGCCAAGTCACTGCTGCTACAGCATGGCGTTTGGAAGATATTGGCCTGGCAACTCTCCTAGCCTGATAAAGGTCTGAAGTTGTGAAATTTCACGAAAGACTGTTTGCCGGGACTTTGCTGGAGAGGAATTCCCTTTAACCTAAATAAAAGGGGTTTTCATCTTCAACGCCGCCCTCGGCGTTTATTCGGGACATCGCCGACATCAGCGCCAACCAGGCCGGATTCATCAAGAACTGCGGCACCACCGACGCCATTTTCGGTGCGGATGCTGATGGAGGCTCACAGAGAGAAGAAAATCCCGCTCCACACCGCCTTCTTGGACTTGAAAAGGCCTTCGATCGAGTCCCGCACGATCTCATCTGGTACGCACTGCGAGATCACGGCGTGCCCGAGCTGCTCGCACAATGGGCCCAACTCCTATACAGATGTCACAAAAGCCGTGTAAAAGCGGCAGCTGGGATATCAGAGGAGTTCAATATCACCGTCGGCGTACACCAGGGCTCTGCTCTCTCACCACTGCTGTTCATTCTGGTGATGGACACAATTACACATGACCTGTACACGCCCGCCCCATGGACACTGCTCTACGCCGATGATGTGTTCCTGGCCAACCTGTGCAAGGCTGAACTCGAGCACCTAGTCCAACAGTGGCACGACCGCCTCGAGCAGTTCGGGCTCCGGTTGAACCTAAAGAAGTCCGAATACCTGATCACTGACAACGAAACGACAGGCTCCATCCACGTGAACGGGCAGGAGCTACCGCGCGCTCCACCTTCAAGTACCTGGGAACTACTCTTGGGGAAGAAGGCTTACTACAAACTGAGGTGGCAGCCAGGATCAACGCAGCGTGGGGCAAATGGAAGTCCGTCACGGGCGTCCTCTGTGACAAGAAGATGCCGATGCGCCTGAAGGTGAAAATCTATAACTCTGTGGTGCGCCCGTGGCCATACGGCGCAGAGTGCTGGCCGACGACCAAAGAAGTCGAAAGCAGACTCCAGACAATGGAGATGCGAATGCTTCGATGGTCGGTAGGCCTCACCCTACTTGATCGCGCCAGGAACGAAGAAGTGCGTAGACGGTTCAACGTCGTGCCCATCCCCACGGTCATGAGGCAGTCCCGGCTACGATGGTTCGGCCATGTGAGTCGCGCCAAGGAAGAATCCATCATCAAATCTGCGATGAAGGTGACTGTCAGAGGAGCGAGACCGCGTGGTAGACCTAAGCAACGCTGGATGGACACGATCAAGGCCGACCTAGAGATTGCGAAGGCAGACCCGACATACGTGGCAGACAGAGAGGCGTGGAAGCAATACTCAAGGACATTAGCGGACTCGCCAGAGCGCGAGACAAACGCTGAAGAAAAAGAAGAAAAGAAGAAGAAAAAGGGGGTTTTATCGGGACGAGGAGTCGGCTTCATGTTCTTGGGAACAAGCCCAGGTCAGAACATCAGGCTCTTTTACATCCAAACTGCAACAGGAAAGGAAACATTCAAAAGGGAACGAGTTTTTTAATCATTATTTTCCCAGGCAGCCAGAATGAGGAATATTTGAACCACAAGCCGGTAACCCACTTGCTCTTCAGATTTTAAAAACAATCCACCTCTCAGTTTGCCTTGATTGGGAGGGCTTACATCTCCCACACACTCAATCACATTTGAATCCGCATTTTGTATAAAAATTACCCTCTTGAACTAACCTGGGGAGCGTAATTGCGCACGGCCCCCACTGAAGAACACAATGAAAACAGTCAGATTGGAAGGGGGCGCGGGATGTGCGCTGCCGTCGTATAAAAAAAAAATATAGATATATAATAATTCCCACGTTTCCTTCCTAAACATTTCTCTTCTAAAGTTAATCTGCCACACGGTGCCAAGAGCTGACAGTTGGCAGGTGGTTAAGTACTTGATATTGCTATATGGAAAAAATATATATATATATATAAAAATAAAAGCCTTATAATGCCGGTAATCAACATAAAGAGCAACATAATCAGGGGCTTCTTATCTGCATAATTAGAATGGGGAAAGAGGGAAAAACAGTCGCTAAGGAGGTATTCCTTTGACGAGAACCGAGATTCTGGATTCATCAGCAGTACCGAACGCAAATCTACACGCTGTGCAGCCACCTGCAAATCTCACTTTAACATCGGAAGGGCATCACACAAAAGCTGCAAAGAACCTGCTTGGTCTAGTGGTGAAGGCCTCAGGCTGGAAAACCAGGAGACAGAGAGTTCTAGTCCTGCCTTAGGCATGAAAGCCAACTGGGTGAGGCTGGTCCAATCACCAGGGGACAGTGAGTTGTAGTTCAGCCTTAAGCATGAAAGCCACTTTGATAACTTTGGACCAATCACCAGGAGACGGTGAGTTCTAGTGCCACTTTAGGCACGAAAGCCAGTGGGGTGACTTTGGGCCAATCACCAGGAGACAGTGAGTTCTAGTGCCACTTTAGGCACGAAAGCCAGTGGGGTGACTTTGGGCCAATCACCAGGAGACGGTGAGTTCTAGTGCCACTTTAGGCATGAAAGCCAGTGGGGGTAACTTTGGGCCAATCACCAGGAGACGGTGAGTTCTAGTCCCACTTTAGGCATGAAAACAGACTGCATAAGACTAGTCAATTCACCAGGAGATGGTGAGTTCTAGTCCTATTTCAAGAGTGAAAGCTGGCTGGGTAACTTTGGACCAATCACCAGGAGACGGTGAGTTCTAGTCCCACTTCAGGCATGAAAGCCAGTGGGGTAACTTTGGGCCAATCACCAGGAGACAGTGAGTTCTAGTCCCACTTTAGGCATGAAAGCCAGTGGGGTAACTTTGGGCCAATCACCAGGAGACGGTGAGTTCTAGTCCCACTTTAGGCATGAAAACAGACTGCATAAGACTAGTCAATTCACCAGGAGATGGTGAGTTCTAGTCCTATTTCAAGAGTGAAAGCTGGCTGGGTAACTTTGGGCCAATCACCAGGAGACAGTGAGTTCTAGTCCCACTTTAGGCATGAAAGCCAGGGGGTAACTTGGGGCCAATCACCAAGAGACGGTGAGTTCTAGTCCCACTTTATGCATGAAAGCCAGTGGGGTAACTTTGGGCCAATCACCAGGAGACGGTGAGTTCTAGTCCCACTTCAGGCATGAAAGCCAGTGGGGTAACTTTGGGCCAATCACCAGGAGAGGGTGAGTTCTAGTCCCACTTTAGGCATGAAAGCCAGTGGGGTAACTTTGGGCCAATCACCAGGAGATGGTGAGTTCTAGTCCCACTTTAGGCATGAAAACAGACTGCATAAGACTAGTCAATTCACCAGGAGATGGTGAGTTCTAGTCCTATTTCAAGAGTGAAAGCTAGCTGGGTAACTTTGGACCAATCACCAGGAGACGGTGAGTTCTAGTCCCACTTCAGGCATGAAAGCCAGTGGGGTAACTTTGGGCCAATCACCAGGAGACGGTGAGTTCTAGTCCCACTTCAGGCATGAAAGCCAGTGGGGTAACTTTGGGCCAATCACCAGGAGACGGTGAGTTCTAGTCCCAATCCTAAGCATGAAAGTTGGCTGGGTGACTTAGGCCAGGCCCTCTCTCTCAGCCCAACCCAAAGGAGGAAGGAAGAGCACTAAGTATATTCACTGCCTTGAGTTATTTATAAAAATAATAAAGGTGGGATTTTATTTTATTTTTTTAAAAAAGACGCTTTCTGTAAATTACAGAGACTTACCGAAGGGCCATAATATATCGGTTCCCTTTAGGTGAAGCTATGATTTATTTCCCAATAAAAGAAAGAGCAAATTAACTTCTCCCTCCCATAATTATCCTCTAATTTCCACACTCCCTGGGCATTGTATCATCATGGACTAAACCAGAAACAACATGAAAATTACACACACATAGATACAACACAACGCTAAACAACATTTCTAGGAGCCAAGCCAGCTGGGTGAAGGTAATCACGGAATCAAACCCTTCCCTGCTTTTTCCCTCTCTGCTCTCAGAAGGAATTTAAAAGGCAGATTAAATGCGGCTGTTCAAACTAAATTGAGCATCACTTCTGTTGTTAAAGTGAACAAAATGAATTTATAAAGTGATATAAAAGCACCTGAAGTGCCTTTTTAGTATAATTCCTGGTAAAAACAGCAGAGGCTCAAACCCAAATTAATTCAGACCGAGTTGCGGAGAGACGGTAGAAGTTACAAATCCCATGGCACGATGATTTTACAAGTTGTCCTTGACTTACGACCACAACTGACCCCAAAATTTCCACCGCTGAGCAAGGCAGCTGTTTGTTGCCCCATTTTGCAACTTTCCTCGCCACCTATGTTAAGTGAATCAGTGCAGTTGTTCCGTTAGTAACCTGGTTGTTAAGTGAATCTGGCTTCCCCCATTGACTTTAGCAGATGATACTAAGCTGGCAGGAATAGCTAACACCCAAGAAGATAGGCTCAAGATCCAGATGGATCTTGACAGACTAGAACACTGGGCCGTATCTAACAAAATGAAATTCAGTATAGAGAAAAGTAAAGTCCTACACTTAGGCAAGAAAAACCAAAAGGACACAAATAGACTGGGTGAAAGTAGACTCAACAGCATTAACTGTGAGAGGGATCTTGGACTCTTAGTGGGCAACCAGCTAAATAGGAGCCAGCCGTGTGCAGCCGCCGCCAAAAAAGCTAATGCAATCCTAAATTGCATTAAAACAAAGGAATACAATCGAGATCAGGTACTAATACCACTCTATAAAGCCTTAGTAAGGCCACACCTAGAGTCCTGCATCCAGTTTTGGTCACCACACTATAAAAAAGATGTTGGGATTCTAGAAAGAGTGCAGAGAAGAGCAACCAGGATGATAAGGGGACCGGAGGCTAAAACATACAGTGAACAGTTGTAGGAACTGGGCCTGGCTAGTCTAGGGAAGAGAAGGACCAGGGAAGGCAGGATGGAGGTCTTCCAATATTTGAGGGGCTGCCCCAGAGAGGAGGAAGGGGTCAAGCTATTTTCCAAGGCACCTGAAGGCCAGAGAAAGAACAATGGATGGAAACTGAACAAGGAGAGATTCAACCTGGAAATAAGGAGAAACTTTCTGACAGTGAGAAGAATCAACCCATGGAACAGAAGTTGCCCTCGGAAGTTGTGGGAGCTTCATCACTGGAGGCTTTCAGGAAGAGACTGGACTGGCATCTGTCAGAAATGGTGTAGGGTCTCCTGCTTGGGTAGGGGGTTGGACTGGATGACCTACAAGGTCCCTTCCAACCTCTGTTAACCTGTTATTATTCTGTTATTCAGAAGTTGTGGGAGCTTCATCCCTGGAGGCTTTCAAGAAGAGATTGGACTGCCATCTGTCAGAAATGGTGCAGGGTCTCCTGCTTGGGTAGGGGGTTGGACTGGATGACCTACAAGGTCCCTTCCAACTCACTCTGTTAATCTGTTATCTTATCTGTCTTAGCTTGTTAGAAGGTCGCTAAAGGGGATCGCGTGACCTCAGGATACTGCGACTGTCATAAGTATGAGCCAGTCTGAATTTTGACCACGTGACCACGGGGATGTTGGGATGGTCGTTAAGTGTGAAAAACGGTCCTAAGTCCCTTTTTTTTTTCCAGTGCCATCCTAACTTTGGACGGCCACTGAGCGAACTGATGGAAGTCGAGGACTACCTGTCCTGAACCGGAGAGCAAGCTTTGCTTTAGGCAACATCAAATACGTCTTGGCTCCTTTCGGCATCCACATATGTGCCAGGGCAATAAATTTCTTCCTCGCATGAGAAATAGACATTAAAGGTATTATTTATTGTGACAGGTACGGACTGTCTCGGGAGTCGATCGATCACGGTGTGATCGAGGGGAGATGGCAAAGACAACCACTGGAGGACCAGTTTTTTTTTTCTTTTAATCACTTCAGAGCCAACGTGTGAATTTACACCTCTCTGCCTTGAGACAGATGGGTAATTACACCATCAGAAGAAGAAGGGGGAAAAAATCCACGGCGAGAAAAGAAAGAGGAAGGGGGGGGGAAATTCAACCAGCTTTCTCTCTGTGGCAAAGAGCAAGATTTTGCCCGTCTGCTTCCAAGGGAAACATCCCGATTTGTGGCGGGGCGAAGGAGAAGCTGGGGACGGGGTTTGTGTGCATCGGATGGTGTGTTTTTCCCCTTCTTCTTAAGGAAGAGGCACACCACCGTCCCAAAAACGGCAAAACCCTCTGCCAGGAACGGCTGCTGCTTAACCAACTTCCTCGGATCTTGCTAATCGCGCCCAAGTTTCTGCAGAGGTTCTCCACGCAGTTGGTGATTTGGGAAGGAAGGAAGGAAGGAAGGAAGGAAGGAAGGAAGGAAGGAAGGAAGGAAGGAAGGAAGGAAGGATATAAGCGAATATAAGTCTAACTGCTAAAGGGGAAGGAAGGAAGGAAGGAAGGAAGGAAGGAAGGAAGGAAGGAAGGAAGGAAGGAAGGAAGGAAGGAAGAAGGAAGGAAGGAAGGAAGGAAGGAAAAGAGAAGGAATAAAGGAAAAATGAGGAGGAGAGAAGGAAAGAAGATAGGAAGCAAAGAAAAAGGAAGCAAAGAAAGAAAGAAGCAAGGAAAGGTAAAAAGGAAAGAAAGAAGGACAGAAAAAGAAAGAGAGGAAGGAAGGAAGGAAGGAAGAAAGGAAGGAAGGAAGGAAGGAAGGAAGGAAAGAAAAAGAAAGAAAGGAAAAAGAAAGAAAGAAAAAGAAAGAAAGAAAGAAAGAAAGAAAGAAAGAAAGAAAGAAAGAAAGAAAGAAAGAAAGAAAGAAAGAAAGAAAGAAAGAAAGAAAGAAAGAAAGAAAGAAAGAAAGAACAGACAGACTACAGTATCAGAATTTGGCATGTCTGAATGTGCCCTTTCACTTCCTTCTTCTGCATTCATGTAAATTGGGGAGGGGGTGTTCCTTCCAGAAACATCTTCATGGTCCTCCCTTCTCATCTGGGTTTGTGCAGATGTTCAGCTCTACGTTCCTTTGGCAACAGTCCTTCCTTCTCTCTGTCAAGGCCATCTTTACTCTCCACCCCACGTCCTCCTCCGGCACTCAAGATCCGTGGCTCTCAACTCAAACCCCCCTACCCTTTTTGGACGCGGCCCCTGCTTGTGACCGCTAATTCCTTCCCACAGCACCACACCCAGGACAGGAAGACATCACAACCAACAAAAGGTACGTTATCCTGAGTAGCTCACTGGAGAGAACAATTTTCCAGCCACGCCCGATTCAATGGCAAAGGATCTGGGGTACCAAATCATGGCCATCAAGGGTCCCGGTTAAACTTCTGCAGAACGGCCGGTGTGTTTTTAGGGATTTTTTTGCGAGCAACTGAAGATTTGGAATATTATGCTCAGGGGAGAAAGGAGGATTGATCTATTTACCAACCTGTCAGGGAGGTTTGTGGGATTTGGATTACCCAAAACGCTTTGAGAAGCCTGTCTGTAACTTCAGGGAAGAGAGCAAACACGCGGACAGGATTAACATGCGTGACAAAGCAATCATTTCGTCGCTTGTTTCCCTTCCTTTTCCCGATTAATTCAACATGGATTAAATATAAAAGTTAAGTGCACGCGCTGCAAAAAAAAATCCAGGGGGAACAATTCAAATCATGGTAGTTCCCGTTAAGTATGAGAACCAGTTTGGTTTAGCAGTAAAGGTGGTTAAGGCACCAGGCTAGAATTCTAGTTCACCCTAGGCTTGAACAGGACGCGGTGGCTCAGTGGCTGAGAACGCTGAGTTTGTCGATCGGAAAGGTCTGCAGTTCGGCAGTTCAAATCCCTAGCGCCACGTCACAGAGTGAGCTCCTGTTACTTGTCCCAGTTTCTGACAACCGAGCAGTTCGAAAGCATGTAAAAAAATGCAAGTAGAAAAATAGGGGCCACCTCTGGTGGGAAAGTAACAGTGTTCCGTGCGACTTCAGCATTTAGTCATGCCGGCCACATGACCACGGAGACGTCTTCGGACAGCGCTGGCTCTTTGGCTTTGAAACGGAGATGAGCACCGGCCCCTAGTGCTGGAAAAGACTAGTACGTATGTGAGGGGAATTATCTAGGCTTGAAACATGGTTTGGTGACTTTGGGCCAACCACCAGAGGTGGTGAGTTCTAGTCTACCTTAGGCACGAAAGGTTCCTGGGGGATGTTGGGTCAATCACCAGGAGAGAGTGAGTTGTAGTCTGCCTTAAGCATGAAAGCTAGCTGGGTAACTTTGGGCCAATCACTGGGAGACGGTGAGTTCTAGTTCCACCTTAGGCATAAAAGACGTCTGGGCGCCAATCACCATCTCTCAACCCAGCGTACCTCACATTGTTGTTTTGCAAACGAGAAGGAAAAGGAAAGAGTATTAGGAATGTTCACTATCTTGAATTACTTATAAAGTAATATAGGTGGGATAAAAAGATCTCATAAAATAAACAAATGAGTAAATAAGTCGAATCAGAATAGGAGGTACGACACAGCATTGCTCTAGCTGCAAACTGTGATCTTGCAAACGTACAAAATACATTAAAAAAAGAGCTTTGATGACAGGGTTGTGGTTTCCCTCTGGACTTTCTTTAACCTTCCCCACTGCCAAGTCATCCCTAGAGTTGAAAACCTTTAGAAGATAATGTTGACACCAAGAACACCTTCAGCAAATAAGCTACATACACAATTTATAAGATAGCTGGTGGGATTTACAAATCTACAGCTGATCTAAAGTACAATCTAGTTGCTCATCATTTGTAACTTACTTATAGAAACATTTCCCTAAATTCATCCTGAAATAAGATCACTTAATTTTAACATAGAACAGAGAATGGAGTGGAGTGGAGTGGAGTGGAATGGAATAGAATAGAATAACAGAGTTGGAAGGGATCTTGGAGGTCTTCTAGTCTAACCCCTTGTTCAGGCACGAAGCCCTATTCCATTTCAGAAAAATTGTTGTCCAATCTCTTCTTAAAAACTTCCAGTGTTGGAGCATTCACAACTATTGGAGGCAAGTGGTTCCACCGGTTAATTATTTCAATTTCTTCTTAGTTCTAGATATAGTTCTCAATTTACCTCCATTCGTTTAGCAACTGCACAGAATTTAATATGGTATAGGAATCTCCTGCTTGAGCAGGGGATAGATTAGAAGACCTTCCAACTGTTATTCTGTTATGTAGGCAGCTTTTCATCTGAATGGACTAGATGAGGTATTGATAGGAAGCAGAACAATAACAATAATACAAAATTTAGTTATTTCTCCCGGCTTAGTCAGTTGCCTCATTTTGTGTCCTTATTCCCTTATTACAATGATTTCCTGATTGACATTGTTAGTGTAATTTCCTCATGCATTCACTGTTATTCCGTGCAGTTGATTACACAGTATTAATGTCTTCTGTTGCTAAATCTTCCTTTCGCATCCTTTTTAGTCACAGCCTTCCAATGTTACTGTATTTACAAGGAAAGTCACCCTGATTTGGCCCACTCATCTGCTCACTCATCTATTTTCTAAGCAAAACTGAGATTTTAAAGATCTACCCTTCAGGCAAATATTGTACTACTTTCCTAATCCTGTTCTCTGCATTTTTTTTCTTTAAACTTTAATTCAATCACGAGTCAGAGATACTAGTTTTCTGGCTTCGTTTTATTCTGAGATGTAAATCTGATTCAAGAGGGTGAACCAGCCACCATTTCAAAGGGAACCCAGGTTCATGAAAAGTCTGTATATCATCATTTAACTCAACCAAATGTGTAGAACGTCTATTTGTGAAACCAATATAGTCCCTCACATGATGAGGAAAATGCATAACTATTATTAATGTTTCATTTGAAGATAGGGCTTGATTTGCAAATTACAACAATCCTGTCTCAGTTTGTTTGTATGTACATATGTATCTATCTATCTATCTATCTATCTATCTATCTATCTATCTATCTATCTATCTATCTATCTATCCTATATCTATCTATCTATCTATCTATCTATCTATCTATCTATCTATCTATCTATCTATCTATCATCTATCTATATCTATCTATTTATCTATATCTATCATCTATGTATCATCTATCATCAATCTATATCTATCTATCTATCTATCTATCTATCTATCTATCTATCTATCTATCTATCTATCTATCTATCATCTACTTACCCATCCTATCTCTATCATCTATCTATCTATCTATCTATCTATCTATCTATCTATCTATCTATCTATCTATCTATCTATCTATCTATCATCTATCTATATCTATCTATCTATTTATCTATTTATCTGTCTGTCTATCTATCTATCATCTATCTATCTATCTATCTATCTATCTATCTATCTATCATCTATCTATATCTATCTATCTATTTATCTATCTATCTATCTATCATCTACTTACCCATCCTATCTCTATCTATCTATCTATCTATCTATCTATCTATCATCTACTTACCCATCCTATCTCCATCTATCTATCTATCTATCTATCTATCTATCTATCTATCTATCTATCTATCTATCTATCATCTATCTATATATATCTATTTATCTATCATCTATCTATATCTATCTATCATCAATCAATATCTATCTCTATCTATCAATCTATCTATCTATCTATCTATCTATCTATCATCTATCTATATATATCTATTTATCTATCATCTATCTATCTATATCTATCTATCATCAATCAATCAATATCTATCTCTATCTATCTATCTATCTATCTATCTATCTATCTATCTATCTATCTATCTATCTATCATCTATCTATCTATCTATCTATCTATCTATCTATCTATCCTGCTTCTATTATTTTATAAATAAATCAAGGCAGCAAACATATCCAACACACCTTCCTCTTCCTCTTCGCCTCACAATAACAACCCTGTGAGGTGAGCTGGGCCTGAGAGTGAGTGGCCCAAAGTCATTGAGCCTGGATTTATGGTGAAGGCAGGATTAGAATTCACCATCACCTGGTAATTGGTCCAACATCATCCAACCAACTTTCATGCCTAAAGCGGGACTAGAACTCACCGTCTTCTTGTCATTGGCTCAAAGTCACCCAGCCGGCTTTCATGCCTAAGGAAGGACTAAAACTCACCATCTCCTGATGATTGGCTCAAAGTCAATCAATTAGCTTCCCTGCTGAAGACAGGATTAGAACTCACCGTCTCCTGGTGATTGGCCCAAAGTCACCCAGCCGCTTTCATGGCTAAGATGGGCCTTGAACTCATGGATCCCCTGCTTTCTAGCTTGGTACCTTAGTCCCTAGAACAAGCTGGGTCTCTGAATGTAAGCTTCTCCTTGTGAGCTCATACCCTGTAATGGATAACCTTATTCCCTAACATATAGCTGTCAATATGTCTTCCTTTATTCTTTGTACACACAAGACGGCACCCCATTGTGTAACACTAGCGCAGTTATCAAATTTGCGGATGACACGACAGTGGTGGGGCTCATTAATAAGAACAATGAGTCTGCTTATAGAAGGAAGTACAAGGGCTGACACTGTGGTGTAAAGAAAATAATTTTACACTTAACACCCAAAAAACTAAAGAGATGTACATTTACCATTATACATAAATTGGCGAGGAGGTGGAGAGGGTTGGTAGTTTTAAATCTCTGGGCACTTCTATCTGGGAGGACCTCTCATGGACTATAAATGCTAACATGCTTGTGAAGAAGGCACAGAAGAGGCTGTCCTCCCTGAGAATGCTCAGTAAGATATAAATCTATCTCAGCATCTCCTTCTGTCCTACTACCGCAGCACCATTGAGAGTGCCCTGACCTACGGCATTCTTGCATGGGATGGGAGCAGCTCTGTAGCGGACAAAAAAGGCTCTGCAGAGAATCATTAAAACTGCCCAGAATTTCACTGGGCTCCAGATACCAGCCCTGGATGACATCTTTGCATCTCGCTGTTTGAGAAAGTTGCACAAGATTCTCAAAGACTCTTCCCATCCTGCTCACAATCTTTGTGGAACTGTTGCCTTCTGGCAGAAAATACAGAACAATTAAAACTCGGACCACATGTTTTTCTGAACGATTTTTATCCCAGAGCTATAATTGCAACTTAACAATGAAGTTAAGGACCACCATCAGCGAGCTGTTGGACAGTATTACTTGGGTCTGCTGTGTGGATGCTTGTGTGTTTTTAGGGAATTTTGGTGGGTGGGGATGTGTTTGGGGATTGTCATGTGGGTGCGTGTGCTGGGTTTGGTCTCTGGGTGTTATGTGAATTTCGTTGTATGTATATATACATACAATGACAATAAAGTATTATTCTTATTCTATGGAGATTCACAGGCACCCAGAGGTGCTTTTTCAAAAGGCACCTGGACTCTGTTTTTCCTTGAAGAGGTTTCGCTTCTCATCCAAGGAGCTTCTTGGAGGGAAAAATCTTCAAGAAAAAACAAAGTTCCAGATGCCTTTTGAAAATGCACCTTTGGGATAGTTGTCCATATCATCCTAACTGGGTTCTTGCAGAAGCAGAAAAATACCTGCAGAAAAATATCTCTATCGCTGCCTTTTAGGCCAGGTGGCTTAAATTGAATACCTTGAAATCTTCAACATCCCTGCTCTTTCTTCCCTCCCCAGCATCAATGGTCATAAAGGGAAGCCAAGCATAACCTCAAGGATGAAATCCACTCTTGGAGGAAATTATATGCAAGTTCGCAGAGGTTAATTTTAAACCCGGTGGGTGGGAGACCATCAGCCACCTGGATTACGAGCAAGGCAAAGATAGAATGGCCACAATTGAGAAAAAAGGCAAAATTTTTCTTTTATTGGGGAAGCGGTGGGGTGCGTGTGTCAGAGAAGTTGAATTGCTTAGGTTGCTCATGTGGTCAGAATTTAACGGCCATCGCACTCACCTGGCCATCCGCCCAGATGTGGAAATGGTCAGTAAACCATCTGGATCCATTTCTGAAAACCGGGAGGGAAAAGGCTCGTCACTTCTTCATATAATCTCCAAAAGCCGAAGCCTGAGCCAGCCCAGACCCTTCTGATGAAGGACTTTACGGTCCAAATAATCCCTTCCTGCCTTGCCTAATAGCCTGCACAAAGCATGGTATGGATTGAAGCGGTTTCAGGTAAGTCAGAAAGGAGATTAAAGAAACAGAAAATAGCCTGTTTTCCTGAAAATACGACCTACCTGAAAGTTAAGTCCTAGCTTGATTTTTGCAAATGCACCCAATATAAGCCCCATTCCCCAAATAAGCCCTAATTAAAATCCTGCCCACTCCAGAGCGGACAGGTAAATATTAAGCTAGGGTGGGGAAGGAGGGGGGAGTGGAGCTGCCCTACTACTTACCTTTGGGCAGGTGTAGTCAGGCCTCGCACACCCCGACACCTGTCTTGCTGGCCCATTTCTTCTGCAGCCGGCAAGGCTTTCCTGAAGGCCTCTGGAGCTGAGAACAAAGCTCTGGATCGATCCTGAAGGCTGCAGGGGCCTTCAGGAAAGCCTTGCCGGCTGCAGAAGAAGGAAGTTCCTGAAGGCCTCGGACAGCGAAAAGGAGGACGGGGGCGACATGCACAAGTGAGGTTAGTCAGTGGATGACATCCCCCGAAAATAAGACCTGGTGCCTTTCTTGGTGGCAAAAAATATATATAAGACAGGGTCTTATTTTCGGGAAAACATGGTGGTAGGTTCTAGTAATTGTTTGCCATTATTTTCAGCCAGTAGTCCTCGGCGTACGACCACAACTGAGCCCCCCCAAATTTCTGTTGCTAAGCAAGACAGCTGTTAAGTGAGCCTTGCCCCCTTTTACCACCTTTCTTGCCACATTTGTTAAGCGAATCACCACAGTTGTTCAGTTAGTAACACGGCCGTTAAGTGAGTCTGGCTCCTCCACTGACTTCGCTTGTCAGAAGGGGGGATCCCATGGCCCTGGGACACCACAACCGTCATAAATATCAACCAGTTGCCAAGCGTCCAAATTTGGATCATGTGACCGCAGAGAAGCTGCAACACTTGTGTGAAAAACAGTCACAAGTCACTTTTTTTCAGGGCCGTTGTAACTTCGAAGGGTCACTAAACGAATGGTAAGTCAAGGACTACTTGTATTATTCTTTGCCTTTTTCATTTCACAAATCTCAAGATTTCAGAAGGTCAAAATCTGGGATTAACGCCAAAGCCTACACGTTAACCGCACAACTCAAGAACCCAACGTAAGACGGACAAATCAAGCCAATCAGTAAAAATGCTTTGTGGGGTCGTGCAGACGTTTTCATGGCCCAACTACGTAATGTCATCAGTGCTAGAAGGGAGTGGGGTTTGCAGAGAAAGGAGGGGGGAGGAGGAGGAGGAGGAGGAGGAGGAGGAGGAGGAGGAGGAGGAGGAGGAGGAGGAGGAGGAGGAGGAGGAGGAGGAGAAAATAGACTATGTTTTCTTGCAGATGTTTCATGACCCAACTAGGTAATCAATGCACTGATGCTGTTACCTAGTTAGGTGATGAAACGTCTGCAAGAAAACAAGCAAGTTCAGAGAAGGGCTACACATATTAAAATGCTACCTGGGCTACACATATTAAAATGCTTTGTCTCATTATCTGACCAATGACTTGTTCTCTTCCACTTGGTCACCGGACAATCACAACGCACAAAACTACAGAACGAATCCAGGTTTATTAAACAAGCCAGTAGGACCACATTCACGTGTAACACTGGCTGAGTCAAACACACACACACACACACACACATCACACGATGGCTTTGAAAAGCCCAGCTTGCCTGCCTGTTTCTTTCGACAGTATAAATTTTTCAGGGAGAGGACAAAAAAATAAATACTTCTTGCTACATGTTTCTTCGGTTGTGATTTCAGATGAGAATTGCAGGCATGACAATAATATAAATGAGCTTCAATTTACAAGGACAAAATGAACAAGTTTCCATATTGGTTTTTTTTTTCTTTTTCTTTTCCCTCACTGCACAAAACAAAAAAAAAGGACAAACTCCATTATTTGTACTATTCTTCTGAACCTTGAAATTAAAAAAAAGAAAAGAAATCCTTTACTAATTTAGTCCTTTCCCATTTGATGAACATTTTTCTTTTCCCTGTTGCATCTCTAATGGAGCTTAAAATTAATGGGACTTCTGCATTCAAGGTGTAGATGGTATTTCTGACGCCTTCCTGATGAGAGATTCTACCAATGGACCACAAAAAGTTAATCATTTGGTATCTAACATTGCGCCTTTTTTTTTTCTCCAAATGGGAAGGAACCAGGGTTGGCTATTCTTATCAATCATTCATATGGCACGCCTAATGTGCAGGAAAGCTTTAGTTTTCTCTTATGGATTTCTTTCGTCCTCAATTTTTCTTAAAGAAATAAACAATAACAAGAGTTGGAAGGGACCTTGGAGGTCTTCTAGTCCAACGCCCTTGCTCGAGCAGGAGATCCTATACCAGTGGTGGCTAACCTTTTTGGGCTCCTGTGCCCAAAATTGTGTGCGCTTGCACGCTCGTTCTCGCGTGCCAGCACCCAGAAGGCAACGCACGCCTCCCCACATTCCCTATACGTGTGCGCGCAATCCCCCACCCCACCCCCGCTGCTTCCTTACCTGCACTGAACACCTCACAGCTGATTTTTGCCCCAGTTTGAGGCCTTTTTCGGCCTCCCAAGGGCTTGAGGAAGGCTTCTGCAGGCTTCTACCAGCTTTGTAGGCCAAAATCTAGCCCCGTTTCGTCACTTCCTGATTTTCTGAAAATACCGGAAGTGACGAAACGGGCCTAGTTTTCGGCCTACAAAGCTTGTAGAAGCCTGCAGAAGCCTTCCTCAAGCCTTTGGGAGGCCGAAAAAGGCCTCAAACTGGGCAAAAATCAGCTGTGAGGCGCACACAGGAGCAGTGAGGTAAGTTTGCCTGCAGCTCGCATGCCGGCACAAATTGCTCTACGTGCCATCACGGCCCTATACCATTTTAGACAAATCTCTTCTTAAAAACCTCCAGTGATGAGGAAGGAAGGAAGGAAGGAAGGAAGGAAGGAAGGAAGGAAGGAAGGAAGGAAGGAAGGAAGGAAGGAAGGAAGGAAGGAAGGAAGGAAGGAAGGAAGGAAGGAAGGAAGGAAGGAAGGATAACAGTTGGAAGGAACCTTAATGGTCTTCTAGTCCACCCCCCCTGCTCAAGCAGAACACCCTATACCATTTCAGACAAGTGGCTATCCAGTCTCTTCTTAAAAGCCTCCAGTGTTGGAGCACCCACAACTTCCAGTTGCAAGTCGTTCTCCTGATTAATTTTTCTTCCTGTCAGGAAATTTCTCAATTCCAGGTTGCTTCTCTCCTTGATGAGTTTCTTTGCTTCTTGTCCTGCCTTCAGGTGCTTTGGAGAATAGCCTGACTCCCTCTTCTCTGGGGCAGCCCCTCAAATATTGGAGCACTGCTAACATGTCACCCCTAGTCCTTCTTTTCATTAAACTAGACATACTCAGTCCCTGCAACTCTTGGGTCATCCAATTCCACTTCTGCAGTGGGCAAGGAGACCGACTCAAGCATCTACGAGAGCTGACTTATTATTAGCAGAATAACAGAATTGGAAGGGACCTTGGAGGTCTTCTAGTCCAACCCCCCGCTCAAGCAGGAAACCTTTAACCGTTCCAGGCAAATGCTTGTCCTGTGTCTTCTTAAAAACCTCCAGTGATGGAGCATTGCTTCTGCTTCCAAGCTGTTCCACTGGTTAATTGTCCTCACTGTTAAGATGTTTCTCCTTAATTCCAGGTTGCTTCTCTCCTTGATTAGTTTCCATCCATTGCTTCTTGCCCTGCCTTCTGGTGCTTTGGAGAATAGTTTGACTCCCTCTTCTTTGGGGCAAATCTATCGTATCAACATCAAGCACTAAATGTTGGGAGTGTCCCTGCTCTTTTGTTTTTCTCTTTTTGGTGTTCCTTTGCTAAAAAAATTTTTTTTAGAAAAAACCCAATTTGTGGCCGGCCATGTTCCCTCCCCCCTCCCCATTTTTCCTGTAAAAAGAATGTGCAGCTTCTCAGTCCTCCAGGTCATGGTTTTCCCAAAGGTGCTTTATTCAGGAGGCACCTGGACTTTCTTGTTTTTTTCTTCTGAAGATGTTTCGCTTCTCCTCCAAGAAGCTTCTTCAGCTCTGACTGGATGGTGGGGAATGGAAGGATTGACCCTCCTTGCAGACTGATGGTCATTTGCATCCTTTTGGAGGGTCATTGAGGTTCTTCTAAACCTCCAAGTGGCCTCAACAACCCTCTAAAAGGACGCAAATGACCAGCTGTCTGCAAGGAATATCAATCCTTCCATTCCCCACCATTCAGTCAGAGCTGAAGAAGCTTCTAGGACGAGAAGCGAAACCTCTTCAACAGAAAAAAACAAACAAGAAAGTCCAGTTGCCTCCTGAAAAAAAAGCACCTTTTGGACACAAATGGATTATGAATGTGGCATATTCATTCAAGGAATGCTATGTACGGTCAAAGACACTTCTCTATATAAATAGCTTGGGAATACCTATGAGCGAAATTAAGAATTATTCTGCATTTCCCAGAATTAATGAAATTAGTTCAGGATGTAGAGTGGAATGAGAATTTTAAAAATCTTACTTTTAAGGGGGCTGGCACTCATTAGAGGCAGGAAAGTCATTACGCTGTTAAAAGTCATTCTCTAACCTGTCCCATTTTAACTTTTCTGCAAGTAACGGCTTCAAGTGACCTGATCTCAAAAAAAGTTATTAAGTTCCCCAATGTTAGCTTGTTGAAGCAGTAGCAGAGAGGAAAGAGACAAATGGGAGGAGGGGGGGAAAATCAAACATACAAGGGCTAAATTTGAAGGGGGAAAAAACAAAACCTCCAATTAAAGAGCCCAGGAGCCTCCGAAATATTATTTGATTCTCCTTTTACTCGAGTTTGCCTTCAGCTGCTTTCTCCAGCCACAAGACCTGTCAATCTCTACCAGCTAGCAATCCTTCTCAATTAAATGGAAGAACTATGTTTATGAGCGCTCAAGCATCCAGCCTTTTTCAAGGGCAGCAATGTGGCAGATTCGAAGCCAAAAGGGAAAAAAAAAAAAAAGATGATTGCTTCGTTTTCAAAGAAAATTCTCATGCCACAGATTTCCGTGAACCGAAGAGCACGGCATGAGTCACTTCCTAGTATTTTTCAATCCATATATGACATCCTCTTCACGCTGCTCTGTATAAGAATTAGCACTTTTCCGGCACTTATCGGCCTTCGCGGAAGGAACGTAGCCATGCCTCTCAAAAATAGGGGTTTCTATCCTAATGCATGCTGCGCGCAGCTCTCGCCACCTTTCCTACGTCTGTTCTAGGTTGCTCTTGAAATGGATCCGGAAGCTTCAGCCGGTTCAACGTGCAGTGTGGCTCATGTGGTTTCTGTGCAAGCCTAGATTTGCACAAGTGTTGTGCAAATTGAGGGGACTGCATTGGCTGCTGGTTTGCTTCCGGGTCCAAGGCAAGGTGCTGGTTGTCACCCTTGAAGCCTTACATGGTTTGGGACCAGGTTGTTGGAAAAAGAGTTTTTTTTCCCCCCCAGTTATATCGACCTGACCCACCAGGGCTGGGAGGCGGAGGATTTTAGAGGTCGCCTCTCTTAAGGAAGTCAGTCGGGTGGGATAAAGAAGATGGTGGCTCCCTCATCTTGCAGAGGTAAGACTGCCCCCTCTTTCCCTCCCTTCCCCCTCATCTTTTTCTCCTCCCTCCCTCCTTTTTTCTCTCATTTCTTTCTCCTTCCTTCCTTCTCTTTCTCCTTCCTCCCTTCGTTTCTTCCTTTGCCTCCCTTTTTTTCTCATTTCTTTCTCCTTCCTTCCTTCCCTTTCTTTTTCCTCCCTCCCTTCCTTCCTTCCCTTTCTTTTTCCTCCCTTCCTTCCTCATCACTTTCTCCTTCCTCCCTTCCTTTCTTCGCCTCTTTTTCTCTTCCCTCCCTCTTTTCTTTCTCATTTCTGCCTTCCTTCCCTTTCTTTTTTTTTAAATAAACTTCATTAAATTTTACAGTTAAAATATACAAACAACATACAGATTGGGAAAGGAAAGAAAAACAACAAAGAAAAAAGGGTAAACTATCTATCTAGCAGTTTGTGGTTTCTTATTTATCTCATCATTTTGTGGCATATTTGCGATTAATCTTTAGTGCGAATATCTAATTACTACTATTGCCACTCCACATTTACAATTTATTATTATTATTATTATATGGTCTATCTTCGGTCCATCCACTCATACCAACAGTTCCAATTCATATAGTACTCCAATAGTTCTTTATTATTTAGTACTAGAGTTAGTTTATCCATTTCTGCACAGCTTGATATTTTCTTCCTTTGCCACCCTTTTTCTCCTTCCTTCCCATTTTTCTCATTTCTTTCTCCTTCCTTCCCTTTTTCCCTTCCTTCCTTCCTCATCTCTTTCTCCTTCCTCCCTTCCTTTCTTCGACTTTCTTTTTCTCTTCCCTCCCTCTTTTCTTTCTCATTTCTTCCTTCCTTCCCTTTCTTTTTTCCTTCCTCATCTCTTTCTCCTTCCTCCCTCCCTCCCTTCCTTCCTTCCCCTTCCTCTTTTTCTCCTCCCTCTCTCTTTTTTCTCTCATTTCTTTCTCTTTCCTTCCTTCTTTCCTTTCTTCCCTCCTTCCTTTCTTCCTTCCCTCCTTCCCTCTTTCCTTCCCTTCCTTCCTTCTTCTTCCTTCCTTCCTTCCTTCCTTCCTTCCTTCCTTCCTTCCTTCCTTCCAGCTTGGATTCCCAGCAGGGGCTGCATTCCAGAGGCAATACAGTTAATAGTTTGTGTGTGAGAAAGAGAGCGAAGACGGTTCTTCCTCAATAGTTCCCATACTATACGCTTTATGGTGGTGTTAGCATGCTTTAGTTTGGCAAGATTCTGTTTTTAGGTGAGAAACAATAAAGAAATCTGCTTGAAAGAATCCCAAAGTATCTTCCTTGCTTTTTGGAGGCTGGTCATCTTCAATCTTGAAGCCCTCTGCTTCACAGTGGACCAGGTTTGACCCTGAAATTTGAGAGGCGAAGACGAGAGCTTTGATAGCAGCTGAATTTACCTCTAATAATCATAACTCTCCCATCAACTTTCTGTTCAAACTATAAGGGGGTAAATATAATTGTGCACATAAAAAACTCAAAGTGGTTTTTTTTTTAAAAGAAGGGAGACTCGAAGAAAATTATGAAGTCTGACCGTCCACAGTTCAGTTTTCTCCTCTCTCCTTTTTTTGCTCCCACCAGCTTGTTTCTTAAGAAGAACTCTCATCGTTTAGTATCTTTTAAAGATATTGTGATACCCATCTTTTTTTTAAAAAAAAAAAAAACTCCCTAAAAAAATATCAAATAAACATTTACAAAAATAAGCAGGGTTAACAGGATAGGAGCTTTTCTTTTGCAACATACGAACCTCGAGCTGAAGAACGTGTCTGTGAGGTAAAGCACACACACCACGTAGGCGTGTGATTACACTAATCTTGACAGTTGCTGCTTCGCCCGTTTTCTGCCCACAAGTCCCATCTGCTCACAACCGAAGCAACGCGTCAATGTTTGGAAAAGATTCAGACACACACTGAGCCAACCCCACCTGTCAGAACTGTGTTTTTCTGGTACTCTCTTTCAAAAGTCTTCAGGTTATTCGTTTGGAAGCCGAAAAATATCACGAGGAGTCAACAGTTGCAGAGTTTTCATCTCCAATCTTGATATTGTTATTAGAACTGGGGATGTGGGGTTCAAAGGGAGAATTTAGTGGGCTCAACAATATGTGTATGATGTCCTTCCCAATTAAAATAAGCCGATTTTCCCTCATGGTTATCGGAGCAAAGGAGGGCAAAAAGTTCAAACGTTTTCTTCACCGTGTATTCTAACTTTGAGCAAGCAAGAAATTAATTACTGTCAAGTCCCCTTCCAAACAGAAAGCCTTAATTTATTAAATTTGCGGTTCACAAACTGAGTCATCTTCTACATTGCTCCGTGGTTCAAATCGGCTTTCTCCATTGTGATCTTCCCTGAGTATAGGAGGAGGATTATAACAATCCCTACAAATTACTAGAATTTCCTAGAGGGCCTTCCTCCCCGTATTTGTGAAAAGCAGGCTCCGTGATCCATGAAGGTCTACACCGCCTCCAAATTCAAACTTCTGTCAAATTGTGTCAATCAATCATCGTCAGCTCCCAGTCCCGTGTCTTGCTCCACATGCCAGGAAGGACAATGTTTATACAAAAGAGAGCTCTTTTATTTAACTTAGTGTGGAATGTTTTTTCTGCTTCCCTGCAAATAGATTTTTGCTTGCTTTCAGCTTGAAACAAAATGCAGCAGGCAATCTTATCTTTAATAGCATACAACACAGAATCATCAAACCAGGAGGACTATTAAACCCCTGAAGTCTGATTTCCCTTCCTATAATGGACCTCCATTGTTGTGCGTCTTCTTTTCTGGAACAAAAGGGAACAGCTTACAATTATAGGTACCTTTATAGGTAGTTACAGCGTGCTCCTATATCCTCTCTCAAGTGTCTTTTCTTAAGGCTAAACCCACTCAGTTTCTTTCCCCAATATCTCCACATACCACTTAGTGTCCAACCCGCCAATTATCCATGTTGCACTTCTGTTCCAATTGGGACATATGCAGAAGGAAGGAAGGAAGGAAGGAAAGGAAAGGAAAGGGAAAGGGAAAGAGAAAGAGAAAGAGAAAGAGAAAGAGAAAGAGAAAGAGAAAGAGAAAGAGAAAGAAAAAGAAAAAGAGAAAAAGAAAGAGGGAGGGAGGGAGGGAGGAAGGAAGGAAGGAAGAAGGAAGAAGAAAGAGAAAGAGAGAGAAAGAAAAAGGAAGAGGGAGGGAGGGAGGAAGGAGAAAGAGGAAAAAGAAAGACAAGGGGAGGAGGGAGGGAGGGAAGGAAGGAAGGAAGAAAAAGAAAGGAAGAAAGAGGGAGGGACGGGAGGAAGGAAGAAAGGAGAAAGACATAATGAAAAAAAGAAAGAGGGAGGGAAGGACGGAGGGAAGGAAGGAAGGAAGGAGAAAGAGAGAGGAAAAAAGAAAGAAAAGAGGAGGGAGGGAGGGAAGGAAGGAAGGAAGGAAGAAGGAAGGAGAAAGAGAAAGAGAAAGAAAAAAGAAAGAGGGAGGAAGGAAGGAAGGAAGGAGAAAGAGAGGGGAAAGAAAAGGGGAGCAGGGAGAGAGGGAGGGAAGGAAGGAAGAAAAAAGAAAGGAAGAAAGAGGGAGGGACGGGAGGAAGGAAGGAGAAAGACAGAAAGAAAAAAAGAAAGAGGGAAGGATGGAGGGAGGGAAGGAAGGAAGGAAGGAAGGAAACCTGATTAAGCTGGTAGTAAACCAGATTGCAAGAACACAACCGAGTGGTCAGATGAAGAGACCCGAACTCATTGATAACCTCACAGAGCAATGAAGAAGGACATACATTCAATTTCGCAGTGACTAAGATTGTTGGCTGAGCAGGTACAAAAATAGGCAAGCAAATTATTGAAGGCTGGGAAACAAGCCCCTTGTCAGTCAACAGGAGTGATTTAACCTCAGCTTATCAGGTATTTAGGAGCCAAAGACTTGGCAGCACAAAGAAACAACAGCCAACGACTTAATAGCTGGCCATCAACACCCCAACCAACAAATAAAAAGCCACATGCAACCAGGCACCACATACAGATGAAACTCGAAAAATTAAAATATCGTGCAAAAGTTCATTTATTTCAGGAATGCAATGTAAAAGGTGAACCTAATATATGAGATAGACTCATTACATGCAAAGCAAGATAGTTCAAGCCGTGATTTGGCATAATTGTGATGATTATAGCTTACAGCTCAACAACAGAATAGAATAGAATAGAATAGAATAGAATAGAATAGAATAGAATAGAATAGAATAGAATAGAATAGAAGCAAAATAGCAGAATAGAAGTAGAATAGAATAGAATAGAATAAAATAAAATAGAATAGAATAGAATAGAATAGAATAGAATAGAATAAAATAAAATAAAATAGAAGCAGAATAGAAGCAGAATGGAATTAGAGCAGAATGGAATGGAATAAGAATAAGAATTAGAATAGAATAGAATAGAATAGAATAGAATAGAATAGAATAGAATAGAATAGAATAGAATAGAATAGAATAGAATAGAATAGGAATAGATAGGAATAGAATAGGAATAGAATTGGAAGGGTTCTTGGAGGTCTTCTAGTCCAACCCCTGCTCAGGTGGGAAAGCCTATATCATTTCAGACAAAAGGTTGTTCAATCTGTTCTTAAAAACTTCCAGTGTTGGAGTGTCCACAACTTCTGGAGGCGAGTTGTTCCACTGGTTAATTCTTCTAACTGTCAGGAAATTTATCCTGAGTTCTAGGTTGTTTCTCTCCTGGATTAGTTTCCATCCATCGTTTCTTGTCCTGCCCTCAGGTGCTTTGGAGAATAGCTTGACTCCTCTCAGCCCCTGAGATACTGGAAGGCTACTATCCTGTCTCCCCTACTCCTTCTTTTCATCAAACTAGCCGTGCCCAGTTCCTGCAACTTTTCTTCACATCTTTTAGTCTCCAGTCCCCTAATCCTTTCGGTTGCTCTTCTCTGCACTCTTTCTAGAAGAGAGTGTGAAAGCTCGTAAGACAAAAACTCTGATCCCGGTGACCGACCCAGATTGGATCCTGTAACATTATCCTCCTGGGACACAGATGATTTGCCTCTATTCACGTGCAAAAAGCCTTCGTGTTTCAGAGCACAAACTTTAGAAAGGGCCAGCCAGGATCCCTCTGTGCACCCGGAGAGCAGCTGCACCTTATACATTTAATCATGGGTTTTAGGTGAAGGTAAGAGTATTCTTATTTCTCAACATTCCCATGTGAATTGGGCTATCTAATTAAGCAATTATCAATCTGTTATCTTATTAAGAATTGATTTTCTGCACGCCTCAAACCTCATCTCGGACTGAAACCAAAGCTTCAGCATTGAATATTAGTTCATTTTCACTGCTGGCTCGTTAGCATTTGCATATTTTTTGGGGTGGGGGGGACTTCTCTCTCTTCTCCCTCCCAAAATGAAATTTAAATTGCAACGAATCCAGGACAAAAATCCCTCCCAGGGTTTATTTTATTGTATTGTTATTTTTTTTTTTGCTTCAGATTGGAATTTCACCTATAATCCCCCGCACCGAGAAGCAAATATTACTAACTGGTTTGCATGGAATGCTTGTCACGTTGTTCCCCATTGTGCTACGCAAAAAAATTGTCCCAAGCTTGGGACAATTGTTTGGGACAAATCTTGTTCTGCTTTTAATTCCGCATCCCATTTTTATCTGAACTACTGTATCTACACTCCGGCTGAATCAAAACGTTCGGGATGCATCTAACAACCTCTATGGAAAATGTGTCAGACTAAAGACATAAACAACGCTGACTTAACGCTGAAAATGGAGAAATGAGGAGCTTGGTAACAATCACAGCAGGCACATTTCTTGCATGAATTCCTCACATTTTTGAACTGCCCATCTCCCTCAAGAGAGGGACCTGGGGTGGTATACAAACAAATGTTAAAATAATAAAAACAACAGATCAAAATTTATTTATTTTACAAAGGAGGCAAGGAGGAATTAATGCTGTTAAAACTACTTAAAAGGCGAAGGGAGGAGGTCACAACCAACACCTTGAATTGGACACGGGAGCAAACTGGCATCCAACGCATTTCACGGTGCCAAGATGTTACATGTGCTTGTTGGAAGTTGGAACCCACCCCTCTCCTTGAAAAATGAAATATTTTACCAGGAATTCCAGTTATTATAATTGGTATAATTGGTTAAATCAAAGATAGACCGTTTATAAGAGAAACTTAGCCGAGGGTAAATTAAGTATAGATACCGATAAGATGTGCGTATTCGATATAATTTAAGAAGAAAAGATCTTACTGACTGTCAAAAAGGATATTGTTTTTTTAAATGTTCCTTTTCATTTCTCTCTCTTTTTTCTTTCCTTTTTCTTTCGTTCCACATTTCGCTCTTTTTTCTTTTTTCTGGCCTCGCCAAGTCCCTGTTTTTTGTGTATATGTTGTAGATTTGCTTTTTAATTGTAAAACTAATAAAATTTATTTAAAAAAAAAGAAAAAAGAAAAATGAAATGTTTTTAGGATATACTAAAAAGGCAGAATATTTCCCCTAAAAGAGAAGTAGAAACTCACCCACCTACCCCTTTGTTAATGGGCCATTAAGGCCTGGGCTACATAACAAAGATCTACCTCTTTCAGGCAGAGCCATTGAATTGCCCTTCATTGCTCCGCCCACCGAGTTTCAACCAAACTTAGCACAGAGACAACCTACAAAGCTAGCTATGACCTCTGACAGCGACCAATCAGGATACGCTTCCTGTGCCCCTGGAAGTTCAAAGCCCAGAGAGGGTATAAAACCCAGGGTCTCTCAGCATCACTTCCCTTATCTGCCCAGGAACCCATCCTGTCCATCAATGAACCATCTTTCCAAGCGGCTTCCATGTTCCCAGTGTCTTTTTCCCCACTTGGAACTGAACCCAGAAGGATATTTCTTCCAATGTGCTCTTCTTGGGATATAATATAATAATATAAGGGTGGAGTGGATACAATGAAGGACGATGAACTTCTTTTATTATGCCAGCTATTCTCTTCCATTATCTGAATATCTGGTCCATTTTATACTAGAGCATCAGGACTTCCTTCCATTAGGCCTTCCTCTAAAATCTCAACGGTAATGCACACAAAACCCATCTTACTAGGACCTGCGTTTTGAGCCCTGTTCTCCTCACCCGGAAGATGACAACGCTATAAAACAAGGGTGGAAACATTCACAACGTAATTGCAATGTGTCCCAGCATGTAGAGAGAAGGGGAAATCTCCCTGGGATTTTCTCCCAGGCGCTATTTCTCGTAGTGCCTCCGTGGCGTACAGATACCTCTTCGAAAATTTAATCAAAGCCTCTTGCTCAAACTTGTGCCTTTGCTAACAACTTACAGAGAGAGAGAGAGAGAGAGAAAGAGAGGGAGAAAGAGAGAGGGAAAAAGAGAAAGAGGGGGGAGAGAGGGAGAGAGAGAGAGAGAAAGAGAGGGAAAAAGAGAGGGAGGGAGGGAGAAAGAGAGAGGGAAAGAGAGAGGAGGGAGGGAGAGGGAGGGAGGGAGAAGGAGGGAGGGAGAGGGAAAGAGAGAGGGGGAGGGAGGGAGAGAGAGAGAGAAATAAAGGGAGAAAGAGAGAGGGAAAGAGAAAGAGAGAGGGAGGGAGAGAGGAGAGAGGGAGAGAGAAAGAGAGGAAGAAAGAGAAAGGGAAAGAGAGAGGGAAAGAGAGAGGAGGGAGGAGGGAGAGAGAGAGGGAGGGAAAGAGAGAGGGGAGGGAGAGAGAGAGAGAGAGAGAGAGAGGGAGAGAGAGAGAGAGAGAGAGAGAGAGATCAGCTTTCCAAGACCTATGCTTGGAAAAAAAAAAGGCAGCACCCTAATCATTATCACCACCTTTCAATGACCCCATAATCCCTTGCGGAGTGGAGTCCGGTCTACTGAACGGAGCTAAGTGTTTACCGGCCAGATGCCCTTCCTGTCACCAATACGGAGTTATATTCAGCTGGTATTTTTTTCGGAGAAAGAAGTAGCCTCTGCCTTAGGATCGAACCCACAGCCTCCTGATCGTAAGATGAGAGCTCCACCTCTAGGCCACCCGCACCTCTCAAAAGCCAGCATTCTAATGAAGGGTATATATATTGGTGGGAATTTCTTACCTGCAAGACGTCTTGGATCTTCACCCAGACATCTGCCATGTCGTACAGCTTAATATCGCCATCGTACTGGCTGGAAGGAGGATACACGGTCTGCTGGAGATGACCCAGGACGATGGCGTGAGCTGTGGCCACAGCGTTGAATTTGTCAAAGAGGAGTTCCAGAAGCTCCAAAAGCAACCTAGAAATAACGTTGAAACGGGAGCAGCTTTTGATTACTTAACTGCAGGTTGTTCAAATCTATCTTTCTATGTCTCATCTGTTTGTCCATCTATTTATCCATCTATCAGTCCATCCATGTATCCATGCATCCATCCATACATCTACCCATCCATCCATCCATCCATCATGTTTCTATCTTGCTCCTATTTATATATCTGTTTTCTATCTATCTATCTGTCTGTCTCTTTTGATCCCAAAGAAGTCTAGACAGCACACAACAGAGGTGCTTTGTTTCCACACCCATTTGCACTACTCAGGAGACCCTGAGGACACAGATAAACCTCCAGGTGGCCTCAACGACCCCCTAATAGGATGCAAATGACCAGCTCTGTCTGAAAGGAATATAAATCCTTGCATCCTCCACCATTCAGTCGAGAACTGAACAAGCTTCTTGGATGAGAAGCGAAAGGTCTTCAAGGAAAAAACAACAACAAGAAAGGCCAGTTGCCTCTTGAAAGAGCACCAAAAACCACAGTAATAAAGAACTAAATCCATATCAATACCAAAACCAAAACATAAAATCCTCATAAAAGCAAAACCAAAACCAAAGATAGGGACCCATTGTAAGACACCTGTGATTGAAAGCATGTTGGAATAGAACAGTTTTAATTTCTTTTTGCAGCAAAGTGGGGGCTGTTATAAATTGGAGTGGAAGATCAAATTGTTAGGATCCTTCATATGATCCCAGTTCCAAGTCAGAAGTTGGTGGAATTGGTGAATGTATGCCCATAATCAGGAAGCCCGTAAAATGACTGGTCCAAAGTCATCCAACTGTCTCTCATGCTTAAGGCAGGACTACAACTCACTATCTCCTGGCGATTGGTCCCAAGTCACCCAGTTGGCTTTTATGCCTAAGGCAGTACTAGAACTCATAATCTCCTGGCAATCGGCCCTGGCTTTCATGCCTAAGACAGGCCTAGAACTCACTATCTCCTGGCGATTGGTCCCAAGTCACCCAGTCGGCTTTCATGCCTAAGGCAGGACTAGAACTCATGATCTCCTGGCGATTGGTCCCAAGTCACCCAGTTGGCTTTCATGCCTAAGACAGGCCTAGAACTCACTATCTCCTGGCGATTGGTCCCAAGTCACCCAGTTGGCTTTCATGCCTAAGGCAGTACTAGAACTCATAATCTCCTGGCGATTGGTCCCAAGTCACCCAGTCGGCTTTCATGCCTAAGACAGGACTAGAACTGATGATCTCCTGGCGATTGGTCCCAAGTCACCCAGTCGGCTTTCATGCCTAAGACAGGACTAGAACTGATGATCTCCTGGCGATTGGTCCCAAGTCACCCAGTTGGCTTTCATGCCTAAGACAGGACTAGAACTGATGATCTCCTGGCGATTGGTCCCAAGTCACCCAGTCGGCTTTCATGCCTAAGGCAAGACTAGAACTCATGATCTCCTGGCGATTGGTCCCAAGTCACCCAGTCGGCTTTCATGCCTAAGACAGGCCTAGAACTCACTATCTCCTGGCGATTGGTCCCAAGTCACCCAGTTGGCTTTCATGCCTAAGACAGGACTAGAACTCATGATCTCCTGGCGATTGGTCCCAAGTCACCCAGTTGGCTTTTATGCCTAAGGCAGTACTAGAACTCATAATCTCCTGACAATCGGCCCTGGCTTTCATGCCTAAGACAGGCCTAGAACTCACTATCTCCTGGCGATTGGTCCCAAGTCACCCAGTCGGCTTTCATGCCTAAGGCAGGACTAGAACTCATGATCTCCTGGCGATTGGTCCCAAGTCACCCAGTTGGCTTTCATGCCTAAGACAGGCCTAGAACTCATTATCTCCTGGCGATTGGCCCCAAGTCACCCAGTCGGCTTTCATGCCTAAGGCAGGACTAGAACTCACTATCTCCTGGCGATTGGCCCCAAGTCACCCAGTCGGCTTTCATGCCTAAGGCAGGACTAGAACTCATGATCTCCTGGCGATTGGTCCCAAGTCACCCAGTCGGCTTTCATGCCTAAGACAGGCCTAGAACTCACTATCTCCTGGCGATTGGTCCCAAGTCACCCAGTCGGCTTTCATGCCTAAGGCAGGACTAGAACTCATGATCTCCTGGCGATTGGTCCCAAGTCACCCAGTTGGCTTTCATGCCTAAGACAGGCCTAGAACTCACTATCTCCTGGCGATTGGTCCCAAGTCACCCAGTCGGCTTTCATGCCTAAGGCAGGACTAGAACTCATGATCTCCTGGCGATTGGTCCCAAGTCACCCAGTCGGCTTTCATGCCTAAGACAGGCCTAGAACTCACTATCTCCTGGCGATTGGTCCCAAGTCACCCAGTTGGCTTTCATGCCTAAGGCAGGACTACAACTCACTATCTCCTGGCGATTGGTCCCAAGTCACCCAGTTGGCTTTTATGCCTAAGGCAGTACTAGAACTCATAATCTCCTGACAATCGGCCCTGGCTTTCATGCCTAAGACAGGCCTAGAACTCACTATCTCCTGGCGATTGGTCCCAAGTCACCCAGTCGGCTTTCATGCCTAAGGCAGGACTAGAACTCATGATCTCCTGGCGATTGGTCCCAAGTCACCCAGTTGGCTTTCATGCCTAAGACAGGCCTAGAACTCATTATCTCCTGGCGATTGGCCCCAAGTCACCCAGTCGGCTTTCATGCCTAAGGCAGGACTAGAACTCACTATCTCCTGGCGATTGGCCCCAAGTCACCCAGTCGGCTTTCATGCCTAAGGCAGGACTAGAACTCATGATCTCCTGGCGATTGGTCCCAAGTCACCCAGTCGGCTTTCATGCCTAAGACAGGCCTAGAACTCACTATCTCCTGGCGATTGGTCCCAAGTCACCCAGTCGGCTTTCATGCCTAAGGCAGGACTAGAACTCATGATCTCCTGGCGATTTGTCCCAAGTCACCCAGTTGGCTTTCATGCCTAAGACAGGCCTAGAACTCACTATCTCCTGGCGATTGGTCCCAAGTCACCCAGTCGGCTTTCATGCCTAAGGCAAGACTAGAACTCATGATCTCCTGGCGATTGGTCCCAAGTCACCCAGTCGGCTTTCATGCCTAAAGCAGGACTAGAACTCATGATCTCCTGGCGATTGGTCCCAAGTCACCCAGTCGGCTTTCATGCCTAAGGCAGGACTAGAACTCACTATCTCCTGGCGATTGGTCCCAAGTCACCCAGTTGGCTTTCATGCCTAAGGCAGGACTAGAACTCACTATCTCCTGGCGATTGGTCCCAAGTCACCCAGTTGGCTTTCATGCCTAAGGCAGGACTAGAACTCACTATCTCCTGGCGATTGGTCCCAAGTCACCCAGTCGGCTTTCATGCCTAAGACAGGACTAGAACTCATGATCTCCTGGCGATTGGTCCCAAGTCACCCAGTCGACTTTCATGCCTGGCAGGACTAGAACTCATGATCTCCTGGCGATTGGTCCCAAGTCACCCAGTTGGCTTTCATGCCTAAGACAGGCCTAGAACTCATTATCTCCTGGCGATTGGCCCCAAGTCACCCAGTCGGCTTTCATGCCTAAGGCAGGACTAGAACTCACTATCTCCTGGCGATTGGCCCCAAGTCACCCAGTCGGCTTTCATGCCTAAGGCAGGACTAGAACTCATGATCTCCTGGCGATTGGTCCCAAGTCACCCAGTCGGCTTTCATGCCTAAGGCAGGACTAGAACTCACTATCTCCTGGCGATTGGCCCCAAGTCACCCAGTCGGCTTTCATGCCTAAGGCAGGACTAGAACTCATGATCTCCTGGCGATTGGTCCCAAGTCACCCAGTTGGCTTTCATGCCTAAGACAGGCCTAGAACTCACTATCTCCTGGCGATTGGTCCCAAGTCACCCAGTTGGCTTTCATGCCTAAGACAGGCCTAGAACTCACTATCTCCTGGCGATTGGTCCCAAGTCACCCAGTCGACTTTCATGCCTGGCAGGACTAGAACTCATGATCTCCTGGCGATTGGTCCCAAGTCACCCAGTTGGCTTTCATGCCTAAGACAGGCCTAGAACTCACTATCTCCTGGCGATTGGCCCCAAGTCACCCAGTCGGCTTTCATGCCTAAGACAGGACTAGAACTCATGATCTCCTGGCGATTGGTCCCAAGTCACCCAGTTGGCTTTCATGCTTAAGACAGGCCTAGAACTCACTATCTCCTGGCGATTGGTCCCAAGTCACCCAGTCGACTTTCATGCCTAAGGCAGGACTAGAACTCATAATCTCCTGGCAATCGGCCCTGGCTTTCATGCCCAAGACAGGCCTAGAACTCACTATCTCCTGGCGATTGGTCCCAAGTCACCCAGTCGGCTTTCATGCCTAAGACAGGACTAGAACTCATGATCTCCTGGCGATTGGTCCCAAGTCACCCAGTTGGCTTTCATGCCTAAGACAGGCCTAGAACTCACTATCTCCTGGCGATTGGTCCCAAGTCACCCAGTCGACTTTCATGCCTAAGGCAGGACTAGAACTCATAATCTCCTGGCAATCGGCCCTGGCTTTCATGCCCAAGACAGGCCTAGAACTCACTATCTCCTGGCGATTGGTCCCAAGTCACCCAGTCGACTTTCATGCCTAAGGCAGGCCTAGAACTCATAATCTCCTGGTGATTGGCCCCAAGTCACCCAGTTGGCTTTCATGCCTAAGGCAGTACTAGAACTCACTATCTCCTGGCGATTGGTCCCAAGTCACCCAGTCGGCTTTCATGCCTAAGGCAGGACTAGAACTCATGATCTCCTGGCGATTGGTCCCAAGTCACCCAGTCGGCTTTCATGCCTAAGGCAGGACTAGAACTCACTATCTCCTGGCGATTGGCCCCAAGTCACCCAGTCGGCTTTCATGCCTAAGGCAGGACTAGAACTCATGATCTCCTGGCGATTGGTCCCAAGTCACCCAGTTGGCTTTCATGCCTAAGACAGGCCTAGAACTCACTATCTCCTGGCGATTGGTCCCAAGTCACCCAGTTGGCTTTCATGCCTAAGACAGGCCTAGAACTCACTATCTCCTGGCGATTGGTCCCAAGTCACCCAGTCGACTTTCATGCCTGGCAGGACTAGAACTCATGATCTCCTGGCGATTGGTCCCAAGTCACCCAGTTGGCTTTCATGCCTAAGACAGGCCTAGAACTCACTATCTCCTGGCGATTGGCCCCAAGTCACCCAGTCGGCTTTCATGCCTAAGACAGGACTAGAACTCATGATCTCCTGGCGATTGGTCCCAAGTCACCCAGTTGGCTTTCATGCTTAAGACAGGCCTAGAACTCACTATCTCCTGGCGATTGGTCCCAAGTCACCCAGTCGACTTTCATGCCTAAGGCAGGACTAGAACTCATAATCTCCTGGTGATTGGCCCCAAGTCACCCAGTTGGCTTTCATGCCTAAGGCAGTACTAGAACTCACTATCTCCTGGCGATTGGCCCCAAGTCACCCAGTCGGCTTTCATGCCTAAGGCAGGACTAGAACTCATGATCTCCTGGCGATTGGTCCCAAGTCACCCAGTCGGCTTTCATGCCTAAGGCAGGACTAGAACTCACTATCTCCTGGCGATTGGCCCCAAGTCACCCAGTCGGCTTTCATGCCTAAGGCAGGACTAGAACTCATGATCTCCTGGCGATTGGTCCCAAGTCACCCAGTTGGCTTTCATGCCTAAGACAGGCCTAGAACTCACTATCTCCTGGCGATTGGTCCCAAGTCACCCAGTTGGCTTTCATGCCTAAGACAGGCCTAGAACTCACTATCTCCTGGCGATTGGTCCCAAGTCACCCAGTCGACTTTCATGCCTGGCAGGACTAGAACTCATGATCTCCTGGCGATTGGTCCCAAGTCACCCAGTTGGCTTTCATGCCTAAGACAGGCCTAGAACTCACTATCTCCTGGCGATTGGCCCCAAGTCACCCAGTCGGCTTTCATGCCTAAGACAGGACTAGAACTCATGATCTCCTGGCGATTGGTCCCAAGTCACCCAGTTGGCTTTCATGCTTAAGACAGGCCTAGAACTCACTATCTCCTGGCGATTGGTCCCAAGTCACCCAGTCGACTTTCATGCCTAAGGCAGGACTAGAACTCATAATCTCCTGGCAATCGGCCCTGGCTTTCATGCCCAAGACAGGCCTAGAACTCACTATCTCCTGGCGATTGGTCCCAAGTCACCCAGTCGGCTTTCATGCCTAAGACAGGACTAGAACTCATGATCTCCTGGCGATTGGTCCCAAGTCACCCAGTCGGCTTTCATGCCTAAGACAGGCCTAGAACTCACTATCTCCTGGCGATTGGTCCCAAGTCACCCAGTCGACTTTCATGCCTAAGGCAGGACTAGAACTCATAATCTCCTGGCAATCGGCCCTGGCTTTCAAGCCCAAGACAGGCCTAGAACTCACTATCTCCTGGCGATTGGTCCCAAGTCACCCAGTCGACTTTCATGCCTAAGGCAGGCCTAGAACTCATCATCTCCTGGCTTCTAGCCTGGTGCCTTAACACTAGACCAAACTGGCTCTCTGAGAGAGATTAATCTTTTCCCCGAGAGATTAACTTTTGTGAACCATATGACATTTTCTCCTGTACCTCCTTCCCTTGAGATAAAAAAGCAGGGTAGCATGATATTTAGCCATACTAAATCTGTATGCTGCCCAACTCCCAACAACTCTGGGCAGTTAATAATATGTATTCTGCAATGGCCTGCATTTCGAGAGCCATAAATCTAACTCAGTGTTAAAAGCAACCAGTAAATTAATTAATGTTGCATGTATCAGTATTTATCACTGAAACAAGTACAGTATCAGTGAACAAAGTCAGACCTATAAATACCACATTATGCCAAATATGTAATAAATTACATACCTCTGAAAACCTTACTAACTCAAGCTCCTTTTTTCGGCCACGGCTTCTGAAAACTCTATTCATTTCTTTTTATCCTTATAGATTTTAGAGAACCAAAGGACTTCGTTGCTGGCATTAAGATTCATTCGTTTGCAGCCACATATTTAGTCTCTAACATCCATCATGTCTTCCATACACAATAGGTTAAATTATACATAATATAACGTTACAGTGGATTATTATGCATTGTTACACATAATAATTACAAATGTCTCGCAGGATGTAAAAAGGGCAAGTTCCCACTGTCTCCCAATCTGCCTTTTCAGAAGCATTTTATTCTAAATAAATAAAATAAGGCATTTCTTAGAGACTTAGCAGCAATGAGGAATTTCCTTTTAGCGTGCGCGTTTTAGTTATACAATTGGGACGCTGTTTTATTAGATTAGGTAGTCCTCGAGTTACCACTGTAATATAGACGTAGTCTTCGAGTTACGACCACTGCGTTTGTGAGTCATAACAGTCGCAAATGGGGCAGTCACATGGCCAGCCTGATTTTTATAGAAGAGAATAGAATTCTTTTATTGGCCAAGTGTGATTGGACACACAAGGAATTTGTCTTGGTGCAAATGCTCTCAGTGTACATAAAAGGAAAGAGACATTCGTCAAGAATCATCAGGTACAACACTTAATAATAGTCATAGGGTACAATAAGAATAGAATAGAATAGAATAGAATAGAATAGAATAGAATAGAATAGAATAGAATAGAATAGAATAGAATAGAATAGAATAGAATAGAATAGAATAATAGAATAGAATAGAATAGAATAGAATAGAATAGAATAGAATTCTTTATTGGCCAAATGTGGTTGGACACACAAGGAATTTCTCTTTGGTGCAGATGCTCTCAGTGTACATAAAAGAAAAGAGACATTTGTCAAGAGTCGAGAATCATCAGGTACAACACTTAATGATAGTCACAGGGTACAATAAGCAATCAAATCATACTAGGAAACAGTCCATATAAATCGTAAGGATACAAGCAACAAGGTTACAGTCATACAGTCACAAGTGGGAGGGGATGGGTGATAAGGAGGGATGAGAAGATTAATAGTAATAGTAATGCAGCCTTAGTAAATAGTTTTACAGTGTTGTGGGAGTTAGTTGTTTAGCAGAGTTTACCAGGATTCGGGGAAAATTGTCCTTGTGTCTAGTTGTTCTGGTGTGCGGTGCCCTATACTGTTGTTTTGAGGGTAGGAGTTGAAACAGTTTATGTCTGGGATGTGAGGAGTCTGTAAATATTTTCACAGCCCTCTTTCTGACTGTGCAGTATACAGGTCCTCCATGGGAGGCAGGTTGGTAGCCATTGTTTTTTCTGCAGTCCTAATTATTCTCTGAAGTCTGTGTCTGCCTTGTTGGGTTGCAGAACCAAACCAGACAGTTTACAGAGGTGCAGATTTTCTAAAGCATCTGAAGGCCAGACAAGGAACAATGGATGGAAACTGAACAAGGAGAGATTTAACCTGGAAATAAGGAGAAACTTTCTTTCCCACACTTAGCAATAGCCCTTAGACTTATACACTACTTCACAGTGCTTTCCAGTCCTCTCTAAGCGGTTTAGAGTCAGCCTCTTGCCCCCAAGAATCGGAGTCCTAATTTTACCAACCTTGGAAGGCCGAGTCAACCTTGAGCCAGTCAGGATTGAACTGCAGGCAGTCGGCAGAGCTAGCCCTGCAATAGCGCAGTCACACCACTGTGCCACCACAGATAAACGATAGATATAAGATAGCAATAGAAATAGCTCTTAGACTTATATACCGCTTCACAGTGCTTTCCAACCCTCTCTAAGCAGTTTATACAGAGTCAGTCTCCTGCCCCCAACAATCGGGGTCCTCATTTTACCCACCTCGGAAGGATGGATGGCTTGAGTCCACCTTGGCTCTATGCATAAAAGCAAAGCTTGAAGTCTCAAGGTACATGAGCTGACCAATTATCATGTTTTCATTATGAGATACTTACTTCCATATCCTTATCAAAGCCTCTTCCTCAATTACCTCTCCCTATGCCTTTTTAAAACCCAATTATTGTAATTAATGTACCATAGCAAAACCTATAAATATTTTATGCTCTGGCGGTAACTTGTCAAAGGAAATTACTCAGAGGAGAGAACAATTTGAAAGCCTCTTGCTGTTTACTCTGGTTTGAAGGATATACGGCAAGTGACCGAAAGAGATCCAAGAACCGCCAAACAACCAAGCAAGGGAGTCCTCAACTTATAATCGTTCGTTTAGTGGCGGTTCAAAGTTACAGAGGCACTGAAAAAAGTCACTTTTTTCACCCTTGAGTTCAGCCCCATATTTCTCTTGCAAAGTGAGACATTCGTTCAGTGAATTTAGCACCATTTTACCTCCAGTTTAGCTCCAGTTTACGACCTGCCTTGCCGCGGTTGTGAAACGAATCACCGCTGTTGTTCAGTTAACAGCATGGTTGTTAAGTGAATCTGTCTTCCCCACTGACTTTGCAGGTCGCAAAAGGGGCTCACATAACCCTCGGATGCTGCAGCCGTCGTAAAGGTGCGTCCACTGCCCAGCGGCTGAATTTTGATCATGTGACCACAGGGAGGCTGCAACGGTCGTGTTAAGTGTGGAAAACCGGTCCTAAGTCACTTTTTTTCAGTGATCTTGTAATTTTGAATGGTCACTAAACGAACTGTCGTTGAGGACTAGCTGCCCTGATTTCCCTGTGAAAATCCTGCATTCATGCCTAAGGCAGAACTAGGACTCACAGTCTCACAATTACCTAGTGATTGGTCCAAAGCCACCCAGCCAGCTTTCATGCCTAAGGCGGGACTAGAACTCACCGTTTCCTAGTGATTGGCCCAAAGCCACCCAGTCAGCTTTCATGCCTAAGCGGGACTAGAACTCACCATCTCCTAGTGATTGGCCCAAAGCCACCCAGCCAGCTTTCATGCTAAGGCGGGACTAGAACTCACAGTCTCCTAGTGATTGGCCCAAAGCCACCCAGTCAGCTTTCATGCCTAAGGCGGGACTAGAACTCACCGTTTCCTAGTGATTGGTCCAAAGCCACCCAGTCAGCTTTCATGCCTAAGGCAGGACTAGAACTCACCATCTCCTAGTGATTGGCCCAAAGCCACCCAGTCAGCTTCATGCCTAAGGCAGGACTAGAACTCACCATCTCCTAGTGATTGGCCCAAAGCCACCCAGCCAGCTTTCATGCCTAAGGCAGGACTAGAACTCACCATTTCCTAGTGATTGGCCCAAAGCCACCCAGTCAGCTTTCATGCCTAAGGCGGACTAGAACTCACCGTTTTCTAGTGATTGGCCCAAAGCCACCCAGTCAGCTTTCATGCCTAAGGCGGGACTAGAACTCACCATCTCCTAGTGATTGGCCCAAAGCCACCCAGCCAGCTTTCATGCCTAAGGCAGGACTAGAACTCACCATTTCCTAGTGATTGGCCCAAAGCCACCCAGTCAGCTTTCATGCCTAAGGCAGGACTAGAACTCACCGTTTCCTAGTGATTGGTCCAAAGCCACCCAGTCAGCTTTCATGCCTAAGGCGGGACTAGAACTCACCATCTCCTAGTGATTGGCCCAAAGCCACCCAGCCAGCTTTCATGCCTAAGGCAGGACTAGAACTCACCATTTCCTAGTGATAGGTCCAAAGCCACCCAGTCAGCTTTCATGCCTAAGGCGGGACTAGAACTCACTGTTTCCTAGTGATTGGTCCAAAGCCACCCAGTCAGCTTTCATGCCTAAGGCGGGACTAGAATTCATCTGTTTCCTGGTGACTGGCTCAAAGCCACCCAGTCAGCTTTCATGCTGGTCCAAAGCCACCCAGTCAGCTTTCATGCCTAAGGCAGGACTAGAACTCACTGTCTCCTAGTGATTGGTCCAAAGCCACCCAGTCAGCTTTCATGCCTAAGGCAGGACTAGAACTCACTAGTCTCCTAGTGATTGGCCCAAAGCCACCCAGTCAGCTTTCATGCCTAAGGCGGGACTAGAACTCACTGTCTCCTAGTGATTGGCCCAAAGCCACCCAGTCAGCTTTCATGCCTAAGGCGGGACTAGAACTCACTAGTCTCCTAGTGATTGGCCCAAAGCCAGCCAGTCAGCTTTCATGCCTAAGGCGGGACTAGAACTCACTTTCTCCTGGTTTTAGGTCAGCATCTTAACCATAAACCAAACTAGGTTTTGGTACTTTGTATTTTACTTTCAATTCATCCCATTTTGCTTTCATTAGTATGATGCAGAGAAGAGATCATCAAGTGCTCAGCAGATCAGATCACAGTTAGGGAGAAGGGTCTACGGCTTAATGAATCACGCATGGCTGAATCCGAACACACCATCGGCCCAAATTATGCCAAGCATTATTTTCTTCCTTATTATTTAAACTGTTCGAAGACCCTGGGGCGGACATGAGCCTGTCAAGCGCTGGATGACGAAAGGTCAGCCTGGCTGGAAACATCCCATAATAACCGTTCATCAAGCAAACTCTCTTTCCCCCAAGATGCCACGGAAGGATCAGGGAAACTGATGCTCCATCAGCTCTTCTGAGAGACAAGCTACGCTGGCCTCTTACTCGTCTATTAAATCCTAACTCTTTACTCCTGGGTTGATGTGTTGTTTCCCCTCTCCCCTCTCCTTCCCCTCCTCTTTCTCCTTTATGGCCCGACCATTTAATAGTAGTGAGGCTCTGCCCAGGAGTTAACTCTTTAAATTGGCTGTGCAGGTGGTCCTCGGAGTGATGCGGTGGCCTAGAGGTGGGGCTCTCGCCTGACTCTCAGGAAGCTGTGAGTGTCAACTAAAAAGAGACTCCTTTGGTCTTTTTAGCTGCCAGAAAAAAGGGAGTGGGGGGGAAACAAGGCATTCCTGAAATGCCTAGATATCAACTCAGCAGCCCAAAGTTGTTGGAGCACAAGGAGGGTATTGGAGAGCAGGTTGGACGACCCTTGGAAATGGATGTGTCCCATTAGAGAAGTCACATCCAGGGGTTGGGGTAAAGGCCAGGGTCAAGGGGGAAATGTATGATGGGATTTAGTACCGGCTGCACCCAGCCATGCGCCAACATGGCCATTTATAATAAACCAATTTACTTTTTCTGAGATGCGGCTTGAGACCTTTTGCTTTGAATGAGGGGGATTTGTGGAAGCCCTGACAGGGAGTTTGATTCTAGGTCAGTGATGGCTAATCTTTTCGTCGTCGCGTGCCGTTAAGTGCATGCGTGCGTGCGCATGCGTGCCTGCACCCAGAATTCAAGGCATGCGCGACCCCGCGCATGCGTGGGGGACCCAACCCCGCTCCCCCCGCACATGCACACGCATCGCCCACATGAGCCCCACCCCAGGCGCATGCGCAGCAGATACCCGAAAATTAGTTAGCTGGCGGGAGGCGCGTGCATAGTGGAACTGAGCTGAGGCGGCGGCTTGTGTGCCGCCAGAGATGGCTCTCCGTGCCACTTCCGGCATGCGTGCCATAGGTTCGCCATCACAGTTCTAGGTGGAGGCAGATATTTCTCTCTCTGGACATGATGTATCTGTTGAATATAACTCCACATTGGTGACAGGAAGGGCATCTGGCCAATAAACTCTGAGCTCCGTTCAGTGGCCCAGACTCCACCCCACAAGGGATTATGTGGTCATTAAATGGAGGTGATGATGATGATGGTGCAGGTGGTCCTTAACTTATGACCACAATTGACCCCCAAATTCCCGTTGCCAAGCGAGATATTTATTGGGTTTGGCCCCTTTAATCTGGGCCGTTTGAGGACAAAGAAGAGACAAAAGAATAAAAAGAAAGCCACATTTGAGTCGTCTTTGTCCCTATTCCCGTGTGGCACAGTGGAGAGTCCTGATGGCGCAGTGGTGAATCTGCACTATTGCAGTCTAACTCTGCCGTCTTCCAAGAGTTTGATCCTGATTGACTCAAGGTTGACTCAGCCTTCCATCCTTCCGAGGTGGGTAAAATGAGGACCCAGATGGTTGGGGGAAAGAGGCTGACTCTGTAGACAGCTTAGAAAGGGCTGCAAAGCACTGTGAAGCAGTATATAGGTCTAAGTGGTATTGCTAAGAGGGAGGAAAAGGAAAGGAAAAGGAAAAGGGAACGGAAGAGGAAAGGAAGGAAGGGAAAGGAAAGGAAAAGGAAAAGGAAGAGGAAAGGAAGGAAGGGAAAGGAAAGGAAAAGGAAAAGGAAAGGAAAAGGAAAGGGGAAAGGGGAAAGGAAAAGGGAAGGGATGGGAAGGGGAAGGGGAAGGGACAGGACAGGACAGGACAGGACAGGACAGGACAGGAAAGGAAAGGAAAGGAAAGGAAAGGAAAGGAAAGGAAAGGAAAGGGAAGGGAAGGGAAGGGAAGGGAAGGGAAGGGAAGGGAAGGGAAGGGAAGGGAAAAGGAAAGGGAAAAGGAAAAGGAAAAGGAAAAGGAAAGGGAAAAGGAAAAGGAAAAGGAAAGGGTGGATCTTACCTGGGTTGATTTTCCTGGACTACGTTCTCCCCTCTCTGGTAGCCACCATCTGCCACCTGGGTGGTAGATCTCTTGACAATTTGCTTCAGTTCTTGCTCTAAACGATCCTGGATGGCCTTGATGGTCTCTGGAATTTTTCTCAGTTTGGCGAGTCCTTTGATGAGGATGCCCATAAAGACCGAGCTGTTCTCCTCGGGATCCAGGTCTAAATCTTCCTTGATTTCTATCAAGCTGACTTCCCTTCCTGGAATATATATATATATATATTTAAAAAAAAAAAAAGACCGACCCAAATTGTGAAAAGAGTTTCTCGAGGCACGCCCAAAAGTTGTGGAGAGGGAGAAGTTCCTTGAGGATGAGCCCCCAACGTGACCCCAAAAGCTTCAAAGAATAAAGCTCTGGTCCCAGGGACAGACTCAGATTGGATCCTGCAACATTATCTGGCACACCCATGTTCACTTTCATTCATGACACCCAGGAGATATGGAGATGCACACAAACCCAAATCCTTCACTAACCTCTAAGGTCCCTTCTAACTCTGTTAATCAGATAGCAGTCTTCCAATATTTGAGGGGCTTCCACAGAGAAGAAGGGGGTCAACCTATTCTCCAGAACCCTTGAATGCAGGGCAAGAAGAAACTGACAGAAACTAATCCAGGGGAGAAGCAACCTGGAATTAAGGAGAAACTTCCTAAAAGTGAGAACAATTAATCAGTGGAACAGCTTGCTACCAGAAGTAGTGGGTGCTCCAACACTGGAGGTTTTCAAGAAGAGACTGGACAGCCATTTCCCTGGAGTGGGATAAGATCTCCTGCTTGGGCAAGGGGTTGGACTAGAAGACCTCCAAGGTCCCTTCCAGGACTATTGTTCTATGTTCTATCTGGGCTTCAAGAACTGAGACCCCGAGTAGAATCCAATCTGGAATAGTCAGCCCTTCCTCTTTATTTCTCTTTTTCTCTCCATCTTTTCTTGATACGGGTAGTCCCCAACTTACAACAGTTCGTTTAGTGACCATTCAGACTTACAAAAATAACTTATGAACATTTCGGGGCTCAATTGTGGTCGTAAATTGAGGACTACCTGGAATGTGTTTTTTTTTTGTGCTGCAGGCTCAGATGCTGTTCTTCCTGTTCTTCCTATTTCTTGTTCTTACTACAGCATGGCAGATGATTACCACGTTACCCCGAAAATAAGACCCAAGCGGAAAATAAGCCCTCGTATGATTTTTCAGGATGCTCATAATATAAGCCCTACCCCCAAAATTAAGTGTTCTGACCAAGGCTTCCGAGAATGTAATTAAGCACACGCTTAGTTAAAGCAACTCTCATTTTATTTCAACGCTGGGAATTATGTTCATTCCTAGCCCGTAATGAGTCCCAAACAGTCTCTCGAGATAAGGTGAGTACCTTTCATCTCCTTTGAATGGCTGCCAACAACTGACGTGCCAAATGAACTGTAAAAACCAACCGAAGTACAAAGTCCACACAGAGCTTCAAGTTTTAATTTGAACAGAGCGAATAAAATTGCTTCCTGCAAAGTTTTCTTCACCTTTGCCTGTCCTTTATACCTTATGGGAGGGGCAATCACCTCCAAGCCTTACTCCCGAGTCGCCCCTTTTGTCTCAGCTGCTCTTGCCTTCTAGCAGCTCTGTGCATACGCGCACTGGGAACAGGCTCCCCTTGTTCCTCTGCCTCGCTGCTGCCAGGCTCCGGAGTCAGCACCCCAGTCCCAGATGGTCCTGGCCCCATCTCTGCATCGAATGCAGGACCCTCATCCGAGTCCTCCCCAGACTCCTGCACTGGTCCCCGTTCTTCCCCACTGTCCGATTCCGCTGCCGTCTGCACAGACTGCCGGCGAACCACAACAATAAGCCTCAGTTAAGATCATCAGCCAGGCGGACATGTTTAATACCGTATTTTCCTAAAAATAAGACCTAACTGGAAGATAAGCCCTAATGCGTCTTTTGGAGCAAACATTGATATAAGACCCAGTCATATTTTGGGGGAAACACAGTAGGTTGTACTGGTTGTTGGAGCCTGTTCTTCTTCTACGTATTCCACAGAGGTTGCAATTTCTAGCATATCTTCCCTCAGGGATGAAGCCATGTCAGATGATATATGGCCCATAACAAGAAACAGAGAATGGTAACAAAGTAACCCTCAGTAATTTCCAATATTCTCATTTTGCTAATTTTTTTTTAATCGCTGTGATTTTTTTTAAAGGGGGGGGGAGGCTTTGGGGAGGATCATTTCAGTTCGTAACTCAAGCCGATTCTGAGGAAAACACATCCAGGTTTGGTCCCTCCCAGATTAAGCGAATGCTGGAGCAAACGTCAAGAACTTGTCCAAACTGTTTCTTATAAGCCACTCAAGAGCGATAAAAATAATTGGAATGAAATAAATCTTGCAGAAGGGTCAGTGGCGACCACAGTTCTTGAGGGAAGGATATTTGCAGGAACGTTTTCATCAACTGGGAGTCGATCTGCTACTTCTTAACAGCACACCTGCCAGTCGAAAGTTGCAAACATCGGCTATTTTCCACTTAGGGTTGCATCAAAAGCCTCACCTGTTCAATAACGGTGCCTGTCAAAGCCAGCACAGAGGAAGTGGAAAAGCTACTACGAGACGGGAAATAATCATTGCGACAGCCCTTATAATCCGAACGCTGTCACCTCATCTGTCTGTTTCGTTCCGTCTCGTCTCAAATTCCCCTGCCAAATGCTTCACCCACCCTTAAAAACCTTGGAGAAACAAGGGCACTGAAGAACCCAGATGAATCCTACAGATTAAACCAGAATCTTTCTGATTCAAGACATGACAAAGTCAGTTCTGATAAACCCAGGTCTAGCGGGGGAGGCACCAGGCTAGAAACCAGGAAATGGTGAGTTTTAGTCCTGCCTCAGGCTTGAAAGCTGGTTGGGTGTCTTTGGGATAATGACAAAGGTGACCGTGAGTTCTAGTTTCTGCCTTAGGCGTCAAAAGCCGGCTGGGTAACCTTGAACCGATCACCAGGAGATGGGGAGTTCTAGTCCCACCTTAGGCATGAAAACCAGCTGGATGACTACTTCGGGCTAGTTACTTTCTCTCAGCCCAACCCAGGGGTGAGCTTCAAAATTTTAGCAACTGGTTCTCTGCCCGGTTGCTGGGTGGGCGTGGCCTAATCGGCCTCCTGCACCATGGCAGTGAGGGGGGGACAGTTATCGCCCTTCCCGGGCTCAGGAGGCTTTTTTCCTCTCTGGGCTCTGAAGGCCCTCTGGAGACCGGAAAACGGGCCTGTTTCCGACTTTCCCGAACTTCCAAGAGGCCCGTTTTTCACCCTCCCCTGGCTCCGGAGGCTTTCCTTGAGCCTTCAGGAGGGAGAAATGGCTTCCCAGGCTCTGGAGGCCAGAAATGGGCCCATTTCTGGCCTTCTGGAGCCTCCGAGAGCCCGTTTTCACCCTCCCCTGGCTCCGGAGGCTTTCCTTGAGCCTTCAGGAGGGAGAAAATGGCTTCCCCATGCTCTGGAGGCCAGAAATGGGCCCATTTCTGGCCTTCTGGAGCCTCCGAGCCGTTTTCGCCCTCCCTGGCTCCGGAGGCTTTCCTTGAGCCTTCAGGAGGGAGAAAATGGCTTCCCCGGGCTCTGGAGGCCAGAAACGGGCCCATTTCTGGCCTTCCGGAGCCTCCGAGAGGCCCGTTTTTCGCCCTCCCCGAGACTCCGATAGCAGCCCGTCCCTGGCCCAACCCCACCTCACAGGGTTGTTGTTGTTGTGGGGGGGAAATAGGAGGAGGAAGGAATATTAGATATGTTTGCTGCCTTGAGTTTTAAAATAAATTTAAGATAAACCTGAACAAAATGTAACATTTAGATTTTATACGGTAATAATATTAAATTTCAATGGTTAATATTTCAATATAATTCTAATTTCGTGTGAAAGTTTATAGTATTAAAATTTAGTATTGAATAAAATAATAAAATAAAAGTTATTCAAATAAATGTCTACCTGTGTTATAAAGTAGCTCTGCAATCGATAGATTTCCAAATGTACAATTCTATGAACAAATTTCAACTGTACATATCTACAAAAGGCCACATTCTACTCAGAAGCTGTTCAGCCTAATGAGGAAGATGAACATGTAAGGAAAACTAGGTTTCTGCTCATTTCAGTCCTTTCTGTGTATCACATGGAATTATGCGTATTAGTTCATTTTATTCTTTATATTGGATTATTCTTTGAAAAGGAGGGTGATGCGTCTTATGGTTCTCACTGTGGCTTTTAAATTTTTGTTGTGTATTTGTATTCTTTTAAAGTCTTGTTAAGATTTGATGGCTTACAGATCCAAACTCCATAAAGAAACAAACAAATCTGTGATCAATAATGGGCTGAAATTCTGATAGACACGACGTTGGTTCTTGTTGCAAATCCAGACTAAGGAGAACCCTGTAAGAATGATTAGCTGTGCAAAACTAATCTATGTGTGTCTGCACACCATCTCTTTCCTTCTCACACCTAAACACACACAGTTTTCCTCACATTTATTTCAGCTGAAGTCATATCTGAATTCAAAGCTTTCTCTTGCAGAAGTAATCTCCAAATAGGTCAAGCAGACAGATCAAACAGATAATCAGAGTTGGAAGGGACCTTGTAGGTCATCTAGTCCAACCCCCCGCCCAAGCGGGAGACCCTACACCATTTCTGACAAATGGCAGTCCAATCTCTTCTTGAAAGTCTCAAGTGATGAAGGTCCTACGACTTCCAAGGGCAACTTCTGTTCCACGGGTTGATTGTTCTCACTGTAAGGAAATTTCTCCTTATTTCCAGGTTAAATCTCTCCTTGTTCAGTTTCCAGCCATTATTCCTTGTCTGGCCCTACAGGCGCTTTAGAAAATAGATTTGAAAGGCACCTACATGCACATGGAAATATATAATTTCATCACTCACCGCTGGGATTTCCTGTAGTGCTAAATTGAGAGGAGTCAAACTTGCGAGGAGTGGATAAGTTAGTAACGTCGAGATGAGGCAAAGCAGAGGCATCCTTCACATGAGAACTGCAATGAAAAGAAATTAAACTTAACCGCTGCGAGCTAGGAGAGAACTCCGGCAGGCACTCATAAATGGCAGAAATGTAAATGAGAAGATTGAAGTTTCTATAACAGATCTCGACATCCCTGAGGGAATTATGTGAGGACGAAGTACCGGCAAAGCTTCGCTTTTATTTTTAACATTTTAAACTGTTTAGCTTGGTAGCTTTAATATGATTTTATATATACTGTTTTAACTTTGGTTTGGGAAGACACCCATCCCTTCCAACTTTCCTGAAGAATTGAATATTTGCAGCTCACGATACCACAACATTGTTGACTGTACGGTTTGATAACCTTGAAACGGTCTCAAAAAATGAAAATCTAGAAGGCTTTTGTATCCAAAAACTGCAAACAGTACATGGCCAGCCATCAAACGATCACCATCAAAACAACGCAAAATGCCATCCTACGTGGGCACTTGAAAGGGAAAGGGAAAATAATGATCGTTTATTTGTCCCCTAGAATGATGAATGCTTTTTTTCAAGGTTGAATTGGTTTATACAAGGTGTCCCCAAACTGTGGGCTGTGGCTTATTCGCAACCAGGCCCTGTGAGCACACGCACACGCCACTCACACAAATAAAACTGTGCATGCAGCTGCCCCTCGCACAAAAATATCCCTCCCCACACCACGCGCCGGGCTGCCATAAGAGTGAAAAATGGTATGTCCCATTTATATAGTTGGTTTATTTGCCAGATCGAATCCCACCAGGCTCAAGGTGGACTCAGCCTTCCATCCTTCCAAGATGGGTAAAATGAGGATCCAGATTGTTGGGGGCAAGAAGCTGACTCTGTAAACCGCTTAGAAAGGGCTGTAAAGCACTATAAAGCGGTATATAAGTCTAAGTGCTATTGCTATTTATACAAACTCTGTCCAAATTTCCGTTTTTTCCCCCAGATTAACAGAGTTGGAAGGGATCTTGTAGGTCATCTAGTCCAACCCCTTGCCCAAGCAGGAGACCCTACACCATTTAGCTTGACCCCTTCCTCTCTGTGGCAGCCCCTCAAATATTGGAAGACTCCTATTATGTCTCCTCTGGTCCTTTTGTTCATTAAAGTCAGATTAAAGTCAGATTAACAGAGTTGGAAGGGACCCTGTGGGTCATCTAGCCCAACCCTCCGCCCAAGCAGGAGAGCCTACACCATTTCTGAAAGATGGAAGTCCAGCCTCTTCTTAAAAGCTTCCAGGGATGAAGCTCCCACAACTTCCAAAGGGAACTTCTGTTCCATTGGTTGGTTGTTCTCACTATCAGAAAATTTCTCCTTTTTTCCAGGTTGAATCTCTCCTTGATCAGTTTCCATCCATTATTCCTTGTCTGGCATTCAGGTGCTTTGGAAAACAGCTTGTCCCCTTCCTCCTCTCTGTGGCAGCCCCTCAAATATTGGAAGACTGCTCTTATGTCTCCCCTGGTCCTTCTCTTCCCTAGACTAGCCAGGCCTAGTTCCTGCAACCGTTCTTCATATGTTTTAGTCTCCAGTCCGCTAATCATCCTGGTTGCTCTTCTCTGCACTCTTTCCAGAGTCTCAACATCTTTTTTATAGTGTGGTGACCAAAACTGGATGCAGTACTCTAGGTGTGGCCTTACTAAGGCTTTATAGAGTGGTATTAGTGTCTCCCTTGATCTTCATTGTATCCCTCTGTTAATGCAGCTAGGGATTGTACTGGCTTTTTTGTCTGCCACTGCACACATTTGCTAGATATGAGCACCCCGTTTTCCTGCATTAACAGAGTCGCAATTGCAAGATGAGTGGCTAAATGAATGACTAAATAAATGAGACCGACCTTATTCTCCCCTTTTCTTTGTTCCGCTGTCCAACCTTACTGGTAGACTTGATGTAAAGATGACGGTGGAGTTCATCTATGAGAACTAAATGCATGTTCATCTTTTTACTGTGAAGTTCCAGCCTCAGGTCACTTAATCCTTCTACCTGAAGGAGGGGTCCTTCCAGGGATTCTACGGCCGACACCTTTGAACAAAAAATAAAAGTTGATTTAGCTATTTGCGAAAGACATTACAGGTAAAATGCAGGTAGTCCTCAAGTTACGACCACAACTGAGCCCCAAGATTTCTGTTGCTAAGTGAGATGTTGGTTAAGTGAGGTCTACCTCATTTCATGACCTTTCTTGCCACGGTTATTGAGTGAATCACGGTGGTTGTTTAAGTTAGTAAGACAGTGGTTTAGTGAATCTGGCTTCCCCCATGACTTGGCTTGTCAGAAAATCACAAAATTGAAGTTGTAAACGCTCCAACACTGGAAGTTTTTAAGAAGAGATTGGATAACCATTTGTCCGAAGCGGTGTAGGGTTGCCTGCCTAAGCAGGGGGTTGGACTAGATACAGGGGTCGCCAACCTTTTGGACCTCAGGGACCACCAAACTCATAATTTTAAATCCCAGGGACCACTAACCGGTTCTGTGGGCGTGGCCTAATTTGTGGGCATTGCTTGGTGGTCATGTGACTGGCTGGGCATGGCTTGTTTGTAAATATTATAAATATTTATATAAATATTGAATTTTTTATAAAAAAAGAGCAACTTTTATCCAAAATCAGGCAAAGCAGGCAGGCAGGCAGATTGAGTTGCTCACAGAATCACAGATTCATTCAGAGATCTATCTATCTGCCATTGGCTAGCTCAACCTGTCACATAAAATTTGCTTGCAAGCAAGCTCATAAAATTTGCTAGCAAGCAAACTCACAAAATTAACTCACAACACACCATGTATGTAAATATTGAATTTTTTATCAAAAAAGAGTAACTTTTAACCAAAATCAAATCAAAGCAGACAGGCAGATTGAGTTGCTCACAGAATCATTCAGAGATCTATCTGTCTGCCATCGGCTCGCTCAGTCTGTCACATAAAATTTGCTTGCCTTGAGTCTGCACTGAATAATAGAACCTTCAGTCCTAAGGAGGTTCGGCTGTGTTTAAAAGCAGAGCTGAAGATGTAAAGACTAGCTAGAAAGCAAGAAATCCAACCATTTCCTGCTTCCTAGCTAATCTAAATCTCCCGGCACAGCAGAACAGATGATGGTCGGAAAAAGGAAAAATAGCAACTTAGCAGGCAGGTTTGCCCGGTAAGGAGTGAGTGGGTGGGGAGGGTTCCCACAGGCCATGTGGGCTGAGCAGCCTTGTGTTTCTGTGCAGCCTGGATTAATTGCTTTGGGGGGTGCTTTGGAGGTGACATTTCTCTGCGGCCCACCAAAATTTTCTCGTGGCCCACTGGTTGGCGACCACTGGACTAGAAGACCTTCAAGATCCCTTCTAGGTCCGTCATTCTATTCTAAAATTGGATCAATGCAACCGTCATAAATATGAGTCAGTTTGCCAATAATTTGGATTTGGATTACATGACCACGGGGGGAAAAGTGTGACAAATGTCATCAATCACTTTTTTCAGTGCCGTTGTAAATTTCAACGGTAACTAAACGATCTGTTATAAGTCAGGGACTTCATATAAGATTTACCTAGATCAAATTCAAATGGCAGCCTCATCAAACGGCCTGACATATTTCTTTCTAATAAAAGAAGACAATCCTTCTTTCTTCGTCTTAAAAAAGCAGGAAGATGAAAGGGGTGAACACAGAAATGAGGAAAGGATGGGGTGAACAAAGATTCTGCATTCAGCAAAACGAAGTCGAGGCTAAGGGATTCAGCCAAAGCCTTCACAGAAGAAACTGATTTCGAAGAATACCCCTTTGGTATTATTCTAAATTTTTCTGCAATCGCAGTCGATTCAATTTTAGCAATCCTTAGGAACGTTACTGCTCCGGCCAGAGGGTAATTGAACTACCAACCGAAGGCCTCAAAACTCAACAGGGATTTCCTTGCCAGCTGCATCCCTGGGATTGCTAAATATTTTAATTATTTGGCTGCCACTGAGTCATGTCCAACTCCGGTGCATTTAAAAGATCTGGCACCAACTGGTGGCTACTGCAATATTTCCAATTTGAAGCTCACCCGGTGTTTAAAGGTGACCTTCTAGCGGTCTTAAATAAAATTGAGATCATGATAAATATTTCAGCAATTCTGTTTAATTGTGTCAGTTCGCCATGCCTGGGTAGCGGCCTAAATAAATTGAAAAAAGAGAGAGAGAGAGAGGGAGGACTGGCCACAAAAAAGGAGAGTGTCTCATTTTTGCGTATTATTTAAATAAGCCAGTAAATCTCATTTTGCAGGAATCCAGCGTGGCTACCTTAAGGAACGAGGAGGTAAACAGACAGCCTCAAGAGTTCGCAGCAAATTAAACAATATTTCATTTAATAATGAGAAATATACTTCATGATGCCTTATGGTTTGAAGCTCCCCATCCATCATGTCTCAATGGCTCATACAGAGCTGCTTATTTTCTTTAACTAAAAATTGGGAAGTGATCTTTACATTGCAATCTACTCCTTAGCTGTGCCCTTCTTATTTGTGGCCAATATACAGGTATTCCTCAACGTACGACCACAATTGAGCCCAAGATTTCTGTCGCTAAGTGAGATATTTGTTAAGTGGGGTTTTGCCTGAGTTTACGACCTTTCTTGACTCCGTTGTAAAGTGAATCGCTGTTAAGTGAAGTTAGCCACACGGTTGTTCAGTGAATCTGGCTTTCCCCATTGACTTGGCGTGTCAGAAGGTTGCAAAAGGGGATCGTGTGACCTTGGGATGCTGCAACTGTCATAAGTATGAGTCAGTTGCCAAGCATCTGAATTTTGATCACGGGAACGCCGTAATGGTCGTAAGTGTGACAAACGGGCAGAGGTCACTGTTTTCAGTGCCATTGTAACTTCGAATGGTCACTAAAAGAACTGTTGTAAGTTGAGGACCACCTGGAGTCGACACTATTTAATTGCAAGAATTAGCATAACAATGGAATGGAATGGAATGGAATGGAATGGAATGGAATAGAATAGAATAGAATAGAATAGAATAGAATAGAATAGAATAGAATAGAATAGAATAGAATAGAATAGAATAGAATAGAAATGAAACAGAATAGAACAGAATAGAATATGGAATGGAGATAGAATAGAATGGAATGAATAGAATAGAATAGAATAGAATAGAAGAATAGATAGAATAGATAGAACAGAATAGAATATGGAATGGAGAATAGGATAGGATAGGATAGGATAGGATAGGATAGGATAGGATAGGATAGGATAGGATAGAATAGAATATGGAATGGAGAATAGAATAGAACAGAACAGAACAGAACAGAACAGAACAGAACAGAACAGAACAGAATAGAATAGAATAGAATAGAACAGAATAGAATAGAATAGAATAGAATATGGAATGGAGAATAGAATAGAATAGAATAGAATGGAGAATAGAATAGAATAGAATAGAATAGAATAGAATAGAATAGAATAGAATAGAATAGAATAGAATAGGAATAGAAATGAAACTAGAATAAAACAGAATGAGAATGAGAATGAGAAGAGAAGAGAAGAGAAGAGAAGAGAAGAGAAGAGAAGAGAAGAGAAGAGAAGGAGAAGAGAAGAGAATTGAATTTTTTATTGGCCAAGTCTGATTGGACACACAAGGAATTTGGTGCATAAGCTCGCAGTGTACATAAAGAAAAAATAAACTACATTCAAGAATCCTAAGATACAACACTTAGTGATCGTCATAGGTTACTAATAAGCAATCATATCATACTAGGGAACAATAAAACAATATAAATTGCTTTTATATTATAGTTTTTATATTATATTATATAGGAAAAACAAAAACAAAGCCTCTGGAATAGCTTTTCCTAACAAGATACTTTCCTTCCTGATGTGCTTGGCCTTGAATTGCCAGCCCCAAACATCTGGGGGAGGGCAGACCAGGGAAGTCTGCTCTAAAAGATGATTAGATTAAAAGGAGACTTAAGATGTCCACGTTCCTGTCGTAAGTCAAGGACTGCCTGTAATTTGACTGAAGAAGAAACTTTCATGGATCCAAAACAAAACCAGGCCCAGTTGGGAAGCCAGGTTCCCCAAAGCTGAAACTGACCACTTTAAATTCATCTTTAAACGTGGCAGTTTTTAAGTATTCTCAGTATTTCCATTTACCGTATTTTTCAGAGGATAAGACACTCTGAAATAAAAAGACGCACCTAAGTTTTGGAGAGGAAAACGGGGGGGGGGAGAATCTGCCTCCTTTGCAGCAAACAACAAACAGCCTGTTTCAGCTTCAGCGCAGCCTGATGAGCACAAACAGCTGATTGTCGGTTGGATCGGCCTCCCGACAATCAGCTGATTTCAGGCTGCAGGGATTGCCATCTCCTATTGCCGCCTCTAGGCACCCATTTTCAGACCCCACATCCTGTTTTTGGCCTCTGTGCTCCATTTTTGGCCCATTCCGGGCGGTGGGGATCAGAACGGGCGGAAAATGGGGCACACGGAGGCCGAAAACGGGGGGAGGGGGGTACGGAGGCCAAAAATGGGGTGCGGAGGCCGAAAATAGGGTATGCAGAGGCCAAACGTGGGATGCGGAGTCCAAAAATGGGGTGCATGGAGGCCAAAAATGGGATGCGGAGGCCAAAAATGCGGTGTACAGAGGCAGCAATAGGTGATGGCGAGCCCTGCAGCCTAAAACAGCTGATCGTCGGGAGGCCAATCAGCGGCTTGTGCTAATCAGGCTGTGCTGAAGCCGAGACAGGCTGTTTGCCGCAAGGAGACAAATTGCTGGGAAGCGGAGGCCAAAGGGTGTGGGGTGGCAGGTGGGTGTGGCTTTGGCAACATTTGCTCTATAACAGTGGTCCCCAACCTTTTTTATGCCGCGGCCCGGTACCGGCATCAGCTGGGCGCCGCCATCTTGTTTGATGAAAAAGTGCTTCCGGTGAGCTTTCTACCCGGAAAGCTCACCGGAAGCACTTTTTCATCAAAACAAGATGGCGGCGCCCAGCAAACCAGCGGCCCGGTAGGATTTGTTCCACAGACCGGTACCGGTCCGCGGACCGGTGGTTGGGGACCCCTGCTCTATAAGACACACAGAGATTTCCACCCACTTTTGGGGATGGAAAAAGTGCATCTTATACTCTGAAAAATACAGTCATAGTAACATAAAATCCTGTAGACCCAGAAGAGGCTGCTCTTCCCAGTCAACTCATGACTATTTATGGCCCTTGGTGCATTTATCATCAAAGTCCGGTGATTGGCTGAACACTTGACTTGAGTTCCTAATTCCTTGCTATCTGAGGCAACCCAGCCATCTCGACGACGCTCGTCTGGGGAACCAACCCCCAGACCGGAAGACTCATCTACATATGCATGAACATGCCTGAAGCGTGTGAAGTGTTACCAAGGACTCTTTCTCTGCCCCTTCCCCTCGAGAAAGTTCAGGATCGAGGTAGAGGTCTTAAGAGCATCGAAAAATGCTCCCCCTGGGAAATATATCCGGCCTCCTCCTTGGAAAATTATTAACTTAAAGACATGGGGATTTCGTTCGTATTTTGCACTGAACGCCAGGTTGCATAAATTGATCACTTGGCGTCCATGGGGGATTGTAGTTCGAAGCAGAGGGTGGTTATCTTATTGCTGGTGTTGTGAGAATTTTCATCCAAACACCTTGTTTCATTCGATTTCCGCCATACAGGGTGTCCTCAAACTTATGACAGCTCATTTAGCGACCGTTCAAAGTTACAACGGGACTGAAAAATGGGATGTATGACCGTTTTCCACTCTTATGACCGCTGAAGCATCCCCATGATCACGTGGTTTACATGAGGAAACTTGACAATTGGTTCATATTTATGACAGTTATTTAGCTTCCGGGCGATCTTCTGACAAGCAAAGTCAACGGGGAAGCTGGATTCACTTAACCACGGTGTGACTAATTTAACAACTGCGGTGATTCACTTAACCACTGTGGCAAAAAAGATTGTAAAATGGGGCAAAACCCACTTAACGAATCTCTCACTTAGCAAGATAGATTTTGGGCTACGTTGTGGTCGCACGTCGAGGACTACTTATAATTTATACACTACCAACTTCAACAAAAGTTAAACGATTTTCAGGGACAAATTAAAAAAAATGAAGCGATCCAGAATCATCCAGAAACTGAGCTCATAAGATATAAAGGGATCACATAGAAATAAGCACCCTGTGATGACCCAGGGTGAGATACAAAACAAAGTCACAGAAAACAGGTGAAGCCCCTTTTATTCCTTCACTTTGCTCCCAAGCTCCGAATATTCTTGACGGAAGATGAAAAACTCCCACAGTTACAAGAAGAAAGAAAAAAGCAACACAAACCAGGCAAGATAAGGGCTGGAGGACGTCCACAGATAACACACACTGGGACTGATGCCAAACTCACGCTTTGTTTCCAGCACTCGCCCGTGCACAAGTCCGTCTTCTTATTCAGTTGTCACAGCTGCAGCCCATGAAGAGGATCAAGGCCCTCTCCTCCCCAGTAGACCACCGTCTCTCCCTTATCCTCTCCTCCTTGCGTGCCCTAGGATGGAGAGGGGATGGGCCTGGGTCCTCCTCTGACTGCTCAGCCGGCCTCTGCCCTTCCCCAGCCTCCTCCACAACCTCCGGAGCCACACTTCTATACCCTGTCGGCTGTTCCTCCTCTCCCTCAGAGTCAGTCTCCACCAGGGGCAGGGCACGCCCTATACAAACAGTGCCATGCCACCCTCAGACATCAAATGTTCTCCAAAACAGATGTTTTTCATGGTCTCCAAAATGGCCAACAGGTATTGATGTTAATGCTATTCAGATAACGCCAAGAGATCAGTCATGCTGATAAATTAGATAAGGGCATGGAAAGTGTTGGAAGCAACAGGCTGATGGATGGAAAAAACACAACTTGCTGGACAAATGAGAGTCAGAAATTGATAGGGATTGTCTTGGGATGACAAGAATATTTGTAGCTCAGAGTAGAACTGGTGGGGTCCTTGGTGCTTTCTGAGCTTGGCTGTTTCCTTGAAGACGTTTCATGACCCAACTAGGTAACATTATCAGTGCTACAAGAAAGGGGGGTTGTGGAGAAGAGGAGGAGGACTGGGAGTGGGAGGAGGGGTGGGAGGAGGAGGAGGAGGAGGAGGAGGAGGAGGAGGACCGGTGGGGTCCTGGTGTTCTTTAAACTTGTTAGTTTTCTTGCAGATATTTCATGACTCAACTAGGTAACATCATCAGAGCTAAAAGGAAACAACCCTCCCTTCTAGCACTGATGTTGTCGCCTCATTGGGTCAGGAAACATTTGCAAGAAAACAACCAAGCTCAAAGAGCACCATGGACTCCACAGTTCTCCTCCTCCTCCCACTTTGCCTCCTCCACTCCACAAACCCCACTCCCTTTTTGCACTGATGATGTTACCTAGTTGGGTCATGAAATATCTGCCAGTAAACTAACAAGTTTAAAGAACACCAGGACCCCACCAGTCCTCCTCCTCCTCCTCATGGGTGCAATAAGTAAGATACTTACTAGCAACAACCTGAAAATGCTAATAACTTAAATGCCACATTCAGAATCTTGTTGAGATATTACAGATTTCCTTTATCCTTATTTGAGGAAAAGGGGGGAGGGGAATTCCTCCTAACTCAAAGTGATTGGCAGCCTTTAATTTATAAATCTTTTCACAACAAAGTATTCATTTATTCAGTGCAAAACTGAATAGTTTCAGCAATCATCAGCAATCTTAATTTTTAAATATACAACATCAAAACAATAGAAGGAATTGCTATCATTATTAATTTTTTCCCATCTTGGTTTACAAATAATCCAAGGTGGTGAACATATCCACACACCTTCTTCCTCCTATTTTCACCACGACAACCCAGTGAGGTAGGTTGGGCTCAGACAGGCTGGGAGAGTCATCCAGCCAGCTTTCATGCCTAAGGCGGGACTAGAACTCCCTGTCTCCTGGTGATTGGACCAAAGTCACCCAATTGGCTTTCATGCCTAAGGCGGGACTAGAACTCCCTGTCTCCTGGTGATTGGACCAAAGTCACCCAATTGGCTTTCATGCCTAAGGCAGGACTAGAACTCCCTGTCTCCTGGTGATTGGACCAAAGTCTCCCAGCTGGCTTTCATGCCTAAGGCGGGACTAGAACTCCCTGTCTCCTGGTGATTGGACCAAAGTCACCCAATTGGCTTTCATGCCTAAGGCGGGACTAGAACTCCCTGTCTCCTGGTGATTGGCCCAAAGTCTCCCAGCTGGCTTTCATGCCTAAGGCGGGACTAGAACTCCCTGTCTCCTGGTGATTGGACCAAAGTCTCCCAGCTGGCTTTCATGCCTACGGCGGGACTAGAACTCACAGTCTCCCCCTTTCTAGCCTGGCACTTTAACCCCTACACAAGACTGACTCTCTTAATTTCTAAAATTTCTACTTTCTAAAATGATTTTTTTTTTAAAATAAAAAAATCCAGGACTGGAAATTCATCCCAAATCCCACTTGTCAAGTACTTTCCAAGTGAGATGTGCTACCGAGCATGTAATGTGACTTTGTGTCAGAACAAAAGTGTCAGCTGCAATGTTCTTTAGGATCAGAGAAGGGCATGTCGCGAGGTTAAAACATTTCCCCAACTGCAAAATACAGACAGCTTTAAAAAGAGGAGGAAAAAAAATACACCTCCCCCCGCCCCTTGGTTGCCTTTATAAGCTCTACCATTCCTGCCACGGCAGCATATTGCGAGAAGGTATTTTGAGTGTCAGAGACCTTTTACCATTTAATACTCCTTTCAAAACTGAAAGTTTCAGCAGGAAAAACACAAACAAAGCCAACAGGATTTTATTATATTATATATGCATGTGTGCTTTGTGTGTGTGTGTGTGTGTGTATTTGTTTTCGTAGATTTTCACGGGTACAGGTATGCAGGTCTTGGTGTGTTCGGGTCTTTTCCCGTGTAAGATTGAGAGCATCTTGGCAACGTTCAGACGAGGTCCCACTCGCCATTTTTAGGCTGGTGCTTTTGGCTTCGTGCTTGTGCGAGCAAAGTGTGGTGACCAAAACTGGATGCAGGATTCTTGGGTGACTGAGCTTTGCTCGCACAAGCGCGAAGCCGAAAGCACCAGCCTGAAGATGGTGAGTGGGACCTCGTCGAAACGTTGCCAAGATGCTCTCAATCTTACACGGGAAAAGATCCGAACACACCAAGACCTGCATCTATCTATCTATCTATCTATCTATCTATCTATCTATCTATCTATCTATCTATCTATCTATCTATCTATCTATCTATCTATCTATCATATTATCTGTCCTATTTATCTCTCACCATCTAGATGGATATAGGATATTATCTATCCTCTATCTATCTATCTATCTATCTATCTATCTATCTACATATATACATATAGCTATATATCTAAAATATCTATATATATCTATATATATCGAGATCGAGAAAGAAAGAAAGAAAGAAAGAAAGAAAGATAGATAGATAGATAGATAGATAGATAGATAGATAGATAGATTGCAATGCTGCAACATAATAAGCCCGCTTGAAACAGCCTACGGACATTTCAATAAGCCATGAAACATCTGAAATGTTTCACTAGAGATAAAGGAGTACTTACATTAAATACCTAAATTAAATTCAACAGACATATGAAGAATGGTGGCAGGAATTGGATATGTCTAGATTAATGAAAAGAAGGACCAGGGGTGACATGATAGAAGTCTTCCAATATTTGAGGGGCTGCCCCAAAGAAGAGGGGGGTCAAATTATTCTCCAAAGCCCCGAAGGCAGGACAAGAAGCAACAGATGGAAACTCATCAAGGAGAGAAGCAATCTGGAATTAAGGAGATACTTCCTAACAGTGAGGACAATTAATCAGTGGAACAGCTTGTCACCAGAAGTTGGGGGTGCTTCATCACTGGAGGTTTTTAAAAAGAGATTGGACAACCAGTTCTCTGAAAATGGCGTAGGGTTTCCTGCTTGAGCAGGGGGTTGGACTAGAAGACCTCCAAGGTCCCTTCCAACTCTGTTATTCTGAACTCCTGTACCTAATGCCCTTATTTTGCATCTCACAAAAGTTTCCCTTGCGGTAATCCAAGCTGAAGGTTACTATATCTAACTACGGAAAAGTTAGCCAAGAATGCATTTCCTAAGATTGAATTCTCACCAGAAACAAGAGGAACATTTAAATAAATAAATATATTTTTGCAGACTTTGGATGCAAACATAGTTTCGGAATTAGGCTTAGAAAACAAACGGGAAATAATTCCTTGGATTTTAGTCTAGGAACAAACTAACGATAGCAAAAACGTATTTGCCTTTATGAATTGAGGCTTTTTCCTAAATCGTAAGCACAATGCACCTGTCTGCCTTTGAGGACTTATCTCTGAAGCTCAACAAATAAAGCAAACACAGAGTTTGCGTTTAGCGTGCAACCTGGTAAGCTCAAGAACAGCATGTAAGAATATTATTTGTATAATGTACAAAATACATGCAAAAGCTCCAAAAACCAAAACCATATTGGCAATACAGCAGTCCTTCACTTACAACAATTGAGCCCCAAATTTCTGTTCTAAAGTGGGACAGTTGTTAAGTGAATTTTGCCCCATTTTACGACCTTTTCTGCCACAGTTCTTAAGCGAATCACTGCAATTGTTAAGTTAGTCGCATGGTTGTTAAGTGAATCTGGCTTCCCCACTGACTAGGCTTGTCAGAGAAGGTCGCAAAAGGGGATCTCGTGACTCCGGGACGCTGCAACCATCGTAAATACGAGTCAGTTGCCAAGCGTCTGAATTTTGATTGTGCTACAGCGGTCGTAAGTGTGAAACTTAGTTATGTATTCATAACTATGTTTATACTTATACCTGTTATCTTATAATTGCTTGACAAAATAAAATAAATAAAAATAAATAAAATAATTGATCTCATTGTCAGGGAATTTCTCCTTAATTCTAGGCTGCTTCTCCCTTTGTTCAGTTTCCTTCCATTGCTGACTCTACAGCTAGAAAAAAAACCAGAAATAATACGAGACCGGAACTCTTGTAGTTATTTTTAAAGGCCGTGTTTATTTCAGCCAGTGTTGAATTAATCTGATTTATCTATGTTCTCCGGAGAAGGAGCAGCAGGAGCCGACCAGCCACCTCTCTAATTATTTATGTGTGGGATGCTTAAATGTGATATATCATTCATTTCCCTGTAGTAACTGCTCTGAAAGATTACGGAGTGTCTGTCTTGCCGTAACTCTGAACCCTTTTCCTTGTCCTTGACTGGATCATTTTATTTATTTAGTATTTATTTATGACATTCTTCCATCTTGGAACTGATTAGAATTCGATCCAGACCCGGAGAGCTTCAAGAAAGCGAATTGCTTGGTGTGTCCTTTCCAAATTATTTGCATTATCACTTAAAAATATTGCAACTGTGTAAATGTACAGTTACCAATGTAGTACAGGTAGTCCTTGACTTACAATCATTCATTTAGTGGCTGTCGTAAGTCGCAACGGCAGGGGGGAAAAAGGGACAGCCACTTGTCTAAAATGGTAGAGGGTCTCCTGCTTGAGCAGGGGGTTGGACTGGAAGACCTCTAAGGTCCCTTCCGACTCTGTTATTCTACTCAGATTGATTTTGGAGTGTTCTGAGCATTCTAACCAGGCAGAAGTTTTAAAACAGAAGAGTGAAAGTCCAAGTTTATGCACAGCTGAATTGATTCAGCATACAATGCCACCTGCCGTGTGTAAATTAGAAGGGTATGCAAGAGAAGGTTATATAAGCAATTTTACTTATATGTAGTCCTCGATTTACGACCATTCATTTAAAGACAGTGCAAAGTTAAAACGGTCTTGGAAACAGTGACTTGGGACCTCCCTCAAAGTTTGGATCCATCCCACCACCCCTGAAGTCACATGATCGCAGCTCAAGGGCTTGGCAACCAGCTCGCCTTTACAACGTCTGTGGTACAGTGTAGTCACATGGACTGCAATTGGTTGAGCAACTACCCAATTCATTTTGGGTCACCTCATTCCCTCCAGGACCACCTGATGTGTTTAATGACTGCCGTGTATTTCTTAATGACCACAGTAAAAATGGTCATAAAAATCGGGGACCGGGCACAGGATGACATGCTGAAGAACTGTATCGCTTTGTGACCCAAATCCCAATTCCAACGGTGGTGGTTAAGTCAAGGACGACCTGAAGTTTGAGTAAAAAGAGCGAGGGAAAGAATGGCTACAAACAAGACATTGAAATATATTTACATTTGAAAAGAGCTGCGGGTACCTTTGCAAGCTTTTAAATAAAATATCTTCCTTATCCCCAAAGTGAATGAGATTTGGAAGAAGTCATGTACTCCCATCTTTAGGATGAAGTAACGAAATCACTGTCTGAATAATGATGTTGCTTTTCGTGCTTAGCAGAATATGCGCAACGCCAGACAGGCGTCAGAGGGGACCCTATTTGATCATCTGGATTAGTCTTTCGCTCAATCTTGGCAACTTTTAAGATGTGTGGACTGTCAGGATTCTGGCAGTGGCCCTATGCATGTTTCAGAGTTGCCAGGGACATCAACTCCCAGAGTTCCCAACACAGCATGCCGGCTGGGGAATTTGTGATGACCCAAAGGGGCGTGGCACAAAAGCAATGAAGTCCCAAAAGTAGGTAAAGTCCCTTTAATTCCTCCAATTTGATCCCCAATGTCCAGTTATCAACAGCTGGAGAAAAAACTCTCCCAAGAACAGTTTTTAAAGGGAAGAAATTCAGTCCAAACCCAAAGTACATCTAAATGATAAATAAAAACCAGCACAAACCACTAGCTGCAGCAATTAATGAGACAGGGCAGGATAAGGAATTGCAGAACTCAAAAGATAATGAAACACACACAGTTGGGAGGATGTCAGAACCCAAATAAGACTTGACAAAGATAATGCACACTTTGTTTCCAGCAAGGTTCTGTGCGCAAACACCCTGTTTATCTTGTTTTTCCAGTTGCAGCTAATGAAGGGAATCAGGGCCTTTTGCTCCCCCGTAACCCATGTTACTCCCTTATCCGTTCCTCCCTGTGTGCCCTAGGATGAAGAGAGGGTGGCCCTGGGTCTTCCTCTGAATGCCCAGCCGGATTGTACCCTTCCCCAGTTTCCTCCATAGTCACCGAAGCCACACTTCCACTCCGTCAGCTGTTCAACCTCCCCTTTGGAATCAGATTCCAACAGGGGCATGACAGAATTCTAGGAGTTGAAGTCCATGTTGCTAAGTTTGAGAAACATTAATCTAAATCAGGGGTGTGAAACTCAAGGCCTGGGGGTCAGATCTGGCCCGTGGGGTACTTAGATCTGGCCCGCGGGCCACCCTGGAAACACCAAAGGACTGGCCTGCAGTGCCTCTGCCAACAAAAACAGAGCTTGGGTGTCAGCTTTGGAAGCCATATTGAGACCAGACGCTTCCATACTGCCATATTTTGAGCCTGGGAAAACGGGAGGGGGGAATTTCTTGGAGTATATGAGGTTAGACATTACAACATTCTTTTTCTAAGTCAAGGTCATGTTGTTCTGCGCATAAGTGAGGGGAAGTCTCAACTTGGGACGGATGGTGATTGGGGAATGTGATGCGATGATGGGGTGCAGGGGGTGGATTTGTAGTTTTTACTTATTACATCTGGCTAGCATCCTGTCAGTGTGTGAAGGAGATAAGGGCTGTTTGGAAACTGAAATGGTATTTGCTTTGTGAGCAAGAAGGAGACAGCAAGGAGCCTGGACATGGCTTAGCTCAACTGTTCTGTAGTAAAGCTGCTTGGTGCTCGGAAACGGAAACTGAAACTCCTCTCCTCTACTTGTGGTTTGCATTTGGAACAGATTTCTTTTCAGGTGGGGAGGGGGAGTAGAACTCCTTAGCATCAGAGCGTGTTAATAATAATAATAATATAGGAAATGCTTATGCTCTGATGGTCATTTGGAAAAATCCTTTCTTAGTGAGCACTAGAAGTCAAGAGGAACATACGTGCCAAATTTCAACTTTATAGGCTTTACGGTTCTGGAGATTTTGTGATGATGCGTGAGTGGTATTTCGCTTTTATGTATATATGTATATGTATACGTGTATGTGTATGTATATGTATTTATTTGTGTGTGTGTGTGTGTGTGTATATGTATATATGTATGTGTGCGTGTGTGTATATATATATATATATAAACGATATTAACCCTTCACGTGATCTTGATTCTATCCCTCTGTTTATGCAGCCTTGGCTTTTTTGGCAGCTGCAACCCAGGAAGATTTTGGATGAGTCTAACTCCTGAGCCATTGTTTCCACAAAGTCTTTCAATCCAATCATCTTTCTCTAAGCCCAAACACGCACCCTCTTTTGTTGCTAGATGTCTTGACAAACGAAATATTATTTTAAACAAGAGCCTCATGGTGCCACTTTGCGTTTCGGGGTTGGTAATGTAATGAGGGGTCTCTGAGGGGCCAGGTTTTGCAAATCCCCACCAGCTGCTGGGATTAAACTACTTTTGCGTTCACTTTTGTTCAGCCTAAAGAGGAGAGTGCTATTTTCTCTCTCTCCCTCTCTCTAGCCTTGTTCTGACATGCCGGATTAGGGAAAGGAGAAGAAAAGAAGGAGGGAGCTGTGATATCAGGAAAAATAATCCCTGCTGCGTTCGCTTTGGGATATATAAGGAATAGAAAGAGAAGAGAATCTTTGTAGCTCGGTGTTGAACTGCGGGGTCCCTGGTGCTCTCTGAGCTCCGTGGTTTCCTTGCAGACGTTTCATGACCCAGATAGGTAACGTCATCAGTGCTAGGAGGAGGTGGAGTTTGCTCTCTGTTTATATACAAGTGGCTGCCTGCCAGTACCAGTTGACGGTATTCTTGGTGTTTTCTTGATTAGGATGTTGATTGACACTGTTGTTGTGTTCAACCAACACAGACAGAAGAAGCCACTTGTATATAAACAGAGCAAACCCCCACTCCCTCCTAGCACTGATGATGTTCCCTAGTTGGGTCATGAAACGTCTGCAAGGAAACAATCAAGCTCAGAGAGCACCAAGGATCCCACACTCTTTTTCCTCCTCCTCCTCCTCCCAAATCACACTCCTTTCCAGCATTGATGGTGTTATTTAGTTGGATCATGAAATGTCTGCAAGAAAACCACCAAGCTCAGAGAACATGAAGGACCCTACAGTCCTCCTCCTCCTCCCCCTCCCCACAAAACCCACTGGCTTCCCCATTGACTTTGCTTGGCATAAAAGTTGCAAAAGGGGACCCTGTGACCCTAGGACATTACAATCGTCATAAATATGAACCATCCATCAAGCACCCGAAGGTAAATCATGTGCTCCAATGGACATAATTGTGAAAAATAGTCATAAGCCCCTTTTTTCAGTGCCGCTCACTTCGAATGGTCACTAAATGAACTGTCGTAGGTCAGGGACTACCTATACGTGGTGCTCAGAAGCTCTTAATAGCAGGAACTGTCAGAGGGATCTTGGAGTCGTAGTGGACAACCAGGTAAATGGGAGCCAGCCGTGTGCAGCGGCAGCCAAAAAGGCCAATGCAATCCTAAGTTGCATTAACAGAGGGATACAATCGAGATCAAGGGAGGTACTAATACCACTCTATAAAGCCTTAGTAAGGCCACACCTAGAGTCCTGCATCCAGGTTTGGTCACCACACTATAAAAAAGAGGTTGGGACTCTAGAAAAAGTGCAGAGAAGAGCAACCAGGATGATGAGGGGACTGGAGGCTAAAAACATATTAAAAAACAGCTGCAGGAACTAGGACTGGCTAGTCTAGGGAAGAGAAGGACCAGGGGAGACAGGATAGCAGTCTTCCAATATTTGGGGGGCTGCCACAGAGAGGAGAAAGGGGGTCAAGCTATTCTCCAAAGCACCTGAAGGCCAGACAAGGAATAATGGATGGAAATTGAACAAGGAGAGATTTAACCTGGAAATAGGGAGAAATTTTCTGACAAGGAGAACAATCAACCCATGGAACAGAAGTTGCCTTTGAAAGTTGTGGGAGCTTCATCACTTGAGACCTTCAAGAAGAGATTGGACTCCCATCTGTCAGAAATGGTGTAGGGTCTCCTGCTTGGGCAGAGGGTTGGTCTAGACCAGGGGTCCCCAACCACCGGTCCGCGGACCGGCACCGGTCCGTGGAACAAGTCCTACCGGGCGCTGGTTTGCTGGCGCCGCCATCTTTTTGATGAAAAAGTGCTTCCGGTGAGCTTTTCCGGGTAGAAAGCTCACCGGAAGCACTTTTCATCAAAAGATGGCGGCATGCTCGTGAGCTTTTCCGGGTAGAAAGCCATTTCTACCGGAAAAGCTCACCAAGCGCTGGCGCCATTTTTTTGATGAAAAAGTGCTTCCGGTGAGGTCACTGGAAGCACTTTTCATCAAAAGATGGCGGCGCCCAGCTGATGCCGGTACCGGGCCACGCGCCCAGCTGATGCCGGTACCGGGCCGCGGCATAAAAAGGTTGGGGATCACTGGTCTAGACGACCTACAAGGTCCCTTCCAACTCTGTTAATCTCTAATCTGTAATCTTGCAATTTAGAGGAGAGGGGAAAACAGCCAGCAATGCCAATTACCACTAACTTCCTCGCCTTTGTTACCACCCGTTCTTACTTAATAAAACTTTCATCCACCTAAAATGAACGGTTGTTATTAGTGGAGCTATCAAGTAAAGGATAATACTCAGAGGGACCGGTGCTTGTTGATGCGTTAACCAGGAGGAGGGGGAGAGGAAGGGAGTAGGTGGGGGGGAGTCAAGCATGAAACCCGCCCCCCCTATGCAAAAGAAGCCAAAGGGAAGCACTAACCATTTAATGCCACCAAAGGATAATAGGATTCACCAGATTAAACAGGAAAAGATGAAGTTATTTATAAGTATATTAAAGGAAGCCAAGGCGGGAGGCATTCTCCACCGATGCTCTTCTGCTTCCTGTCTCTACAATGAAATTAGCCGAACAAAATGCAAAACAGGATCAGAAAATTGGATTAGAGGCAATAATACTAATTTAAAAAACAAAAAAACAAAACATGACTGGGTGCTCCTAAGCTCTTCCGCGCGGCCTGCTCCAAAGCGCTCCCTCATCATTCCACCTTTGAACGGTCAGGCGCGTTCTTCGCTTCTTCTTTCCTAAAGGCCTCGGGAGCTGATAACGGAGCTCTGGATCGATCCAGAGCTCTGTTACCGGCTGCAGAGGCCTTCAGGAAAGCCTTGCCGGCTGCAAAAGAACTTTTTAAATGCCTCTGGCCGCGAAAAGGAGGCCGGGGGCAACACGCGCAAGAGAGGTTAATCGGGGGATGAAATCCCCCCCAAAAAATAAGACCTGGTGCCTTTTTTTGGTGGGAAAAAAAAAATAAGACAGGGACTTATTTTTGGAAAAAACAAGGTATTATTTCACAAAACTGTACCCAGACAACACACTGTTCCTGTGGATATTGAGTTTTTATGTTTATTAAAGAAAAAAAATGTATAAATAAAATATATATTTTAAAAGGGCCCCTTCTGTCCTTCTTCCACTGCTAAGGAAAGTCAGTCCTTTGGCTTCTAATTTGACCCCTGGGCCAGTAGACTGGACTGGACTATCTTCCTTTCCTGCCAATTTTATTGCTCTCAAATAGGAAGAGGAAGGCTCTCCTTCAGCACGATGGCTTGGAAAAAAATATCAAAAGGCCAAATTATATTTGCTGAAGTCTCCCAAACCTTGACCTCTTTCTTTTTATGGGCAAATGTATAAAAGACATCCTTTTGCCCAAGGCCCAGGTGACCCATCTCTCTTCTTCCCTTCGATCCAGGCTTCAGAACCGATACTAAATCTAGTCATCGGTGCTAATGGGTAATGTAACTCTTATTTATGAATAAGCCCCGTGTGACAAAAGGTTGGATATTTATCAAGGCAAGCACATCAGATTAAAATAGGCAACCCTAGTCGACGGCGGCGACCCTGTTGGGCTTTTCTCAAGACGAGACATTTATAGCCTTTGATGGAAGAAAACGGAATTGTGTTCGGGAAAAAGGTTAGGCTTAGGGTCTTCGGTTTTAAATCAGAGTCACGCGCTTCTCCTCAATTCAGGTGACAAATGTATAGAAGGGCAAAGCCTGGATCGATTTTTAGGGAGGCCGCACGACACGGGTGAAGGCAGCCAAAGCGTGTGTATCCAGAGTGGGCAGATAACGACTGAAGAAAAATAATGCTAAAAGGATTCCACTGTGAATTATTGCTTTTTTAAAAATAAATAAATATTAAATTAATTCTAAATTTTTAGAAGCTCTCAACATTTTAATCTGTATACATCGTTTTAGGTTTTGATGTTTTATTGTATACAGCCCAGAGTCCCTCTTGCAAGCAGATGGGAGGGAATTTATCTCTCCCCACTGCTCTCTCTCTCACTCCAGCTATATAATCTAGTACTGTGATGGTGAACCTATGGCACGCATGCCGGAAGGGGCACGCAAAGCCATCTCTGCCGTCACACAAGCCGTCACCCCAAATCAAGTCCACTGCGCATGGGTGCGCACCTCCTGCCAGCCGGAGGGTATCTGCCGTGCATGCGCAGAGGCGCAGGGCATGCGGGGGGGTCATGCACGCATGCGCGGGGGCTCTCGCGCGCGTTGCATTATGGGTGCAGGCACGCATGCGCGTGTGACAACGAAAAGATTAGCCATCACGGATCTAGTATATCCAACTATCTGTCTGTCTATCCATCTATCTACTTACCTATCGGTATCTATCTATCTATCTATCTATCTATCTATCTATCTATGGGTATCTATCTTATTTATCTTAACTAGGTGCAGATGCTGCCTTGTAGTCCCCAAACCAACTGCGTGCGCCGCCTTTAGTTATGTGCGCTCCGCTCTCTGGGCATCTCCGTGTGATCGTGACCCTGTCCTTTCCACCTGGCGCCCTTGCTGCTTTCTGGCTCTTTAGCGACCGGCTTCGCGTTTGGAACACGTTCGCATTTGGAGTTGGTTTGGGGACTACAAGGCAGCATCTGCGCCTCTTCCCGGCGCGCGTCTCTAGGCTGCTTCCGGAGCTACGGGCGCTCTCCGTTGCCTACCGGCCCTTCTTCCTTGGGCTCCCTGCCATGGGGTACACCCACTTCCTCCTGCAAATTATGCCTCGCAACTCTTCTCTCCCTTTCCTCTCGCTCCAAAAAGATTGTCATCGTATCCCGCCGATTCGGGCTTCCAGCCACGTTATGATCCACTAGTGAGGTTGCCATCTCGGATGAAGGCATCACAGTCTCTCTCTTGCTCGCTCTGAACTTCGCGGACCAAAATAAAGATCGCTGCCGTCATGTGTGCTTCCGCGTTTCCAAATGGCGGCGGCACTCCAACGCGGAAGCGCCAGCTCCAAACGTGATGGCGGAATGGGCAGAAGGGAAAGCAACAGTGGCGGGTGCCAAAGGTGTCTGCAGCAAAGGTGGGATAGGGAGCTCTCTGCGCTTCGCCATGATCACCCGTTAGGAGTGGCTGTTGGCGAGGATGCAAGGGAAATTAAGTCACCCAAAAGACGGCCTAGCCGTCTTTCGTCAAAAATGGCCCGGCCTTATTATGTGAAAACACGGTATCTATCTATCTATCTATCTATCTATCTATCTATCTATCTATCTATCTATCTATCTATCTATCTATCTACCTATCTACCTATCTATGTGTATCTATCTATGTGTATCTATCTATGTGTATCTATCTATCTGTCTATCTATCTATCTATCTATGGGTATCTATCTATCTATATCTATCTATCTATCTATCGGTATCTAGAATAGGAATAGAATAGAATAGAATAGAATAGAAGAGAAGAGAAGAGAAGAGAAGAGAAGAGAAGAGAAGAGGTTGAAAGGGACCTTGGAGGTCTTCTAGCCCAACCCCTGCCTAGGCAGGAAACCCTGCCCCACTTCAAACAAATGGTTATCCAATATCTGTTTAAAAACCTCCAGTGTTGCTGAATCCACAACTTCTAGTGGCAAGCTGTTCCACAGATTAATTGTTCTGTCAGGAAATTTCTCCTTAGTTCTAAGTTGCTTCTCTCCTTGATGAATTTCTTTGCTTCTTGTCCTGCCCTCAGGTGCTTTGGAGAATAGCTTGTCTCCCTCTTCTTTGGGGCAGCCTCTGAGATATTGGAACACTGCTATTATGTCACCCCTAGCCCTTCTTTTCACTAAACTAGACAGACCCAATTCCAGAAACCGTTCTTGATATCTTTTAGTCTCCAGTCCCCTAATCCTCTTTGTTGCTCTTCTCTGCACTCTTTTCTAGAATCTCAACGTCTTTTTTTACATCATGGTGACCAAAACTGGATGCAATATTCAAGCGTGGCTCAGATATTTCTCATTTCTAATTGCGACAACCAAACATTGCACAGAATTGATCAGTGCAAGGTTTAAAAAATTTCCAATGCCTCCTTGCCATTTTGCTCCACGGGTGCTGGGAATAATTAGATCATTAGATTAATTATTATTTTTGAATGATCTGTCTCAGCATAATCAAGTGTTTTCTGGCCCACAAATGAATGCCAATCGGCAATAAACATTTTATATGGAATGTATGTGCGCCATAGACAGCAGACAATAAAACCTACTTATTTGCTAGAAAATCTGCATTGAGATAGCGTCCTTGTTCGGTGTTTCTTCTTGTTTGAAATTGTGCGGTGTGCTTCTTGAAGTACAGTTCTCAAGCAGATTGCAGTGGGATCTCGAACAGGGTGAGGCGTCTTGTATTAGTTTTTGAGACCCAAGGCTGGTTGCAGCTAATAGTGTCAGTGCCTGCTTTTTTTCCTCTTCATTCTTCTAAAAGCTCTTTAATGTATATTTGAGGAGACTTTGTGTAAAATCTCAAGTGGCATTCCCATCTACAGTAACTCTCTGTGGCAATAATGCGATCGTTCAAAGGCACTGGGTACGTGTAAATATACATTTACAAACCACACATTGCTAGATAATTATTAGGATAACATGCAGAGATATGAAATGTACATGTGCTTCAGCTCACATAAAGCCAGGTGGCTTTTTTATTTATTTTATGTATGTGTGTATGTGTATGTGTGTAAAAGATATAAATCTTTTTATAAGATTTATAAAAAAGATATATATCTTTTTACAGGTAGTTTTCAATTTACAACCACAATCTACGCTGCTAAGTGAGAAACTTGTTAAGTGAGTTTTCCACCAGTGGTGGGATTCAACATTTTTGACTACTGGTTCTGTAGGCATGGCTTGGTGGGCATGGCTTGATGGGCGTGGCAGGGGAAGGATACTGCAAAATCCCCCTTCCCTCCCCACCCCACTAACCTGCTTTCCAGCTCTGTTCTCCTGGGCAGGGCAACCAAAGGAGACCCAGATGATCAGCTGGGAGTCAGGAGGCAGAGAAGAGATGAGGCTGGCGGGGCCAGTCAGAGGTGGGATTGGCCGGTTCTCTGAACTACTCAAAATGTCTGCTACCCGTTTTCCAGAACTGGACAGAACCGGCTGAAGACCACTTCTGGTTTTGCCCCGTTTTATGACTCTTCTTGCCATGAAGTGAATCACTGCAGTTGTTAAATGAGTAATCCGGTTGTTAAGGGAATCTGGTTTCTCCGTTGACTTTGCTTGCAAAAGGCAATCACGTGACCCAGGGACACCGCAACCGTCGTAAGTCTGAGTCACCTGTCAAGCATCTGAATGTAAATTGCCTGAGCACGAGGACACCACAATGGTCATAAACTGTGAAAAGTGCTGATAAGTCACTTTTTTCAGTGCCACTGTAACTTCAAACAGTCACTACATGAAGTGCTGTAAATCAAGGACCACCTGTAGTATAATCTCAGGAGGCTTTAAATTTGGATTCCAGCATGAACAGGGAGTTTGAGTGAATGTCCTCAATGGCACCTCCCATAGTTTCACTTTTATTTATTATTTATTTATACACTCTTTAATATTTCTATAAATAACTCCAGGGGACAAGCATATCCAAATACTCCTTCCTCCTCCCAATTTTCCCCAAAACAACCCTGTGAGGTGGTTTGGGCTGAGAGAGAGAGGGACTGACCCAAAGTCACCCAGTCGGCTTTCGTATCTAAGGCAGCACTAGAACTCACAGTCTCCTGGTGAACAGTCCGAAGTCACCCAGCCGGCTTTCATGCCTAAGGTGGGACTAGAACTCACCGTTTCCTGGTGATTGGCCCAAAGTCACCCAGCTGCCTTTTACGCCTAAGGCAGGACTAGAGCTTACCTGGTGATTGGTTCAAAAGTCACCTGGCTGGTTTTCATGCTTAAGGTGAGTAAAACTCGCCATTTCCTGATTGCTAGGCTAGCAAATTGACCACTAGACCCAGGGTCTTCAAACTTGGCAAGTTTAAGACTTGTGGACTTCAACTCCCAGAATTCCTGAGCTAACAAGACTGGAGGAGGAATTCTGGGAGTTGAAGTCCACAAGTCTTCAAGTTTGAAGACCCCTGGAATAGATAGAGGTAGAATAGATAGATAGATAGAAAGAGAGATAGAATAGAGAGAGAGGGGGAGAGAGAAAGACAGGATAGAGAGAGAGAGGAGAAAGAGAGGTAGAATAGATATAGATGGATAGATGGATAGATAGATAGATAGATAGATAGATAGATAGATAGATAGATAGATAGATAGATAGATAGATAGATAGATAGATAGATAGAGTAGATAGATGAGATAGACAGACAGACAGACAGACAGACAGACAGACAGAATCAAAGGTAGATCAGACAGACTGACAGGTCTTCAAACTTGGCAGCTTTAAGACTTGTGGACTTCAACACCCAGAATTCCTGAGCTAACAAGACTGGAGGAAGAATTCTGGGAGGTGAAATCCACAAGTCTTAAAGCTGTCAAGTTTGAAGACCCCTGCACTAGACCAAAGTGGAGAGAGAGAGAAGGGGAGAGAGAGGGAAGGAGGGAGAGAGAGAGAGAAAAAAGAGAGAGAAAGAGAAGGAGAGAGGGGCGGAGGGAGATGAAGGAAGGGGGAAAGAGACAGCGAGAGAGAGAGAACAGAGCTTAGAACAACTATTACCTTGTCTCCACCTAGCACATCAGGAACTGAAATGGTTAGCTACTACTCCCCTATACTCCTAGCTCTACGTGATCCTCAATACAAAAAGCATCATTTTATCTTGTAAATTCCACAGACTGGGGCACATTTGTGTATCCAGCAGATAAGGGCCACACAATAGCTCGGAACCACAGAAATAGAAACCAAGCTTCTGTGGAATCAGAGAAACCGAATCTGTGTAGATGACCAGGCTGATCCCGAGGGAAGGATCAAACACGTCATAAGTCAGGAGTCCCTTCGCACCCACAAGAGATCTGAGTCCAGCCACCTTGGACACCTTTCTTACCTCCCACTCATTTTGGGGAAATCAGGAGATTCAGGCAGTTCAAGTGAGTCTAAAGCTTTATTGCAAGCTTAAGCTCTGTACAAGAATCTGACCAACTAACAGTCAAGGGAAATGAGTGGGAGATAAGAAAGGCATTCAAGATCTCTTGTGGGCTGCACCAGGACTCGTAACTTATGACACGTTTAACCCCTCCCTTGGTCATCGCCGACAACCCATCATCTTTTTTTCTTCCCATGTGGTGAATAACACAACTTATTTGTTAGCACAAGCGCTACAACTGGCCAGCAGGACATACCGTCGTCTTGCCCATGAGTGGTGAATATGGCAGCTTTCCAAATGATTGTTACTGAATTTAGTCGGGGTGGGATTCTACCGGTTCGGACCGGTTCAGGCGAACCAGATGTTAAAGTTACAGCTGGTTCGCCGAAACGGTATTTCAACCGACCGGCTGGCCCCGCCCCTCTCCTCCCAGGAGTCTCCATGTGGCCCATTTTCGATGAAGGTAAGTGCAGGGTCCCCGTGGAGGCTCTGGGAGGGGGATAAACGGGCCTTATGGAAGTCCAGAAACGGGCCTGTTTCCGGCTTCCGGATGGCCTCCAGAGCAGGGGTCCCCAACCACCGGGCCCCGGACCGGTACCGGTCCGTGGATCATTTTGTTCCGGGCCGCAAAGAATGAAAGTAGGGCGGGCGCTGCCATCTTGTTTCGACAGCGCTTGAGAAAGTGCTTCCGGGTGAGCTTGTCGGTCGTCGGTTGGAAAGCAGCGTTTGGGTGCTGAAGGAATCCTCGCGCCTTAGTTTTGTCGAAGGGGGCGGCTTCGAACGAAGAGTCGTCCCGATGGCGGTGGAGTCTCGCGTTACTCAGGAAGAGATTAAGAAAGAGCCCGAAAAGCCCATCGACCGCGAGAAGGTACAAAGGAGGAGTTGAAGGTGGCGGGGAGAAGCTGGGGACGGCTGGCTGGCTGGTCGCTCGGCTCGCCTTGCCTTGGTCGTGCGTGCTGATGCCGGTACCGGTCCGTGGATCGGTCCGTGGATTGTCCCGGTCCGTGGTACAAAAAAGGTTGGGGACCACTGCTCCAGAGGCCAGGGGAGGCTGTTTTCACCCTCCCAGAGGCCTGGGAGAGGCCTCTGGACCCTGGGAGGGCAAAAATGGCCTTCCCCCGGCCTCCGGAGACCCACCAGAAACAGAAAGTTCCAGTAGGCCCCGCCCACCATGGCCACACCCACCCAGCAATCTGGCAGCGAACCGGATGCTGGGATTTTTGAATTCCCACCCCTGAATTTAATCCTGAAACACCGACAACAGGACACCCTCCTGATAACTTGGAAAGCTCCTTTCTGCAAATTTTAAGCGGGTCCCTGAGACAGCCATCTACAAACGCACTCTTTTCTTCGTTTTCTTTACAAATAGCAGCCACTGCCAAGATGCCTTGGCTTCTTTGCTCTGGCTTCTTGTGGGGGGGGGGTGTTTCCTCCTTACATTAATAAGTCTTCCCAGAATTAATCATTGTACATTAGAAGCAGCTGGAGTGTTTTGAGTGATAATGAAACCTGTAACAAGCCATCTTCAGACGTCTTGGCCAAACAATGAGGGAATTAAAATTTCAATTTAAATGCAGAGGTTGGAAACACGCTTCAGTGGCAAAATTACTTCAATTAATGTGAGTGGAATACAAAGGAGAGACTGCAGAAATGCGATGCAGCTTCAAGAAATTATGCCATTAACGTGTTTGCATGGAGGCACACAAATGACTGCAAAGGTCTCATTTCAACGGCACCTATCACAAAGCTACAGGCAACAATATTTATCAGTTCTCCCATTTCTCAAGAGACAGATCGCCCGCCTTCGTGGAATCATTTTGGGCCTTTTGATAAGCCAACAGCTGTTTGCCTTGAGGACAAAGGACAGGGAGATCCAGAAGAAGAAAAAAAAGAAACACATTATGAACCCCTGACAGTTTAATAATGATTTTATACAGACGAGACAATGAAAAACAATAGAGTTACCCAGAAGCAGGAACCCAATTATGGCTTCATTCTGACATGAAGCCTGAGAGAGGCTTAAGAAGGTTGAACTGAAAGAGCTGCGTTCAAGATCATCTACAACTGGGAGAATTTAAAAGGAAAGGAGAATGCAGAACCCCCCCAAAAGGGACTCTTCTCTACGCACGGGATTCACAATAGTTGGCAAGGTTTCGATAAAAGAGAATCTTTGTAGTTCGGGGTTGAAATGCAGGGTCCTTGGGGCTGTCAGAGCTTGGTGGTTTTCTTGCAGACGTTTCATGACCCATCTAGGGAGCCTCATCAGTCTAGAAGGGAGTGGGGTTGTTGGGGTGGGAGGAGGAGGAGGAGGAGGAAGAGGACTGTGAGGTCCTTGCTGCTCTGAGCTTGGTGTTTTCTTGAAGACGTTCCATGATCAAAGTACAGAACATCATCAGTCTTGAAGGGTGTGTGGTTTGTTGACGGGAGGAGGAGGAATATTAACAGCACTGAGACGTATATTCCACTTCACAGTCCTTTTACAGTCCCCACTCTAAGCAGTTTTACAGAGTCAGCCTCTTGCCCCTGGTCCTCATTTTACCCACCTCGGAAGGACAGAAGGCTGAGCCAACCTGGAGGCAGTCAGAGTCGAACTGCTGGCGGTGGGCAGTTTGTCTGCAATCCTGCAGTCTCACCACTGTGCCACCAAGGCTCATGGAATGTGGGATTCTGACTGCTCTCTGAGCTTGGTTGTTTTCTTGCAGACATTTCATGACCCAACTTGGGAACATCATCAGTCTACTGAGGAGTGGGGTTTATTGAGGGGGAGGGGGGCAGGAGGAACAGGAGGAGGAGGACTGTGGGGTCCTTGGTGCTCTCTGAGCTTGGTTGTTTTCTTCCAGGCATTTCATGACCCAACTAGGTAACATTATCAATGCTAGAAGGGAGTGGGGTTTGCAGAGTGGAAGAGAAGGGAGGAGGGGGAGGAGGGAGGAGGGAGGAGGGAGGAGGAGGAGGAGGAGGAGGAGGAGGAGGAGGAGGAGGAGGAGGAGGAGGAGGAGGAGGAGGAGGAGGAGGAGGAGGAGAACTGTCGGATCCTTGCTGCTCTCTGAGCTGGGTTATGAACCTTGAACTATCTGGCCGTTTTAAAAATGAAGATATTCCTCCAAAGCAGGTTAGAGCCATAGACATTTGTTCTTAACTGTCTTTCTCACAATCAAGTCAGGGTGGTTGGCAAAGGGGCTGGCTGAGAATTGTTGACGTAACCATGCCCTACGTTTTGATCCGCCTTGACGGGGGGATTAATGATTTCATCCACCTTCCAGGATGTACAAGAGATGAGGGGCGCGAAGGGTGACCTGCGTGTAATTACATTGCCACACCAACGAGGTGACTTCTGGCCGACGTCGTGTTCTGGCCACGGCCGTATGCGATGTATGTGTGGCCGTTTTAATGTCACCTTGGCGGGTAACAAGAGGTTGACCCGGGGGCTGCATTTCCACAAACCAGAGCGTTTTCAATTTATTTATTATTTCAATGAAAGAAAGAAGCAAATCTCAAGGCTTTCGTTGTTTTCCTTTCAGCTAGGAAGGGAGCCAGAACCCGGTATGTCTATGGAGATTCTCCATCATCCAGGCCATGGTTGCCCCAAAGGTGCTTTTTCTTTCTCTCTCTCTCTCTCTCTCTCTCTCTCTGTCTCTCTCTGTCTCTCTCTCTCTCTCTGATTCTCTGTCTTTCTCTCTCTCTCTCTGATCCTCTGTCTTTCTCTCTCTCTCTCTCTCTCTCTCTCTCTCTCTCTGATTCTCTGTCTTTCTCTCTGTCTCTGTCTCTGTCTCTCTCTCTCTCTCTCTCTCTCTGATTCTCTGTCTTTCTCTCTCTCTCTCTCTCTCTCTCTGTCTCTGTCTCTGTCTCTCTCTGATCCTCTGTCTTTCTCTCTCTCTGTCTGTCTCTCTCTCTCTTTCTGATTCTCTGTCTTTCTCTCTGTCTCTGTCTCTGTCTCTGTCTGTCTCTGTCTCTCTCTCTCTCTCTCTCTGATTCTCTGTCTTTCTCTCTCTCTCTCTCTCTCTCTCTCTCTCTGTCTCTCTCTCTCTCTCTGATCCTCTGTCTTTCTCTCTCTCTCTCTGTCTCTCTCTCTCTCTCTGATTCTCTGTCTTTCTCTCTGTCTCTGTCTCTGTCTCTCTCTCTCTCTCTCTCTCTCTGATTCTCTGTCTTTTCTCTCTCTCTCTCTCTCTCTCTCTCTCTCTCTCTCTCTGTCTCTGTCTCTGTCTCTCTCTGATCCTCTGTCTTTCTCTCTCTCTGTCTGTCTCTCTCTCTCTTTCTGATTCTCTGTCTTTCTCTCTGTCTCTGTCTCTGTCTCTGTCTGTCTCTGTCTCTCTCTCTGTCTCTCTCTCTCTCTCTCTCTCGGGGTTCCTTTTCCGTTTGAAAATGTTTAATTTCTTGGGATGATAAAGCGAATCATTTTCAAAGGGGGGAAAAAACACCAAGAAAGTCCGGTTATCTTTTGGGGGAAAAAAGCCCTTTTGGGGCCAGGACATTAATGTAGGGCAGCTCCCTGTGGAGTCACAAATCTTGTTTCCCACAACATACTTACCTGTGCCAGAGTGAGGAATAAGAGGGTCTTCATCGTACCAATGAGATTCTTGGTCAGGCATTAATCTTGGGTGTTAAATCTCTGCTTATCTGGGCGTTGATAGCTGGTGAGGAGGTTCCACTAACACTGTCAGAGCAAGCCTCTTGCATATAAACAGAGAACAAACCCCATTATTCTCTAGCACTGATGATGTTACCGAGTTGGGTCATGAAGCGTCTGCACGAAAACCACCAAGCTCAGAGAGCACCAAGGACCCTGCAGTGGTCTCCGTCTCCTCCTCCTCCTCCTCCTCTACACAAACTCCATTCACTCACTTCTAGTACTGATGATGTTCCCTAGTTGGATTATGAAACATCTGCACGAAAGCCACCAAGCCCAGAGAGCACCAAGGACCCCACAGTCTCCTCCTCTTCTCCTTCTCCTTCTTCTCCACAAACCCTCCTCCTGTCTAACATTGATGATGTTACCTAGTTGGGTCATTAAATGTCTGCCAGGAAACCACAAAGCTCAGAGAGCATCCAAGATCCCACAGTCCTCCTCCTCCTCTTCCTCTTCCACTACACAAACTCCACTCATTCCTTTCTAGCACTGATGATGTTCCCTAGTTGGGCCATAAAATATCTGCCAGGAAACCACCAAGAACCCCTCAGTCTCCATCTCGGTCTCCTCCTCCTCCTTCTTCTCCACACTGACAATGTTCCCTAGTTGGGTCATGAAATACCTGCCAGGAAACCACCAAGCTCAGAGAGCACCAAGGACCTCTCATATAGAAAGACATACAGGCAATATTGAAAGGCCCAGAACTTCAAGACACAGGTAGAAAACTGCGGGAGAGCTCAGACAAGGCAGATGCATCCGTCATAAGGGCTGCTCCAAAATGAAAATTAAGAAAGAAATAACATACGATACAGAGAAAGCTTTTTAAAAGGAAAGCTTTCCGAGCGATTAAAAAAAGAGAGAGAGAGAGAGAAAAAAAACAGAGAACGCAGACAAGACAGCTGAAGGGTTCCTGGGGGTGAGGAAATGAGGTGTTGGAGAGAAAAGGAACAGACACGAAACGTGGAAACAACCGACAAGATAGGAGAGGACAGCAATCAGAGGGTAAAGACAGCAGGTCAAAGTCATTGGCGCTTTGAAAGCATCCAGAGAGGTTAATAGAGTGAAGATTTTTTTTTTTAAAAAAAAGAATGAGTGAGTGACAGAAGAGCTCCAAAGAGACAGGCGAAGGGAACGGTGCAGTCGGCGAGACAACGGCAGAGGTAATTACTCTGGTCCTGATAGGACAGGGATGTTAAATCTCAATTTCATTGAGGACCGCATTAGGGCTCGGGGGCGTGGCCAACTGGGTGGGTGTGGCCAGCTTGATGCCCCTCCCCAAACTGCTGGCATATTTCCTCTTCGCATTGGGTAGAGCAGGCCAAAGCCAGGCTGGCCTGACCTTTCCTCCTCGCATTGGGTAGATCAGGATAGCCCTGCAAGCCAGATCTGACCTCCATCGTGGGCTGGATCCGGCCCATGAGCCTTGAGTTTGACACCCTCCCTTCTAATGAAGAAGGCGACTGTCAACTCATAAACCATTCCTAGGCCTGTTTTAGTAGTTGCCATTAAAAAAAGGGGGGGGGGAGGAAGAAAATCTGGAAGAGCAGTGCAGCAAAGCGAAAGTACATTCCAACTCTTATCTTTAAAGGATTGTAGCTAAACTACCAGAGCTTTTGCCTGTGAATATATTTAATTGGAGAACGTGATGGATGACACCCAGCCCGTGAACGGGCTCAATTGGAGAATCTGATTTATGACACACCTAGGAGAAAGGGGGAGGAAACAGGGTCACAGAGGACTGTGAATTACGTATGCCAGAGTTGGCTTCATGCCGGCATGTTGCTCCTAATAAATCTTTTGAGGTTTTTTTTTTGAAGTTTGGCTCGAGAATCATGATTTAATTAGGGCGATGGCTGGAATCCTGACAGCGACAGCTGCCTCGCTTACCAGCATATCCGTGGCGATCAGGTAGTGCTTGCTGCCCGTGTACTGCTGCAGCTTCTGCGGCACCTGCTTGATGGTCTCGATCTCGTCCAGCAGATTCAGGACGTGCTTGTGCTCGATCCCTTCGATCCACAGCTTGCGCAGCTCATCCCGCTTGCAGTGCAGGAGCATTTTGCAGGAAACCAGGTTCTCCTTCACCTGCAAGGAGGGGAGAAACAGCAAGAGGGGAAACCCAGGTGACTCCGAGGGTCCCCTTGCCCGGAAGCGACCGATTCGCTTCAAATCAAAGGGCAGGTACTCCTCGACTTACAACCTCTCCGTTTGGTGACTGTTATAACGGCACTGAAAGTGACCTACGGCTGTTTTTTTTCCACACTAACGACTGTTGCAGCGTCCCCAGGGTCAGTGAACAAAATTCAGCTGTTTGGCAACCGACTCACACTTATGAAGATTTCAGGGTCCCAGGGGGTCTTGTGATCCCCTTTTGCGACCTTCTGATAAGCAAAGGTAATGGGGGAAGCCAGATTCACTGAACAACTGGGTTACTTATTTAACAGCCTCGGTTATTCACTTAACAACAATGATGTCAACTCATAAAATATTTCTATGGTCTTTTTAGAATAGCCAACAGAAAGGGAGGGGGAAGTAATGGACAGCTTAGGATCTCCAATGATAATGATAAATTATATAAATTACATAAACTGTTTCAACTCCTATACTCAAAACAACACTATAGAGCACTGCATACCAGAACAACTAGACACAAGGACAGTTTTTCCCAAATGCCATCCCTCTGCTAAACAAATAATCCCCTCAACACTGTCCAACTATTTACAAAGTCTGCACTACTATTACTATTAATCTTCCCGTCACTCCTTATCACCCATCCCCTCCAACTTGTGACTGTAGGACTGCAACTTTGTCGCTTGTATCCTTACGACTTATATTGACTGTTTCCTAGTATGATTTGGTTGCTTATCGTACCCTATGACTATCATTAAGTGTCGTACCTTATGATCTTGATTCTTAATGAATGTCTCTTTTCTTTTATGTACACTGAGAGCATTTGCACCAAGACAAATTGCTTGTGTGTCCAATCACACTTGGCCAATAAAGAATCCTAACTAACTATTCTAACTAAATAAAATGATAAAAGGGGAAAAAACTGAGCCATCAGCCAGGTGAGTCAGCTGCGTAGGACAACCTTGCTGAAGAAAAGAAGCACAACTCTTACCAATCAATTTAACATCCGCGAGGTCAGGGGTCCATACCAGAAAGAATGAGTTCTGTTTAAGAGGCTAAAAGCCAAGAAGTGGGACCTCACCTATAAGTCACTTCAAATCTATCCTGTTAATTTCAGCCGGACTGCATCACACACCGCTAATGTCATTTAAAAATAATGCAATGCACAAGCTGGTAATGGCTTTTCTCACTGTTGTTTTGTCTCGAATACAAATTGCCTCGTTTCCTCCACTCCTACTTTTTAATGCAGCGGAACACCAGACAGGTAACACCTCCCTGGTGAGGTTGTTATCACTGGCAAAACATAAAAAGCTTGAAACACAAATCCAGAGATGTCTAATATTCAAAAACATGTGTCTTTTTTTTTTCCAGAGATAAAAAAACAACCCATCTTGTATACTTCCACATTGCTGCTGTGAGCGCTTGCAAAAAAGCACGGAAAGGTAGCGAAAACTCTTGAGACTTTCTTTACTTGTGACAAGATCCGAAATGATGACACAACCGCAACAGTTCCTGAGCCCAGAAAGATAATGCTATCCCATAAGACGTCCCCAACAGCTTTTGAGATGGAGGGAAACTTAGGAAGCATTTTATTATGGATTTACTACATCGAGGCGCTGTGGGTGGTGTGATGGGTGGTGTATAAATTTAATGAATAAATAAAATCATAAGAGAGAATCTATTTGGGGGCGAGACAGAGCAAAAAAAACCTTTGGAAAACAGTGGCTTGGGCCAGCAGAAAGCTGCCACCCCATCATTAAGTCAAGACAAAATCAACGAAACAAGGCACAGGTGGTATCCAAATATCCAGGGGTTTCTGGCATCTAAAAAGAAAGTTCATTGGAAGAAAATCAAGGTTATGCTCATATTCTTGCATCGTAGACAACATACAGCCGCACGATTGTGGTGCCAATTTCACAGTTACAATAACATCCTGGAGAAATCATACAGCCGTGGCATCGGCTTTTTGGTAAGTCCCAGATAAAATAGACTTCGCGAGCAAATCCCAATTTTCTGGGTCTCTTTTGATTTCCCCCCTGCTATAATATACTGCATTTCTCAATCTTGGCAACTTTTAAGAGGTGTGTCGTTCAACTCCCAGAATCCTGGGAGTTGAAGAACGCAGAACTTAAAGCTGGTAAGGTTAAGAAACAATGCTATATAACGCTTTCCTTCATTGATAAAGACCTGTGGTGGCGCAATGGTTAGAATGCAATATTGCAGGCAAACTCCACCCATTACCAAGAGTTTGAATCCCACCAGGCTCAAGGTTGACTCAGCCTTCCATCCTTCTGAGGTAAGTAAAATGAGGATCCATATTGTTGGGGGGGCAAGAGGCTGACTCTGTAAACCACTTAGAGAGGGCTGCAAAGCACTGTGAAGTGGTATATAAATCTAAGTGCTATTGCTAAGTGGGAGGGAGGAGGGGAAGGAAGGGGAAGGGAAAGGAGAGGAGAGGAGAGGAGAGGAGAGGGGGGGGGGAGGGGAGGGGAGGGGAGGGGAGAGGAGAGGAGAGGAGAGGAGAGGAAAGGAAAGGAAAGGAAAGGAAAGGAAAGGAAGGGAAGGGAAGGGAAGGGAAGGGAAGGGAAGGGAAGGGAAGGGAAGGGAAGGAAAGGAAAGGGAAGGAAAGGAAAGGAAAGGAAAGGAATGGAAGGGAAGGAATGAAAAGGAAAGAAGGGAGGGGAAGGGAGGGAAAGGAAAGGAAAGGAAAGGAAGAGCCCTGATGGCACAGTGGTGAATCTCAGTATTGCAGGCTAACTCTGCTGACTGCCAAGAGTTTGATCCTGATTGACTCAAGGTTGACTCAGCCTTCCATCCTTCCGAGGTGGGTAAAATGAGGGCCCAGATGGTTGGGGGAAAGAGGCTGACTCTGTAGACAGCTTAGAGAGGGCTTTGAAGCACCGTGAAGCAGTATATAGATCTAAGTGCTATTACTAACAGCTAGATCACCCTCCGAGCATTGGAAAAGCCATTCCAAGAATCCAAACTCTAGCTATGCCACAAACTGCAGCCCAAAATTTCTGCGTGCAATTTACACACAGTTCTCCACTTACAACAGTTCGTTTAGTGACCGTTCAAAGTCAGAACAGCACTGAAACAAGTGACTTAGGACCATTTTTCACAGTTAACGACGGTTGCAGCATCCCCACGGTCACGTTGATTAAAATTCAGACGCTTGACAACTGATTCGTATTGATGACAATTGCAGTGTCATAAATGTGTGTGATCCCCTTTTCTGGCAAACCAAGACAATGGGGAAAGCCCGGTTCACTTAACAACCCTGTTACTCACTTAACGACTGCAGGGGATTTGCTTAGCAACAAAGGCAAGAAAAGTCATAAAAGGGGGCCCAAACTCACCGAACAGCTGTCTCACTTAGCAACAGAAATCAATTGTGGCCGTAAGTCGAGGACTACCTGTGTTAAGGAAACACCGTCTATGGAAGAATGAAGGTAGTTTTGCAGTGCAAGCCTTCAAGGCATAGTTCCCCCCCAAAAAAAATCTCAGCATTGATAAATGTCCTTTAGACCAAATTCAACCCCTGCTCGACACAGAAATCCGAAGGAAACTTCTGACAAATGCAGGTGGACGCATCCAACTGAGGGAAACGCCAGGAATCCCAGTCTGCTTAAGTCAACTGGTCCCACTGCCAGGCTGCTCGGATTGTTAGGGAGGGCTTTTTTTTTTTCCCAACTGCCATCTGGAAAGACCCTCTCTTATTCATTGAGCTCTAATCGGATATTAGGGCTAATAAACCGATAGCGGAAATGATGAGCCTCAGCTAAACGGGCTGGTTCCTGGGTAGGAGAAAGCCACGCCCTAAATTAATGGCAATCTGAAGTAGGCCAAGATTTGGTCACCTCTGCTGACAGGTGACCTTTCTTTTTTTTCCTTTTCTTTTCCCGATTCTAGAATTTAAAAAGGAGAGAGAGATTATACCGTGGACAGAGGCCTGGCTTTCAATCTTGACCGTTACACGTCTTTCACACTGCTGTCATTCAAGCCACATATATGCTGCATTAGCCTCTCATTTTCTCTCTCTCTCTCCAGGCTGATGGGAGGATTAATAATGCAAGGAAAAACTGATAACCCTCCCTGACCTTTGGTGGATCAACCAAAGGATGATTCTCAAAAAAATTACTTAGGCTGAAAAAAAAAACAGCAGGCATCGGAGCCACTTTTTAGACCACCCCTCCCGTTTCCAATTTTTGCCTCAAGGACACAGGCAAAGACCCCTGAATTTAATACATGCAAAGGAAAGAAGAAGAAGAAAAACTTAGCAGAGTTTCTAAAGAGCAAAAGAGAGGATGCGGTCATGGAGGACTGACGGTTTAACAGAGCAATGTTTGAGGGAAAGGTGGAAGAAAAGAGGAAGAGAAAAAGGAGAGAGGGGAGGATAGGTAGGAGAATGGAGGGGAGAGGATAGGGAAGGGGGTGAAGGGGAAGGGAATGGAGAGGAGAGGAGAATGGAGGGGAAGGGAAGGGGTTGGAGAGGAAGGAGGAGAGGGAGAGGAGAATAGAGGGAGGGGAAGGGACTGGAGAGGAGGAAAGGAGGGGGAGAGAAGAGGGGAGGGGAGAGGAGAATGCAAGGGAGGGGAAGGGACTGGAGAAGAGGGAGAACAGAGGGGGAAGGGAAGGGACTGGAGATGAGGAAAAAAGGGGAGAGAGGAGAGGGAAAGGGAGAGGAGAGAGGAGGAGGGAGAGAATGCAAGCGAGGGGAAGGGACTGGAGAGGAGGGAGCAGAACGCAGGGGAGGAGGGAGGAGGAGAGAGAGGAGGAGAATGCAGGGGAGAGGAGGGAGGGGAGAGAAGAGGGAAGGAGGGGGAGAGGAGGAGGGAGAGAATGCAAGCGAGGGGAAGGGACTGGAGAGGAGGGAGCAGAACGCAGGGGAGGGAGAGGGGAGGAGAGGAGAGAGGAGGAGAATGCAGGGGAGAGGAGGGAGGGAGAGAAGAGGGAAGGAGGGGAGAGGAGGGGAGAGAGAATGCAAGTGAGGGGAAGGGACTGGAGAGGAGAGAGAGAACGCAGGGGAGAGGAGGGAGGGGAGGGAAGAGAAGAGAGGATACAAAGCCCTATCTGTCACTTCCCAAGCGGTTAAGGAAAATAACTTCAATACACGATGACTGAATCTAATCAGTCAGAGTAAATACCAAAAGGTCCTTCATCCTCAGTGGAGATTTCAAGGTAGTAGCACCTCAAGGTCATTCGGCCTCTACATTCTGCTTCTGACCTCTGCAGAGCTTAATTGTACTGAGTTAGCTTGGACTACAGTTTATTTCAAATTCTGTGTAATTGATCTCTGCCTCCACACACAGAGCTGGGCCTTGTACACCAATCCTCGAAGTGAACGGCTCTCCTTAGAAGGGACACGGCTGCCCTCACGCCCCTTTTGGAGACACTAAATGGATTTGAAAAGTTCACCAGGGTTAGGAGGAAGGGTCCCAAGAGAAATGGCCCTTCTTTGCAAGGATGCCAGAGGCTTTCCTTTCCTTCCATTCACCGGCTCGAAGTGGACTCAGCCTTCCATCCTTCCGAGATCGGTAAAATGAGGACCCAGATGGGAAGGAAAGGAGGAGGGAGGGAGGGAGGGAGGGAGGGAGGGAGGGAGGGAGGAAGGAGGAAGGAAGGAAGGAAGGAAGGAAGGAAGGAAGGAAGGAAGGAAGGAAGGAAGGAAGGAAGGAAGGAAGGAAGGAAAGAAAAGGAAAGGAAAGGAAAGGCCATGGTGATGTAGTGGTGAGACTGCAGTATTGCAAGCTAACTCTGCTAACTGTCAGAGGTTTGATCCTGACCAGCTCAAAGTTGACTCAGCCTTCCATCCTTCTGAGATCGGTAAAATGAGGACCCAGATGGGAAGGAAAGGGAGGGAGGGATGGAGGAAGGGAGGGACGGAGGGAAAAAGAAAGGGAGGGAGGGAGGGAGGGAGAGAAGGGAGGGAGGGAGGAAGGGAAGGGAAGAAGGGAAGGAAGGAAGGAATGGAGGGAGAGGTTAGAAAGTAGTAGAATATTCTAAAGTGAAAAACAATGATTATAAAATGTGCTACTCTGACGGTGTGTAGAGTATATACATTTTTGTCCTCATTGCTCTAACTGCAGCCGGAAGGAATGTATCTGATCTGTGAGGACAGATTCCAGGTGAGCTAGAGCCTCAATTAGCTTTTAAGAAATTAATTTGCCCACCAGCCCAGGGAAGGACATTACCATATCCGTGTCACGCATATTTACATCCAAGCACACGGAACATGGATTTCACCCCAGGTATATTGTTTGGCACCTATCCCTGAACTTTGGGGGGAAGAAGGAGAGGAAGGAAGAATTCCATTCGTATTGTTTTCCTAGCCTGCTTCACACGGGGTGCTTTTTTCAGTCAAAGGCACCGGAAGGAAATAACTCTGGGCTTGCCCTGTACATAAAGTCAATCTTGCGCCGGGAAAACCTTCCGCCTTTGAAATTCACCTGCTTGATTTTGTTGCGAGAAGTGGTGATGCGTTCAGTGATGCTCTGGTAGGTGCCGATGGCAGTCATCAGTTCGTTGTAGTGCTGAACGATCAACTCGTCCAAGTTACGGTCGCATTTTTCGTACGCCTCCTCCAGGCGGGCCTTCTCGTGTTCTCTGTCCTCGACATTGTCACTGGTGGACAGTGTCCTGAAAAGGAAGAGAGAAAAGAGCACAGGATGGATTGATTGACGGATTTGATTTGATTTATTAAATTGCTACGACGCCCATCTCCTCTACAAGGTGGTTCTGGTCCGCTTCACCACAAAGGTAACAGATAACAGATAATCAGAGTTGGAAGGGACCTTGTAGCTCATCTAGTCCAGGGGTCGCCAACCTTTTGGACCTCAGGGACCACCAAACTCCTAATTTTTAATCCCATGGACCCGAGACCCTGGGAAAATCCCCCAAAAAGTCTGCAGGAAAATTCCCCGCCCTATTTTCCTACCGATCGGTCATTCTTTATTTGGGATCGCAGGATACCAAGTCTCCAGCTCTGTTCTCAGGGGGAGGGAGAGAGAGACTTTTGACTTCATGCAAGGAAAGCAGCAGAAGCCTTTCTTTCTCTCCCCCAAATTCTGCCAGAAACGAGTCTTTGCCGGCGCAGCCTCTTGGAGCAGGAGGCCTTGCAGGGTCCCAAAGACTCGTTTCTGGCGGAGTTTGGGGGACAGAAAGAAAGACTTCGGCTGCTTTCCTTGCATTCAGCCAAAAGCAGAAAAAGAAAGAAGCGGAAAGAAGCAGCCCGGTGGCCAGGCAAGGCACGTGGGGTGAGTGGGGCAAGTTCCTCCCTCCACCCTTTCCCCCTCCCCTCACTACCTTGTGTTGTTCACAATACAAGCCTGGTGTTCCCACAGGGCCATGTGGGCATCGCAGCCTTGTGTTCCCGCGCAGCATGGATTAATTGCTCTGGGGGATGACATTTCTCTGCGGACCACCAAAATTTTCTCACAGACTACCAGTGGTCCTCGGCCCACTGGCTGGCGACCACTGATTTCGTCCAATCCCCCGCCCAAAGCAGAAGAGCCTACACCTGTCATGGTGAACCTATGGCATGCATGCCGGAAGTAGCACGCAGAGCCACTTCTGCCGGCACGCGAGAGGTTCCCCGGAAGAGCCCCACTGCGCATGCACACGTGCTGCCCGCCCAACAGCTGATTGGTAGGTATCTGGCATGCATGCATGGGGGGGAAGGGGGTGCGCAGGAGATACGCACGCATGCACAGGGACGTGCGGCGCATGCAGGGGGTTCACGCGGTCATGCGCAGGGGGCGTGGGGAGGGTGCGCATTGCCTTCTGGGTGGCTTGAAACTCAACATTAAGAAAACTAAGATCATGGCATCTGGGCCTCTCAATCCCTGGCAAACAGATGGGGAAGAAATGGAGGCAGTGACAGATTTGATTTTCGTGGGCTCCAAGATCATAGCAAATGGGGGACTGCAGCCCAGAAATTAAAAGACTCTTGCTCCTGGGGAGGAAAGCGATAGCAAATCTAGACAGCATCCTAAAAAGCAGAGACATCCCCTGCCAACAAAAGTGCGTAGAGTCAAGGCTATGGTTTTCCCAGTTTTTTTTTTTTGTTTTAAGAATAGGAATAGAATTCTTATTGTCCAAGTGTGCTTGGACACACAAGAATTGTCTTTGGTGCAGATGCTCTCAGTGTCCATAAAGAAAGAGACATTCATCAAGAGTCAAGAATCATCAGGTACATTAATGACGTCATAGTACAATAAGAATGGAATGGAATGGAATGGAATGGAATGGAATGGAATGGAATGGAATGGAATGGAATAGAATAGAATAGAATAGAATAGAATAGAATAGAATAGAATAGAATATGGAATGGATAATAGAATAGAATAGAATAGAATAGAATAGAATAGAATAGAATAGAATAGAATAGAATAGAATATGGAATGGAGAATAGAATAATAGAATAGAATAGAATAGAATAGAATAGAATAGAATAGAATAGAATAGAATAGAATAGAATAGAATAGAATATGGAATGGAGAATAGAATATAGAATAGAATAGAATAGAATAGAATAGAATAGAATAGAATAGAATAGAATAGAATAGAATAGAATAGAATAGAATAGAATATGGAATGGAGAATAGAATAATAGAATAGAATAGAATAGAATAGAATAGAATAGAATAGAATAGAATAGAATAGAATAGAATAGAATAGAATATGGAATGGAGAATAAAATAATAGAATAGAATAGAATAGAATAGAATAGAATAGAATAGAATAGAATAGAATAGAATAGAATAGAATAGAATATGGAATGGAGAATAGAATAGAATAGAATAGAATAGAATAGAATAGAATAGAATAGAATAGAATAGAATAGAATAGAATAGAATTCTTTATTGTCCAAGTGTGCTTGGACACACAAGGAATTTGTCTTTGGTGCAGATGCTCTCAGTGTACATAAAAGGAAAGAGACATCTGTCAAGAGTCAAGAATCATCAGGTACAGCACTTAATAATAGTCATAGGGTACAATAAGAATAGAATGGAATGGAATGGAATGGAATGGAATGGAATGGAATGGAATGGAATAGAATGGAATAGATGGAATGAATAGAAAGATGAATAGGAATGGAGAATAGAATAGAATAGAATAGAATAGAATAGAATAGAATAGAATAGAACAGAATAGAATAGAATAGAATAGAATAGAATAGAATGGAATGGAGAATAGAATAGAATAGAATAGAATAGAATAGAATAGAATAGAATAGAATAGAATAGAATGGAATGGAGAATGGAGAATAGAATAGAATAGAATAGAATAGAATAGAATAGAATAGAATAGAATAGAATAGAATAGAATTCTTTATTGGCCAAGTGTGATTGGACACACAAGGAATTTGTCTTGGTGCAAATGCTTTCAGTGTACATAAAAGAAAAGAGACATTCGTCAGGAGTCATGAATCATCAGGTGCCACACTTAATGATAGTCATAGGGTACAATAAGCAATGTATGGCTGTGAAAGTTGGACCATAAGGAAGGCTGAGCGCCAAAGAATGGAGGCCTTTGGCCTGCAAGGTGATCAAACCGGTCAGTCTTAGAGGAGATCAACCCTGACTGCTCTTTAGAAGGCCACATCCTGAAGATGAAACCCAAATAAGGACTCGCTGGAGAAGAGCCTAATGCTGGGAACGATGGAGGGAAGAAGAAGAAGAAGAAGAAGAGGAAAGAGGAAGAGGAAGGGAAGAGGAAGGAGGAAGGAGGAAGGAGGAAGGAGGAGAAAGAAGAAGAAAGAAGAGAGAAGAAGAAGAAGAAGAAGAAGAAGAAGAAGAAGAGAAGAAGAAGAAGAAGAAGAAGAAGAAAGAAGAAGAAGAAAGAAGAAAAGAAGAAGAAGAAGAAGAAGAAGAAGAGAAGAGGGGACGGCAGAGAAGGAGGGGGCTGGAGGGAGTCCCTGAGCTTAAATGGACTCCAGAAGAGGGTAGAGGACAGGAAGGCCTGGAGGAACCTTGTTCATGGGATTGCGACGGGTCGGGCACGACTTCGCAACTAACAACAACAACAAACTCTGAACACTCGCTAAAGGAACGGCTGTATGTCAAGGATGTTTCCTTCTTGTGCGTTACCTTCTTTCTAGTTCAACTTTCTTGTCAGCTCTTCCTTGCTTGGCACACAATGAGGAAGGATTACACCACTTAGGAGTAATCAGGGAGAGTAGCAAGATGGCCCTGCCTATTACCTCCCCTGACTCAGCCGTAATAATCCATGTTTCGGAGCGAAAAGTGTTTTGTCTATTTCCTTCCCAAGTTCTGCTCTCAACAGTTTTGAGCGATCCATCAAGGGACCTGAAGGGAAAATCACCAAGGTTAAAGGGAGCTCTCAAAAGTCCTGGGCAATTTGCCTTTCATTTCTAGACTGGTTAAAACAACTGAAGCTCTTTTCTAGCTAAGCGTTGGATTCGGTGGAGACGGAGGGGTAGAAAGTGGCAAGCAATTACTGTCCAATTACAAGGGGTGTTTTTGTTTTGGGTTGGCTTGTAGGTGGGGGATGTTTTGAGCAGGAGGAGCAGCACCTGCACTGCGGGATGAGTAGCAAAGGGCCCAGCGGAGTTACAACAGGCTGACAAAAACAGGGACGAGGTGAACATCCGCTAGATAAATCATTTATTTCGTGGGCTTTCTGAACGTAAAGAATTAAGGGTGGCGGGAGGCCAGGCCTGCTTCATGAGACAAGCCAACCTGGGAAAAAGCTGCGTGAAAATCCGTCTTTCCGTATAATCGCGACTTGTTTCCATCTGGTGGCTTTGTACAATTGTTGGGTTCAGGATCAATCAATGGATTGATGAAGGGCGTTAAAAATGGCCATCACAATAACCCCCTAATCTGCGGGCTAAACGCTGACCTGATAAGGAGAAAAAAAAAATGGGCTGCGTTGAAGACCGCCTTCGATCTAGAAACGCAGCAGTTCGGGTAGCTACGGTGGACTGTTATTTATTTCTAACTCTGCCTTCGTTATTTTTATAGCTAACTCAAGGTGGGCAAATGTGATCTAACATTCCTTCCTCCTCCTATTTCCCCCCGAAACAACCACAAACTTGTGAGGTGTGCTCTGTGTGGGGGTGAAACTGGCTCAAGGTCAACTCTCAGGCCTAAGGTGGGACTAGTGTTATGGTTCACCGGCAGCCGGTGCAGACGGCAGAGGTATTGGACAGTGAGGATGAACGGGAACCAGTCCGGGAGTCTGGAGAGGACTCGGACGAGGGTCCTGCATCTGATGCAGGGATGGGGCCAGGGCCATCTGGGAGTGGGGTGCTGCCTTTGGAGCCTTTGGAGTTCGGTAGCAGCAAGGCAGAGGACGCAGGGGAGCCTGTTCCCGGTGAGCGTGTGCGCAGAGCTGCTAGAAGGCGAGCAGCTCTGAAACAAAAGGGGCGACTCGGGAGTAAGGCTGGGAGGTAATTGCCTCTCCCATAAAGGATAAAAGTCAGCCCTCGGTGACATGCTCTTTGCAGGAAGCAAAGAAGTTCATTAGATTCTGATTCCTCACTGAAGCCCTGCGAACTCTGTTTTGTCTTTGCTGGAACTTCTGTCGATTTATATTCTAATTAAGTGGACTTCTGTTTCTTGGCAGCCTTCTACAACCCTGAAAGGCGTGAGCTTATCTCAGAGAATTGTGTCTAATGAGTTTTGGCTGGGAATGCAAGACATTCCCAGCGTCGCATTAAAAAAGGTTTGATTTTACACTGTTTGTGTTTCCTTAATTTGGACAAAGCCTGGGTCAGAACAACTAGAACTCTCAGTCTCCTGGTGATTGACCAAGCTGGCTTTCACACCTAGGTTGGGACTAAAACTCCCCATCTCCTGGTGATTGGCCCAAAGTCACCCAGCCAGCTCTGATGCCTTAAACGGGATTAGAATGGGATTAGAACTCGCACTCCAAGGTTTCTAGCCTGGTACCTTCCCTGTAGACCAAACTAGCATTCTCTTCTGTTCTGTTCTGTTCCCTTCCCTCATCTATTCTGTTCTGTTCCATTCCCGTCCCTATCTTCTCTCTATTCTGTTCTATTCTGTTCTGTTCCCTTCCCTTCTATCGTCTATCTATTCTGTTGTTCCCTTCCCTGCCATTCCCTTCCCTTCCATCTTCTCTCTATTCTGTTCTGTTCTGTTCTGTTCCGTTCTGTTGTTCTCTTCCCTTCCCTTCCCTTTCATTCCATTCTATCTTCTCCTGTTCCCTTCCTTTTCCTCCCTTCCGTTCACTTCCCTTCCATTCCATCTTCTCTCTATTCTGTTCTGTTGTTCTCTTCCCTTCCCTTCTCTTCTATCTTTGCGCTGTTCTATTCCCTTCCCTTCCTTCCCTTCCCTTCCATCTTCTCTCTTTCTATTCTGTTTCATTTCATTCTATTACATTCTCTCTTCTCTCATTCCACCATTCCATTCGGATCAGATCAGTTCAGTTCGCCTCCATTCTATTTCATTGTCTCAGTCCGGGAAAAGTTTCCTGAAATCCATCTAAACTAAGTGGTTCCAAATATAATAAATCTTCACATTAAGGCAACAAATGTTTAATATTCTTATTCTGGCTGACACTGCAGAAATATCCTCGAAGGGCATCTCAACATGCACTCCATTAAAATGTTCATGAAGAAAATCAACAAAACATTTGCAAAGGAAGGGAGGGACAAAAAATATGTAGAAGAAAACCTTTCGCTCTGAAACTATTGGAACGGATACAGCAAACAAAAGGCAAGATAATCCATTAATATTTAATTGCCTATATGTACACACTAATAAGCAGGAAATCACATTTTTATGCTCAGTAAAACTTATCTGCAGTTAATATCTGTTGCCTGTCCAAAATTACACTTTATCAAGGGCAAAGCACTTTTTTCAGGAAGAGGTTTCTTGGATATTAAAACTTTCTCAAAGAGAGAGAGCGAAAGCAGATTGGCCGTGCAAAGAAGAGAAAAAATGCAATATGGACTGCTGACCAATTTCAAATATATGCCAGAGCAAATATCCCATAGTGATACACATTAGAAATTGTCTTTCAGACAAATATTTGTGAATCTTTTAACACAGGGGTCTCCAAACATAGCAATCTTAAGACTTGTGGACTTCAACTCACAAAATTCATCAGCTAGCATTGAAGAATTCTGGGAGTTGAAGTCCACAGGTCTTAAGGTTGCCAAGTTTAAAAATCCTTGCTCTAATGTTTGAATTTAAATTTACTCATCCAAACAGAGCTTCAACAAGCCTTTCAAACTGATGGGTACATAATTAAAGTCAATGCCCAAACACAATAGATTATTTAGATCAGAGGTCCCCAAACTTGGCAACTTTAAGACTTGTGGACTTCAACTCCCAGAATTCCTCTGCCAGCAGGCTGAGGAATTCTGGGAGTTGAAGTCCACAAGTCTTAAAGTCGCCAAGTTTGGGGACCCTGATCTAGATTTTGATGTTCAATCAACGCAAGCAAACAGTGTTAAGACATACAGTAGAGGATATTTGCTCTGGGTTGAACTGTGGGCTCCATGGTGTTCTCAGAGCTTGGCTGTTAACCAAGTTGCAACAACCAGGTTAAGAATCTGAGGCTTAACTTGAGGGATCCTTGGTGCTCTCTGAGCTTGGTTGTTTTCTTGAAGACATTTCGTTACCCAACTAGGTAACATAATCAGTGTTAGAAGGGAGTGGGGTTTGAAGAGGGAGGAGGAGGAGGAGGAGGAGGAGGAGGAGGAGGAGGAGGAGGAGGAGGAGGACTGTGAGGTCCTCAGTGCTCCCTGAGCTTTTGTTGTTTTCTTGCAGACATTTCATTACCCAGCTAGATAACATCATCAGTATTAGTAAGGAGTGAGGTTTGCTCTCAATTTATATTCGAGTGGCTTTTCCTATCAGCGTTGGTAGGATGCCCTTAGAGGTTCTTTTGAGACTTAATTACATCAATATTTAAGAATAAACTGTGCTTTTGCAAATTATGGGTGGGAAATCTTTTCTGGCACTCCACTGCCTATATTGGATAAACTCTTCTTACTATGGAGCCCTTGATGCTCTCCGGGCAGTGCTGGCCACGTTAACTAACTGAGCCATGAAAAATCTGGAAGAACAACAGTCCAGTTCAGAGAGCATCAAAGTTCAACCACAAGCTGCAGCTCTTCCCTTCTCTTCTCTTCTTAGTACATTTATGGCCAATGTTATGATGCTGATGCACCCTATACCCCCCCCCCCCCTCAATAAAATGCCCTTCTTATTTGCAATGTAAATGTAATTGGATGCAGAGCAGCTGAAATTGCCATTTGGTGAGTAGGAACGTTGCTATAAACGGCCACTCTCTGTGCAATCTTAACCTACGGCTTAGTGCAGACTTCCTAGAGACCAGGGCTGTTAGTAGGCACTTATGTTTCAATACTTTTTTATAAAACACAACTCTGGCTAATGTTTCCTGATGGCCACGGGAGGAGTGGTGCTGTTGCTGTAGCCTCCTTCTGAGGAGAAGATACCCCCAACCATAATAACCCCACTGGGTTTAAAATGTAATGGGTAGGCTGCTGTGTGGCATGGATCCTCCCTCCTCCTCCTCCTCCTCCTTCCCCTCTCCTCCTCCTCCTCTACCACCTGTCCTCCTCCTCCTCTCTTCTCCTTCTCCTTCTCCTCTCCTCCCCTTCCCCCTCCTCCTCCTCCTCCCTCCTCCTCTTCTCCACCTGCTCTTCTCCTCCTCTCCCTCCCTTCTTCTCCTCTTCTCCCCTCTTCCCCTCCTCCTCCTCCTCCTCCTGTACCACCTTTCCTCCTCTTTCCTCCTCCTCCTCTTCCTCCCTCTTCTCCTTCTTCCCCTTCCCCCTCCTCCTCTTCCTCCTCCTCCTCCTCTTCTTCCTCCTCCTCCTCCCCTCCTTCTCCTCTTCTACCACCTGCTCTTCTCCTCTCCTCTTCTCCTCTCCTTCCCCCTTCCCCTCCTCCTCTTCTACCACCTTTCCTCCTCATCCTCTCCTCTCTTCTTCCCTCCTCCTCCCCCTCTTCCTCCTCCTCCCTCCCCTCCCACCTGCTCTCTCCTCCTCCCCTTCCCTCCTTCCTCCTCCTCCTTCTCTTCTTCTTCTTCTTCTTCTTCTTCTTCCTCCTCCTCCTCCTCCTCCTCCTCCCTTCTTTTCCTGCAATTGTAGGGTCCACTTTTCGGATCACCGAATGCCACTTTGCATGGTCAGTTGGGAAGATGGGAAGAGAGCAAGGAAGGAAAAGGAAGGAAAGAGGGGAAGGAAAAAGAAAGGAGAATGAAGAGGGAAGGAAGGAAGGAAGGAAGGAAGGAAGGAAGGAAGGAAGGAAGGAAGGAAGGAAGGAAGGAAGGAAGGAAGGAAGGAAGGAAGGAAGGAAGGAAGGAAGGAAGGACGGTCCTGCCTTAGCCCCAAGGAACTCCCCTGGAGGACAAGGATTTGGCGCTCACGCCTTCCTCTGCTGGAGACAAGAGATAACCCGCCCCCCAGGCCCACCCAGGCCACCACAGATGCCCCCCCGACACGAGTGAGGTCAAGCTGGTCACGCCTACCCTGGCCATGCCCCCTCCCGGTCAAACACAACCCTGATGCGGCCCTCACTGAAACTGAGTTTGACACCCCCGCACTACCATATATGAACAGCATAAAATAACACTTTTAGTGTGTCAATGAGGATTTTTTTTACTTTACTTGGTAGTTGGGTGGTAGTTGGGCCTCGGCCGTTCTCCTACATCTGTGTACTGATCCAGGCAAAGCATTTGGAAGAATTTATACGGAGAAAGATTCGGTGGCTTCCTTAACAGGAAGGGATCCGTTTACATTGCCTTCTGAACATCCAAGTTTTCACTTTGATTAATGAGTTTAAAGCAAGACACACACACACAAAAAAAAACCTCTGATCGGTTGACTGTGTAATTCGCGATAATGGAGAGAAATAAAGCTGGATTTGGAATTGGCTGGGGGAAAAAATCCACAGACTCTCTTCTATGCTGTGTGGTGTAGCAGAGCAGAGCACTACAGGGTTTGTCTCTCATATTAGGCGATCAGCCAGGAAACAATTTGATCATTCTCCACTCCTGACAAGCTACTACTCTTAAAATGCAAACAGAATAGGAATGGGTGCCTTGAGGCTATAGCCATGAATATGTATATTCCGAATGTTGCTTTGGCAGAGTACACAGTAAACTCCATTAAATAGGCCAGAGTTATTTCACAGCTTGCTGCAAAGAGCAGAAAAATGGAGTTCCCACCTGATGTTAACCATGGCTCACTTAAACCTGGTTTACTGAGCAACCTACGAATGGTAGGGTTTACGTATTGCATTAAACCGTAAGCTACTGCTTACAACTCGCAGCTACAGGTAGTCCTCGACTTACGATCGCAATTGAGCCCCAAATCTATGCCGCTAAATGAGAAATTTGTTAAGTGAGGGTTTGCCCCATTTTTACGACTTTCCTTGCCACATTTTGTTGAGTGAATCACGGAAGTTGTTAAGTTAGTCACACGGTTGCTAAGTGAATCTGGTGTCAGCTTTGGAAGCCATATTGAGGTCAGAGGCTCCCACGCTGCCATATTTTGAGCCTGGAAAAGTGGGAGGGGGGAATTTCTGGGAGTGTATGGAGTTAGACGTAACAACATTCTTTTTCTAATTCAAGGTCATGTTCTTTCTGCACCTGGGTGAGAGGACGTCTCAAGTTGATTCGGATGGTGATTGGGGCATGTGATGTGATGATGGGTGTAGGGGATGGATTTGTAGTTTTTACTTATTGCAAGGAAACCCGGAACTTTCAGATTCGGGATCCCCCAGTTGTGCCAGTTTACTATCCAAACAAAACAGAACTTTTGAGAAGATGTTTGTCTCGGAGTGATTGGTTGGAGTGGACGTTTCCTGGAACGCTGACATCTGGCTTCCCTCATTTACTTTGCTTGTCAGAAGGTCGCAAAGGTGACCCCGGGAAGCTGCGACCGTCATAACTACAAATCAATTGCCAAGCCAATTTTGATCGTGTGATCGTTGATCATGCTACAATGATCATGAGAAAAACAGTCATACGTCACGTTTTTCAGAGCTGTTGTAACTATGAATGGTTGTAAGTCGAGGATTACCTATACATCTTCATGAGTTTTTTATAGGGATTCTTCATCGTTTTTTTTTTTAAAAAGGTATTCTAGAATTGTAAGCCAAAGCCGCCCTAATAAACCTTAAGGATAAAACTATCTTTAACAGGTATGGCTCTTATCAGACAACATTCCAACAGTTACTGAAAATCTGGTTATTTTTTTCTCAGACCTTGGGGACAGGTGGGTGATGAACCTCTGTAAAATTTTATTTCATTTTGTTGGGTTCTTTTTTTCCCGGATGCACATTTCTTTTATAACTTTATTTATCTAATGTAAAGCACCCAAAAATAAGTCATAGGGAGTTGAGAGTTTTTAAAATCTAGGTAATTAAAATAGGAAATAGAATATAGAATATTCTTTATTGGCCAAGTGTGATTGGACACACAAGGGATTTGTTGCCGCGGCAGGATTTCTCAGTGTACTGTTGGAAGTTAAAACTCACCCCTCCCCTAGAAAAATGAAACATTTTTAGGATATACTAAAAAGGCAGAATATTTCCCCTAACAGAGAAGTAGAAACTCAGAGAGGCAGAAACTCAGCCCCCCACCCCCCAACCTTTGTTAATGGGCCATTAACACCTGGGCCAGTCTATTCTACCTAACAAAGATCTACCTCTTTCAGGCAGAGCCATTGAATTGCCCTTCATTGCACCACCACCCAAGTTTCAACCAAAGTTAACACACACAGACAACCTACAAAGCTAGCTATGACCTCTGACAGCGACCAATCAGGATACTCTTCCTGTGCCCCAGGAAGTTCAAAGCCCAGAGAGGGTATAAAATCGAGGGACTCTTAGCATCTCTTCCCTTTTTCTTTGCCTAAGAGCTCCAACAGGAGCGATCCTGTTCATCAGTAAACCTTCTTTCCAAACAACTTCCATGATTCCAGTGGTTTTTTTTTTCCCATTTGGAACTGAACCCAGAAGGATATTTCTTCCAACGGTCCGAACGACAAAGTGATAAATCATAAGATACAAACAACAAACAATAATGAGTAATGAAAACTATCATGATGCTTAATGCAGAAGTCCGATAAAACCACCCATCCTGCTTCCCTGTTCCACTGCTAATAATTCATTTTAGAGGAATTCTGTGTCCTTGTCTCAGATGTAACCATTTGTGCCCCCAGCCACTTTTAATTTCATACACCCGCTCTTACGTATTTCTGCTCCTTGCCTTGGTTTATTTAAGTAATCCGCAGGAAATATGGCACACTAATGAAAGTTAAGCCACAATTTAAATGCACAGTCAGAACACAAGGGCAGGGACCACTTTCAGCCCCACAGTAACCCACCTACTGTCTTTTTCTGTCTTCCGCAGGCCAGAGACAAGCATTTATCCCTAAAAGCTGAACTGAACCAAGTAAGTAACTATCAATATTTCAGGAGCATTTTAGTTGGGGGGGGGGATTTGGAATTGAGAAGTTGACAAATGGCAAAACGGTAAGGTAGCTTTCCCAGTCATTTGCAGAATGGGGAGTTTGCCAAAAACTAATGTTGCAACTGCTCAGCTCATCACTGTGTCAGTCCGAAGTTCTTCAGATCTTATGGGACCTTCTTGGTCAACCCTCTTCCTCCTCCTCCTCCTCCTCTTCCTCATCTATTACATTTCGATTTGATCTTTATTTTGTACAACTTAAAAGAGGTATACGTAATACTCCACCCTCCAGCACAACAGGCTCAAAGTCGGCTTCGACACCTAAAGGAGATGGAAACTAACCAAGGAGAGAAGCAACCTGAAATTAAGGAGATACTTCCTAACAGGGAGGACAATTAACCAGTGGAAGAGAAGTTGCCTCCAGAAGTTGTGGGTGCTTCATCACTGGAGGTTTTCAAGAAGAGACTGGACAGCCACCTGTCTGGATTGGTATAGGATCTCTTGCTTGAGCAGGGGGCTGGACTCGAAGACCTCCATGGGCCCTTCCAGCTCTCTTCTGATTGAGATTTATAAGTCAATGCCCCAGTTTCTAGGCCAACATTTTTACTTATTAGTATTTCGATACGTTTTTCACATTCCTGAACTGCCCTCAGAGACACTTGGCAACTGACTCATATTTATGACAATTGCAGGGTCCCAGGGTCCCATGATCTCTTTTTGTGACTTTCTGACAAGCAAAGCCAACGGGGAGGCCGGTTTCACTTAACAACCACGTGATTGATTTCACAACTGCAGTGATTCACTTCACTGTGTACAATCGTAAAATGGGGCAAAACTCACTTAACTGTGGGCTCAACTGTGGTTATAAGCCAAGGACTACCTGTTAGAAACTCTTGCTATGTCATCTGTAAGTACAAGAGAATTAATTCCAGGGGAAGAAAGCTTCATAGGCAGCATGGATGGCTTGAATGGTTTTTCTGTGGATTTCTTTAATTATTAGATAAAACGACAGGGGATGAAGACAGAAAAGGCTGTTTGAATCGGGCAGCAAATTAATATTTTTCTGCCCACACAGAGAATGGAGAATTGGCCATAAAAAAAAAAAAGAATTCCTTGAGCTACAAAGCAGCAGAGGTCTAATTTAAAGTTCCCAGCAGAAACATAATTATTAAGCGGAAAGTTTCCTTTGACTTTGAGTTTAATGTCTACCCGATTCAGAATCATCTATCAGAATTTGGTATCTTCGGAAGGTACTTATTTGTTTGTGGGGTCCTTGGGGCTCTCTTGAGCTTGGCTGTTTCATGACCCAACTAGGTAACATCATCGGTGCTAGAAGGGAATAGGATTTGCAGAGCGGGGGGAACTGTGGGGATCCTTGGTGTTTTCTGGGCTTGGTTGTTTGCTTGCAGACGTTTCATGGCCGAATTAGGTAACATCATCAGTCCTAAAAGGGAGGATTATTTGCAGGGGAGGAGGAGGAGGAGGATTGTGGGGTCCCTGGTGGTCTATGAGCTTGGTTGTTTGCTTACAGACGTTTCATAATCCAATTAGGTAACATCATCAGTGCTGGAAGGGAGTGTGGCTTGCTTCTAGTACTCCCTTCTAGCATTGATGACATTACCTAGGTGGGTCATGAAATGTCTCCAAGAAAAACAAGGAAGCTCAGAGAGCCCCAAGGACCCCACAGTTCAACTCTGAACTTTAAATATTCTCTTCTATGATACTTGTTTATTTAAAAGGTTTTTAGGACCACCCTCTTATGCATGAAAAATTTGAAGTCCCCGATTGTGTTTTTTTCTGTGGGGTCAAGGATGGGGTTACTTTGCTTTGCTTGCCATCCATAAAAGAAATTTTTCTTTGAAATTGTGAATTCTTCTACCATTGCCACTCAGGTCTATTAAAAGTTGCAGTCTAGAGTTTCACCTGACAAAGGTGAGGTTTGAAAGCCACGGTGATTTTTTTTTTCCTCATCTACACACACCGTCACTTCAGAAAGCAGAAATCTTATTTTTCCGAGAATATAATCGAAAAGCTATCTTTAAGAACAAGTCCCCGAAGAAATTACCTAAAGCTTCTGGCAGTACTTAACCTCAAAAAATACGTATTTTATAATATATTCTAAAATCCCATTAAGCGATTTCAAAAGACTGAAGAGAGAGGGGGTTAAAAAAAAAAAAGAGCTAGTAGATAACGCAAGATAAAGGAAATAACATCACTTAGCGGTTTAACCAAAATACACAACACATTGTTTCATTTTGTGTTGTTGTTTTTCTCTCCATTTCACTGAGTATACTTATTTAAAAAGAGACAGGAGAAGTAAGCATTAAAAGAAAGCAAGCATGCTTGAAAAGGCTACAGATGAATTATATCTAACAGAACAAAGAAAAAACACTTTGGGGAATCAACATCTCGACCGGGAGAAATATCAGTCTGCACGCGATGGACTGTAAGAATTGCCTATATCAGTACCAGGTAGTGTCTGCAGGCAATTGAAAGCAATTTCCTGGTGAACCTTTAAGGAACACCTCCAAGTCCCAGATAGGAGAACGTGCGGTCAACGCTTATCACAATTGCCAGAAGGGAAAACTTTCAACTCTCTCTAGCAGATTCCAAGGGGGAAAGAAAGCTCACCAATTCGCAAATCCAGCTAGGGGGACAGTTTTGCACTTGGACCTAATTGCCCCTCAGTCCTTCTGATGGACCCAGCCGTAACAATTAAGAGAATTGACAGAAGAGTTGGAAGGGGCCTTGGAGGTCTTCTAGTCCAACCCCTGCTCAGGCAGGAAAACCTGTACCATTTCAGACAAATGGTTGTCCGGTCTCTTCTTAAAAACTTCCAGTGTTGGAACTTCTGGTGTCAAGTTGTTCCATTGATTAATTGTCCTGTCGAGAAATTTCTCCTTAATTCCAGGTTGCTTCTCTCTCTTGGTTAGTTTCCATCCGTTGCTTCTTGTCCTGCCCTCAGGTGCTGTGGAGAATAGCTTGACTCCCTCTTCTTTGGGGCATCCCCTCAAATACTGGAAGGCTGCTATCATGTCCCCCTTGGTGCTTATCTTCATTAAATTAGACATACCCAATTCCAGCAATCTGTTTTAGCCTCCAGTCCCCTAATCATCCGGGTTGCTCTTCTCTGCACTCTTTCCAGAGTCTTCACATCTTTTTTTAACATTGTGGTGATCAAAATTGGATGCCGGACTCCAAGTGCGGCCTTACCAAGGGATTATAAAGTGGTATTAACGCTTCATGTGAACTCGATTCTATCTTTCTGTCAATGCAGCCTAGAATTTGTTTTAAGAAAGAAATGGTTGAGAAAACTTAACAACTAGCTTTCCACAGCCAACTCCTCTATCCCAAGCTTCTCCCTATTGTTCATTTATTTATATCCTGCCTTTATTGTGTTTTTTTTATAAGCAACACAAGGTGGCAAACACATCCAACACACCTTCTTCTTCCTATTTTCCCCACAACAACCCTGTGAGGTGGGTTGGGCAGAGAGAGAGAGAGGGACTGGCCCAAGGTCACCAGTTTGGCTTTCATGCCTAAGGCAGGATTACAACTCACCATCTCCTGTGGATTGACCAAAAGTCACCCTGCCAGCTTTCATGCCTAAAGCAGGACTAGAACTCCCAGTCTCCTGATGATTGATCCAACATCATCCAACCAGATGCCATACCTAACTCAGTTTCCCGGTTTCTATCCTGGAGTCTTAACCACAAGATCAAACTGGTTAGGCTTTCTAGAGATTATTAGCTTATTCTAGAGTCACACATTATATCAGACCATTGCTTGCTTACCAATAGTTTATTTAATAAGTCATATTAGGTTGGTTTTGCACAGCATGCTAAACCATAAATTGCATTTTTAATTCACAACTGTACTTCAGATGGTGCACTGCGATAAGCCAAAACCAAGCAATTCAGATGTGACTTTAGGAAAAAAATTGAATCAAGCCAATAATGCACCATATGGTCCCATTATGGAACTGCCCCATGGCATATAACTATTTACAACTCAATTCCATGGGAATTACGTTCAATTTAACATAAATATAACTTCAGCATCTGTAGATAATTTTTTTTTGTCAATTTCCCTCCTTCCTTCCTTTCTGCGAGTTGAACTTTCCAAAAGAAACAGCACAACAAAATACAGAAAACAAAGCATAATTTGTGACATTCAAACTGCATCTCAATGACAGGATCTGGTGCCGCGGTTTCAAGAATAATCTCATTAAGTTGCAAACAAAGTTTATTTTTTTCCCCCGATTTAATGAGGCTGTTGAAGTTTTCAAAGGCAACCATTTTGGTCTGACGCGTATTTACTCAAGAGAAAAATCAGCCACATTCACTGGGGTTCACTCCAAAACAAGTGTGTAACGGCGCTGCTGTCTTAACTGAACAGAGAAATCAGAGAAGGCAGGTACACTCACTAATTTAAAGTTTTTGACAAGTTCTACCCAAGCAATAGCATTTGCTAAATGCCAACTACCTTGTTGCAGGATGCCAAAACTACTCCATCCAGATATGGACAAAACAAAAGGTTAGATCATTAGTCGAAGGAGGGGGGGGGAATCAACAGATGTATATAAACCTACCCCACTGGAGTTTAAATTACAGAACACGAAGTCCTCGATTTACGACCATAATGGAGCTACCCATCAGTCATACCTCAAACAACAGAATAAGAGAGTTGGAAGGGACTTTGGAGGCCTTCTAGTCCAACCCCCTGATCAGGCAGGGAACTCTACACCACTTCAGACAAATGGCTGTTCAGTTTCTGCCTGAAAACCTCTAGTGTTGGAACAGCCACAACTTCTGGAGGCCAGCAGTTCCACTGGTTAATTGTCTTCACTGTCAGGAAATTTCTCCTTAGTTCTAGGTTGCTTCTGTCCTCGATTAGTTTCCATCCATTGTTTCTTGTCCTGCTGGAAAATAACAGAGTTGGAAGGGACCTTGGAGATCTTCTAGACCAACCCAAGCAGGAGACACTACTCTAGATGCCCATGTAGCCATGCAGGGGGGGAAAAACCAATCTAAAGCTGCAAAGGCAGAGAATTGCAATGAGAATGTGCTGGCTTAGAAATCAGGAGACAGTGAGTTCTAGTCCCACCTTAGATCTGAAAGCCAGTTGAGTGACTTTGGGTCCATCACCAGGAGACAGTGAGTTCTACTCTGCCTTAGGCATGAAAGCTGACTGGGTGGCTTTGGGCCAATCACTAGGAGACTGTGAGTTCTAGTCCCGCCTTAGGCATGAAAGCTGACTGGGTGGCTTTGGGCCAATCACTAGGAGACGGTGAGTTCTAGTCCCGCCTTAGGCATGAAAGCTGACTGGGTGGCTTTGGGCCAACCACTAGGAGACAGTGAGTTCTAGTCCTGCCTTAGGCCTGAAAGACCACCAGGTGACTTTGGGCCAATCACTCTCTCTCAGCCCAAGTCAACTCACAGGGTTGTTGTTCTAGGAAAAAGGAGAAGAAAGAGGGGGTATTATACATGTTCGCCTCCTTGAGTTACTTATAAAGTAAAAAAGGCAGGATAAAAATCTTTTTTTAAAAACCCTCCTGTTGTTGCTCAACAACAGAGCAAAGATGGAGCTAACCAACCTAACATCTTAGGCATGAACAAATGGAATAGAATTGGAAACTTTCAGTCAGATAATTTCCCATTCAAGACATTAAAAACAAAGGAAATTTTTTTTTCTCCCTTTCATAATCAATAGGGTTAGAGCAAGAACAATACTTGGTTACACAATGCAATGACAGCATCAAACAGACTTTGCAGATAATCCTTTAATATGACAATTATCCAAGTTTATGTTCCAGCCAGGAATGCAGAAGAAAAAGAAGCTGATGATAGGGGCTGCTTTTTTGTATGATCAAGTTAAATTTAATATGAACAGAAGAACACAAAAGGAAGATCTATAATATTTCTGACTAGAGACCGAAAATGGATATTTAGAAATATAATAAAGGAGAGGAAAAGCAGTGAGATCTTGTAGCCTAGAAAACTGAAATGAAGCATGACAACTTATCTATTTCTGTCAACTTCAATGGTTCCTTTATAGCTAACACCATTTCCTAATGGCCAAGCAGCGCCTACGTTTATGGACATTGCTAGATGGAATAAACAGAAACCAAACTTTATTACTGATACATGGAGACATGGCCAGAGGCGGACAGGGGAACAGATCATGAGCTGCTTGTGTACAAGTTCCAATTTAAGCTAAAAAGAAGAAGAAAGCCAACTAGTGTTTGTGATATGATCTTGAGCCCATATATCAACCATTTCCAAAGAGAATATCAAGAATCGCTTTGAAGTGCCCAAATGAAGGAGAGCCAGTAGAATTACAGAATGACTCTAAAGTTGTTAAGATGAAGGAGAAAAGAAATTATAAAAGATCAAGGAACAAACAAACAAAAAACCTCTCAAACTGGATATTCCAGGTAAATCTTCAATTTACAACCATTCATTTAGGGACTATTCAAAATTACACCCGGACTAAAAAAACATGACATGATCATTTTTCACATTTATGACCTTTGCAGCATCCCCCATGGTCACATGATCAAAATTCGGACGCTTGGCAACTTGTTCATATTTATGACAATGGCAGTGTCCCCGGCTCACATGGTCCCCGTTTGAGACCTTCTGACAATCCAAGTCAATGGGGAAGCCAGATTCACTCGACAACCATGTTACAACTGCAGTTGCACTTAACTGCCCTGGCAAGAAAGGTCATAAAATGAGGCAAAATTCACTTAACGACTATCTTGCTTAGCAATAGAAATTTGAGGCTCAATTTGTGGTCGTAACTCAAGGACTACCTGTTTGTTTCTTTGCTTCATTGAACGGCAATCGCCCTTAGACTTATATACCGCTTCACAGTGCTTTTCAGCCCCCTCTAAGCAGTTTACAGACCAGCCTCTTGCCCCCAACCATCTGGGTCCTCATTTTACCGACTTTGGAAGGGTGGAAGGCTAAGTCAACCTTGAGCCGGTCAGGATTGAACTGCTAGCAGCTGGCAATCAGCAGAATTAGCCTGCAATATTGAAATGGTATAGGGTTTCCTGCCTGAGCAGAGGGCTGGGCTAGAAGACCTCCAAGATCCTTCTATTCTATTCTATTCTATTCTATTCTATTCTATTCTATTCTATTCTATTCTATTCTATTCTATTCTATTCTATTCTATTCTATTCTATTCTACTCTACTCTACTCTACTCTACTCTACTCTACTCTATTCTCAATAAAGATTCCTATTCTATTCTATTCTATTCTATTCTATTCTATTCTATTCTATTCTATTCTATTCTATTCTATTCTATTCTACTCTACTCTACTCTACCCTACCCTACCCTATCCTATCCTATTCTAACCACTGCACCACCATGCACTCAACATCAATGTATCCATCTATCCATTTATCTATTTATCCATCCATCCAATCTACATATGGCATATCATACATGGACTAGCAATATAAATTAACATTTCAACTAGATTAGCAGGACCCAATCAAGTATAAATGTTAGAAAGATCTATCTTCAGATATCAATGTAACATCATGGAATGTTTTTAGTTAAAAGGAAATCCCCAAATCTTTTATTTTTCCCATGGAAAAAAACAACTGTGAACAAGCCATTAGGGAGGCAGGAGATGTTGAAATAGACCGACTGCAAGCCGGCCAGGTTGCATGCTCTCCCCTCATTTATTCAAACGATATGCCGCATACATATTAAGAGAAATGAGAATGGAAAAAAATGAGCGCTGCTTTAAAACCGGAAGAAGAAACATCAATAACCTGCTGTACACACTCTCCTTGCTGAAAATGCAGAAGATCTGCAAGCTCTAGTAATAAAAAAGTCAAGGAGCACGATATGAGACGAAGATTAAATATAAGGAAGACCAAACTATTAATGACATGCAGGGCAACCAGCCTTAGGATGAACAATAAAGATATTAATGCAAGGACAAGGGGCTGCTTTTTAGGAGAGATTATCAACAGTTAAAGGAACAGGCAGTCAAGAAATAAGACTGTCAATCAGAACGGAACTGGAATGGGAACTTGGAGGTCTTCTAGTCCAACCCCCTGCTCAAGCAGGAGATCTTATACTGTTTCAGACAAGTGGCTGCCCAGTCTTTTCTTAAAAACCTCTGGTGTTGGAGCGTGCACAACTTCTGGAGGCAAGGAGTTCCACTGGTTAATTGTCCTCATTGTTAGAAAATTTCTCCTTAATTCCAGGCTGCTTTGCACCTTGATGTGTTTCCATCCGTTGCTTCTTGCCTTTCAGACAGTAAAGCAGCCATGAAGTTCCTGAAAAGAGATGTGCCTATACAGGTACGAGTCCTTGACTTATAGTACCTTGTTTACTGACCGTTCAGTGTTACAACCGCATTGAAAAAATAGGACCATTTTTCACACTTAACCACCGTTGCAGCATCCCTGTGGCCACGTTGATCAAAAATTTGGACGCTTGGCAACTGGCGTGTATTCGTGACGGTTGCAGTGTCCGGGATCATAGGATCCTTTTCTATAACGTTCTAGCAAGCAAAGCCAATGGGGGGAAGCCGGACTCATTTAACGACTGAGTTACTAACTGAACTGCAGCGATTCCCTTAACAACTGTGGTAAGAAAGGTCGCAAAATTGTGCAAAATTTCCGTTTTAAAAAAAGGTCTCATTTAGCCAGAGAAATTTGGGGTTCGATTATGGTCGTAGGTTGAGGGTTACCTGTTACCCTCAATCCCACCCCGTTAGATTCGATAGACAAGGCATGCGGCGGATACCCTCAGCTAGGGGCCTACTTTTGACGGATCCCAGGAGAGGCGCCTTCTCTACCGTTCCTTATGGAACATCCTTCTTCCCAAAATCAGGTGAGCTTCATCCCTTATGACGTTGCTCAAAGCCCTCAAGACTTGGGGACCCCATTAAAAGCCTGGGGTCACCAGGGAACCATGGGAGACGATTGGATAGCTGACTTAAGAGAGGTGGCCCATCTTATCCTCTCTTCTGATCAAGCAGAATGTATGGAGCTCAGGGTTGAAATGAGGGGTCCTGGGCGTTCTGTGAGTTTTCATTCAGGCGTTTCATGACCCAGCTAGGTAACCTCATCAGGGCTAGTAGGAGGTAGGGTTTGCTCTCCATTTTATATTCTAGCGGCTTGCTCTAAGAGAGCAAACCCCACTCGCTTCTAGCGCTGATGATATTGGAGGCTTTTAAGAAGAGGTTGGGCAACCATTTGTCTGAAATAGTATAGGGCCGTGATGACGAACCTATGGCAGGCGTGCCACAGGTGGCACGCAGAGCCATTTGTGCGGGCACGCGAACCCCAGGCAAACTTACCTCACTGCGCATGAGTGCGCCTCCCAGCTGATTTTCAGGCCTGCCAGAGACTTGAGGGAAGCCTCTGCAGACTTTGCAGGCTGAAAAATAGGCCCATTTCGTCACTTCCTGTATTTCCAGAAATACCGCAAGTGATGAAACGGGCCCATTTTACAGCCTGCCAAGCCTGCCAGAGGCTTGAGGAAGCCTCTGGCAGGCCGAAAAAGGCCTCAAATGAGCCAAAAATCAGCTGGGAGGCACAGTGCAGGTAAGGGGGCGGTGGGGGAATCGCGCACGCATGCGCAGGGGGTGGGGAGGCCACACATTGCCTTCTGGGTGCTGGCACGCAAGCGCACACATAATTTTTGGCACAGGAGTCCAAAAAGGTTAGCCACCACTGGTTGGTTCAAGCCAACCCCCTGCTTGAACACGGGGTTGGACTAGAAGACCTCCAAGGTCCCTTCCAACTCTGCTATTCAGTTATATCACCCAGCTGGGCAACGAAATATCTGCAAGAAAACAACCAAGCTCAAAAAGCATCAAGGACTCCTCATATCCTCTCTTCATTTGGTGGTAATGTATTTGTTTTTTTGTAATATTTAATTCAGTGCAGATTTTTATGTTTTACATCAGCCGTTTTTATATCTGAGATTTCTACGCAATCATTCTGAGCTGCCTAAAGTTGCTTGGGGCGAGATGGGCAGTTGTACAAATTCAATGAATAAATAAAACAAATAAAAGTCAGAACTGTATGGGCGATGGTTTTTTTTTGTCCCTGGGACTTTCTAGGGGAGTGGAAGTTGGGCTTTGAAGAAGCAGGATAGAAAAGGCACTCGGTTTCTGAAGGCGACTCTTGAGCATAACACAGAGAGCCTAGGAAACAAACAAATGGATCATCAAAGAGTTCTGATTTGAGGCACAAATTACCATGTTCAAATTACCATATTTGGAATACATTATTATGCAAAGACTTAGCTCTCTGGAGAAGAGTATAATGCTAGGAAAAATGGAAGGAAAAATAAGAAGATGATTGGCTGACTAGAAAGGGAGATGAATCTAATTACAGGTAGACCTTGACTTACAACAGTTTGCTTAGTGACCATTCAAAGTTACAACGGCACTGAAAAAAAGAGGAAGAGGAGGTGGGGAGGAAGAACAGCTGGGGTCTGTTCCAGACGCGTGTATGCACAGAGCTGTTGGGAGAGCGGAACAACGGAGGTCAAGGAGTCGGCTCAGGAAGCAAAGCACACGTGGATGCTGAATGGCCCCTCCCTGGCTGGGGGAATAAATATAAGGAAAGGGGAGTGGTGGTTATAGGAGACCACCGTTTAGATTTCTGGAGAGTTTGTGTTTCGTGCCTCAGAGAACTTAATTTGCAGCTCTACCTTTGGGAGCTCATGGCCTGGCAATTATCTCAAGGAACTGATAAGGTCTGTTACTGCATTTAACTCTTGGAAGGGCTGTTGCCTGGACTTTTTGGTGGGTGAATGCCATTAATTCACAGGAGATAAATAAAGAGGGGTTTTTCGGGACGAGGAGTCTATTTCTTGTCCTGCTAAGGCTGGGTCAGAACAGCAATGGAAACGTTGTGGTCGTAACTCGAACCTGTACCTACACCGTAACCGCCCCACTGCGGAGAACAATCCACATAATCCGCACTTCAAAGAAAGCATAGGGTCGGACCAGACGTGCCACTCCAATTATCTGTGCAAAAATGGTTATATCAGAAGACCAGAATTTAGAAGCAAAAACCTACATTCTGCAGAGAACAGATGATTCCAAAGAGCTACCAACTAATTAACCTTAAGAAGATAAAAGTCTCAAATGTAGGAATAAGTAAGTCGTCGTTCTCAGGGTGTTTTTTTTCCCCTTCATCGGTACAATCGTTTGAGCATTGCAACAAGAGCATAACAAGTAGTCCTCAAGTTACAACCGTTCATCCAGTGACCAGTCTAAGTTACAACAGCACTGAAAAAAGTGACTTAGGGGACTGTTTTTCGCACTTACAACCGTCGCAGCATCCCCCGTGGTCACATGATCAAAATTCAGACACTTACAACCGAACTCATATTTATGACAGCTGCAGTGTCCCCCAGATCACGGGATCCCCTTTTGCGACCTTCTGACAAGCAAAAGTCCCTGGAGAAGCCAGATTCACTTAACAACCGTGTCACTCACTTAACGGCTGCAGTGATTCGCTTAGCAACTGTGGCAAAAAAAGGTTGTAGAATGGGGCAAAATTCACTTAACAAATGTCTCACTTAACAACAGAAATTTGGGGCTTCATTGTGGCTGGGAGGGCCACCTGTAATTCAATTCCCATCCTATTCTTTCATCTCGGAAGTTTACAACGGCCTTAATTCTTTGCTAAGCCCCTGAGCTCGCAACAGCTTGTGCTTTGTGGCTTGCTGTCACTCATCCAAGGGCGAATGGAAAGATACACCAAAGAGCAATTGCAATGGGTTTATTTTTCTTTGTTTGTTTGTATATTTGTTTTGGGGTTTGGGGTTGAATATTCTGGCAGCTCCAGTTAAATCCAAACTCTTTTGCGTCTCCTCCCATTCTTCCAGATCCTCATCAAAAGGCCTCATTTTGGTCCAAAGATTTTGGCCTGATGTTTTCAGTGATTCACTTAACAAATGTGGCAGGAAAGGTTGTAAAACGGGGCAAAACTCACTGCCTTGCTTAGTAGGTTTGGGCTCAGTTGTGGTTGTAAATCAAGGACTATATAAGTTATTCTGTTATTCTTAGTTTTGCAAGCTTAAAAGCACGTAAGACCTGAGTCAGGATTGGATCAGGAATTCACAGAGCCCAGTATCTCATCCCAACTGGCTTCTGGGGAGCCCATTTGCAGAACAAACCATCAGAGTTTCCATTTAAGGCTGCTCATCAGAAACAGGTACTTAAAAAGCACTTTGCTTCTGGAAGTTGAAGGTTATATAAAGGCATCGTACATCAACTTCACAGGCATACTTTTTTCCCTCCGCAATCCATCTCGTGCTTTTCTAAAAATCATGCAAGCTCGGAGGCAATATCAATATATTAAAAAGCATCAAATTTGCAGAGAACAGCACGTAAAAAGTGGAAAAAATGGAGTTTTGCTGAATTTGCAGGAGGTTTTTTTTTGGGGGAGGGGGGGGGGGGAAGAAGAGGGGAAGCCATCCTTCATCCAAATGCTCTGTTGCAGGTTGCAGAAAGTGGCCGTGTTCTTTCTCCAGACTAAAAGTTTATGAACAGGAGCGGGAGGGAAATTTCTCCCGAATCTCATCTTTTTGAGAGTGGTCTAGATGGAATTGGCACTCAGAATAGTGACACTTCCACCAAGCACTGACAGGGCAAGCCGCTTTTTTTATAAACAGAGAGCAAATCTCACTCCCTTTTAACACTGATGATGTTACTTAGTTGGGTCATGAAATGTCTGCAGAAAACAAACCAGGCTCACAGATCACGAAGAACCACACAGTTCTCCTCCTCCTCCTCCTCCTCCTCCTCCTCCTCTTCCTCCTCCCCATCCTCTTCCTCCTCCTCCTCTTCCTCCTCCCCCTCCTCCTCCTCCCCTCCTCCTCCTCCTTTCCTCCTCCTGTGGAAACAGCATTGGATAGAAAATTGCCCCCTACACACAATGTCAAACCTTGCTTTGCTTCTTGGAAAAAACACCTAGATTTGACCAGCCCCGTGTGATATGGACAACAATGAACCAAACTATCATTGACCATGGTATAGGTGCAGATACCCCCTACAAGTGGGGCAAAATACCATCACCAAAATGTAATTGTGGGGCCAAAAAAACCACCTATCCAAGATAAAAGCCTACGGTGGCGACTTTGCTGATTGCCTGGCTGTGACAAATGAAGCAATAATTATAGCTGGAACCTAGACGCACATTTATAATATTTTAGATTTTATAGTTCATATTTTGTATTTTTTATCTGCTGTGTTTTTATCAAAATGTGATGTGAATGTGCCATGCAATAAATAAAACTCCTCCTCTTTCCATCTTCCTCCGTTCCTTTTTCTTTTTCCTCTTCTCCTCCTCCTCCTCCCTTACAATCCTCCTCCCTTCTACCGTTAATAATGTTGCCTAATCTAGTTTGGTGATGAAACATCTGCAAGAAAACCCACCAAACGGAGAGCAAATATGGACTCCACAATCCTTCAAATGTTTTATCAGGTTTTCCATACATTTGATCATTCCAGATATTCCTCATCCATATGACCTTTCACACAGAACATTACTTCATGCAATGTGTAGAATTTACTGGCAATGGAGCCCAAAATTTCTGTTGCTAAATGAGACATTTGTTAAGCAAATTTTGCCCCACTTTACGACTTTTGTGACCACAGTTGTTAAGCGAATCACCTCTGCAGTTGCCAAATTAGTAACACGGTTGCTAAGTGAATCTGGCTTCCAGAAAATGGACTTGATTTGTCAGATGGTCACAAAGGGGATTGTGTGACCTCTGGGACACTGCAACCGTCATAAATGTGAGTCAGTTGCCCAGCGTCTGGATTTTGATCACGTGACCTCGGGGTGGCTGCAACGGTCGTAAGGGTGAAAAACGGTCCTAAGTCACTTTGTTCAGCGTCGTCGTAACTTTGGACAATCGCTAAGTGAACTGTTGTAATTTGAGGACTACCTGAGTCCTGAGATTCGTACCCACCAGATAGATGGTTTTCAAAGGAGTCTGGAAAGTTGAAAGTGCATCAACTTTTACAAAAGTTTTTTTCATTACAGCCTAAGACACAAATATTTTTTTTATCTTAATTTCACCGCAGAATCAAATCACTGAGGGACAACTGCTTTATTAAAAGCTGAGCAGAGGTTGAAATAAACAGGTCTACTGCTCAATATCTTTTTCATTATTATCTTTTAGGGTATACACGCTCCCGGTTTTAAAGCAACAAGGATCCGCTTTAAATTTCTACACCAGTGCTTTGCTATGAAACTATGTGATCGAGCTTAGTTTTTGGGGAGGAAAATAAGGGAAATTTCTGCCTCTGCCTACCAGCATCCATCGGTATTCATCTGGCTAGTGTGTGAGAGAGTTGAGGACTGTTTGGAAACTGAAGCAGTATTTGCTGTGTGAGCAAGGAGACAGCAAGGAGCCTGGGCGTGGCTTAGCTCAACTGTTCTATACTAAAGCTGCTTGGTGCTGTGAAACCGAAACTGAAACTCCTCTGCTTGTGTTTTGCATTTGGAAGAGATTTCTTTTCAGGTGGGGAGGGGGAGTAGAACTCCTTAGCATTAGAGCGTGTTAATAATAATAATAATATAGGAAATACTCTAAATGCTCTGATGGTCATTTAGAAAAATCCCTTCTTAGTGAGCCCCTAGAAGCCAAGAGGAACATAAGGGCCAAATTTCAAGTTTGTAGGCTTTACGGTTCTGGAGATTTTGTGATGATACATAAGCGGTATTTTGCTTTATATAGAGAGATTTATTTGTTGTTTATCGTTAACTTTGGACAATGAAATTAATAGGTCAGCTTTCATTTTCGGTCAATTTTGCTCTCCAAGCTTCATAGGGTAAGCTCTTCAGCCTGGCCATGCCCTGACAGCAGACACCGTGGGAACAAACATTCAGCTAAGAACTTATTTCCATCAAAAAAAAATTGGTATTCTAAATGTCAGAAGTTATGAGATCAGTTTTCATTAACAGTTCTGTCGTGTAATATTTTGAGTTACATTTTCAGCGTAGGGGTGCAGCTAAGGATTAAGTTAGGTTAAACAAGGGAGGGAGGAAAAAAAACAACATTCAAAGTGAAAGACTTCACCGATTCAACCTGAGCTCAAAATAACTTCATATAACCAAAGGCTTCATATAACCAAAGGCTTCATATAACCAAATCAAGGAGTCATCTTTCAAATTTCCACCAGCTAATTTCATCTCTTAACCAAAATCAAAAGTAATGAAAAAGTATGACAGCTTTACGTCTTGGATTTGACCCTGGCAAAGTTTAAACCTTCACAAGGATGTCTAGCTGAGATTCTCCATCATCCAGGCCATGGTTGTCCCAAAGGTGCTTTTTCCAAAAGGCAACTGGATTTTCTTGGGTTTTTTTTTTCCTTTGAAAACATTTCACTTCTCATCCAAGAAGCTCCTTCAGTTCTAACTTCAGTTAAAATGGATGAGAAGTAAAAAAGAAAAAAATCAAGGGGAATCTTTATCTGGAATCTTACTCAGCAAGTAGGCACTTTAAATTGCTCCACCTTGTTCCTTGGATTTAAAATAAGGCAACTCCTTACACAGTCCTTTTTAAGGAAAAAGAGACATAAGGCAAAAAAATAATATACTTTTTATGTCCAAATGTATGTGTGTAACTATACACACACATACACATACACACAAACACCCCCAAAATACACTAAGGCAGAAGCTTGTCCACCCCAAGGATAAAACACCCAGAAACAAACCTGAGCAATGTAATATATGCAGTACAATGCAGCGAGACATGTACGGATCTGTACATTGGAGAAACAAAACAACCACTTCACGAATACAAGGCACAACATAGCAGAACAAACCCATCAGGACTAGATCCAGCAGTCCATCTGAATTTGAAAGACAAAAGCCACTCTTTTGAAGACAGCAAATTCCAAATTTTGGATAGAGAAGACCACTGGTTTGAAAGAGGGGTGGGGGTCAAAGAGGCCATCTGTGTTAATATCCCTCTCTCGACAGAGGAGAGTGGAAATGACATCCTCTATCTCTAGTCTACAACGCAGTCCTTTCAGCAGTTCCAAGAAGCTCCTGCACCCATTTGCACTATTCAAGTGACTCTGAGGGCACAGATAAACCTCCAAGTGGCCTGAACAACTCTCAAAAGCAGTACCAACGAACAGATAACTGCAAGGAATATAAATCCTTCCACCGTCCACCCTTCCATCAGAACTGAAGAAGCTTCTTGGGTGACAAGTGAAACATCTTCAAGGAAAAACCAGGAAAGTCCAGTTGCCTCTTGAAAAAGCACCTTTGGGACAACCAGGACCTAGATGACTTGAGAATTTCCATGAACACATATACCGGTACATAAAATATGCATCAATGCAGCTGATTCTCAGACTATTCTTCTGGATAACACAATTCATCGTGAAGAGAAGAAAACAAAACATTTAAACTCTCCTTCTCATTTAGTAAGAAAATATGGACATCTGAATTATTCTGGGGAAGAATTTTTCCCAGGAAAGATTAATAATTTGTATGACGCTCATAAATTATTCTCAATACAAGTCAAATCACCCAGTGGAGACAGAAGTTTGTATCGGTATTCCAATGACTCTTATTTATATCATATTATAACACATGTAGGCACTGTATATTGATTTTACTTACAGCAGAATATCAGATACTGTTTCTTTCTTCTCCTCTTTGGGAAACCTTTATTAAATTTAAATTATTATAATCAGAATTTCTGATATAGTTAACCAAGCCTGGAGTTCTAGCTTTGATAGATTTATTTTAAAAATCTTGTTTCCTGCCTCTTACCTTGGAAGGATATATTCATTAAGATACCTGAATTTAGCATTTCTGCTTTACTGAATTCCCAAATTTAAACACAGCTGAACTTCGCAAGCACAAATTAAATTATTCTAACCCGTCTACTTTCATAAGTAAGAATCTCTGTGCAAACCCTGCCTGTCAGCATGAATTTAGCCCAGCAAAAACCTGCGATCGCAAGTGCCATACCATCCACCAACGTTTTTTAAAACAATGTTAACACAACAGATACACAGTGCAGATGGAATGTCATAATACATCCCCAGTAGGCAGGAACAGCAAATTAAGCAATGCTAAACAACAAATGTGGGGAAAGGTTGCTATCAGAAAGAAGCAATGTGGGAAAGTTGCAGCCTACTCACAAAACGTAGCCAGCATAGATAAAATCAGTGAAATGCTGCTAGTTTTCCTCTAAAGTACCGAAAGTAACAACAGGCAGAAAGTCATCACAGCACATAGAGTCATCTTCAAACGGAACAATAGTTGAGCTTCTGTCAAAAAGCTGTGCATCTGAAGCTCCATCCTGCTTACAGTCAGCCTTGCAAATCAGAATTCCTTCTCGTAGCTAGACAGCTACAGAAAATTTTTCTAATGTGGGTAGTAGTCCTTGATTTCCAACCATTCACTTAATGTCTCCATTTTTTTTTTTATTAATTTAAAGCAGGGGCTCCAAACTTGGCAACTTTGAGACTTACGGACTTCAACCCCCCAGAAATTCTGAGAGGAATTTTAGGCATTCAAGTCCAACAAGTCTTGAAAGTTTCCAGGTTTGGAGAGCCCTGATCTAAAGCTTAGTACACAGGGCGACTTTGGAAGATGATCAGAAACGTCAGAATCACGTTAATTTTGTGGGAATTGTATTTGTTACCAATAGACATCTGAGTGGAATTCAGTCTGCTGTTTCGAACCTATATGGCTTTATGGCTCAGGAAGTTGTGAAGTTTTGTTTCCTGTGGTGCTCGTTTTTCTCTGATCATAATCTATTTATCCTTTAGAAGTGCTTGGCTGATGTGCTTAAGATCCCCCTTACTGAGAGGAATGGGGATTCAGAAAAAGCCTCTTTTTACGTCCAGCCTGACCTATAGAATATTCTCCCCTCCACACCTCATATCCTGAAGAGAAATGCTGTAGTGGTGCCTTCCTGCAACTGGGCAGGTTGGGCTGTGTAATTTCTAAGTTCCTCTCCAACCACAACACTGCACGATTTCATGCTATCTGAAGGAATTCTTATTGCTATAATATCAAATGCACCGTAGCTGATCTCAGATTCAGATTTGGGAATTCAATTTTCAATTTCCTCAAAAGGTCTCATTTTAGCGCTGCAGATTTTGAGACGCCTTAGCTCTGCTTCACAAAACCGATCTGATCCAAATGGCCAAGGTGGCTTTCTCCTCCTTGGCACAAATCAGTAACATCTTTTTGGGACAGAATCTTACCGTTTCCCCGAAAATATGACCTACCCTGAAAATATGTCCTAGCTTGAGTTCTACACGTGGGCCCAATATAAGCCCTACCCCCCAAAAAAATAAGCCCTAATTAAGATCCTGCCCACTCCAGAGTGCATGGGTAAAAATTAAGCTAGGGTGGGGATTGTGGGTGGTGGTGGAGCTGCCCTACTAACTTTGGACAGTTGTAACCAGGCCTCGCACACCCCAACACCTGCCTTGCCAGCCAATTCTTCTGCAGCCAGCAAGGCTGGCAAGGCTTTCCTGAAGGCCTCTGGAGCTGAGAACAAAGCTCTGGATCGATCCTGAAGGCTGCAGAGGCCTTCAGGAAAGCCTTGCCGGCCACAGAAGAAATTCCTGAAGGCCTCTGACAGCGAAAAGGAGGCCGGCGGTGATGTGTGCAAGTGAGGTTAGTCAGTGGATGACATCCCCCCAAAATAAGACCTGGTGCCTTTTTTGGTGGCAAAAAAATAAAAAATAAGACAAGGTCTTATTTTCGGGGAAACTCGGTAGTTTATTTTTAATTAACATATACATTAAGCCATCCTGCAGATATTCCTCAACTTATGATCACTGATTTAGCAACCATTTGAAGTTACAATGGCACTGAAAAAAGTAACCCCACCATCACATGATCAAAATTCAGGTACTTGGCAACCAAAAAAGCATGAATGACGGTTGTAAAATCCAGGATCACCGTTCATGACTTTCCCCACCTGGCTTCTGACAAGTCAAGTCAAGGGAAAAAGCCGAGTTCACTTAATGACTGTATGATTTGGTTCGCTTAACAACTGCAGTGATTTTCTTAACAACTTTAGTGCAAAAGGCCTTAAAATTTGGCGCCACACACTTAACACCTTGCCTAGCAATGGGCATTCTGTTCCCAACTTTAGTTATAATTCAAGGTCCCACATGTACAGTCCCACTGTGATCAAGTCTTCAGAAAATGTTTCATTCTCCTTTGGCAAAATGAAGCAGAACAGATTTTCCTGGCACTCGTCCTTCATGACAGAAGACATTGTGTTCTATTCGCCACTGGCTTCCTTCCCCAACTATTAGAAAATAGCTGACAAGAGGATGCATGACACTGCAAACTCAGGAGCGTCACACATCAAGTACATTAATAAAAGAAAAAAAGTTGAGATCCAACAATTTAATCCTGACTTTAATCAGCACAGAGCACAGACAGCAAATGACACTCCCTGGAAAGGCGTCAATGCATCTCAACCAGCCCCAAAGTAGAAAAACTGCTTGTCAGAGGCAAATATACAACAATTATATATTCATCTCTTAAGATCTATATTCCACCTTTCCTCTGCAATTTCAGGTTGGAGTTTGCAAGTCCAGTGTTTCTCCGAAAATAAGACACTGTCTTGTATTTTTTTTTGCCACCAAAAAAAGGCACCAGGTCTTATTTTCGGGGGATGTCATCCATTGACTAAACTCACTTGCGTGCGTCGTCCCCAGCCTCCTTTTCGCTGTCAGAGGCCTTCAGGAATTTTGCATTCAGCAGCTGCCAAGGCCTTCCTAAAGGTCTCTGCAGCCGATAACGGAGCTCCAATCCGGAGTTTTGTTATCAGCTACAGAGGCCTTCAGGCAGGTGTCGGGGTGTCTAAGAAATAGGCCAGCTCCACCACCACCCCATCCCAGCTTAATTTTTACCTGTGCACTCTGGAGTGGGCGGGATCTTAATTTGGGCTTATTTGGGGGATAGGGCTTATATTGGGCACATGTGTTTTTCAAGCTAGGACTTACTTTCAGGGTAGGTCATTATTTGCAGGGAAACAGGGCACTCCCTCTTCCAATTTCCAAGCAACGAACTTGGAACACAGGTTGAGCTGAAAGTCCCAAAGGTACTTTTTCAAAAGGAAACTGGCCTTTGTTTTTCCTGGAAGACATATTGCTTCTCATCCGAGAAGCTTCTTCAGTTCTGCAACAGTTGTAAGCGTGAGGACCGATTGTGGGTCACTTTTTTCAGTGCCGTTGTAACTTCGAATGGTCACTAAACAGAGGGCTGTAGGTCAAAGATTACCTGTAAACATTCACAGCGCCTTTCTCGTTTGTATGAGCAGTCCTTGACTTGCAACAGCTCACTGACCGTTATAACAGCATTGAAGTTACAATGGCGCTGAAAAAAATTACCTATGACCCTTTTTCATACTTAGGACTGTTGCAATCTCTCCATGATCATCTGACAAAAAAATCAGATGCTTAGCAACTGATTCATATTTCCAAATTTTGAAGTGTCCCAGGGTTATGTGGTTGATCACCTTTTATGACCTTCTAGTCATAAGCTAAGTCAATGGGAAAGCCAGATTCACTCGGCAAACCTCTTACTAACTTAACATCCGCACTGATTCACTTAACAACTGAGGCAAGCAAGCTGGTAAAATGGGACAAGACTCACTTAACTAATGTTTCACGTAGCAACAGAAATTTGGGGCCCAATTGTGGTCATAAGCCGAGGACGACCTGTAATTGACCCAAATTCTCTTGTGAGCTTCCTTGATTAAAGATGGCCTTAAACCTGGGTCTCCTTCGTCCTACTAGAACTCCTCACTAAAGATAGTCCTTCAGTTACACTCATTTGTTTAGTGACCAAAGTTACAATCCCGAAAAAAGTGACTCAGACTGGTTTTCACACTAATGACCACTGCAGCATCCCTATTATCATATGATCAAAACTCGGGTGCTGGACATCTATTTATGACAGTTGAACTGTCCCAGAATCATTTGATCATCATTTGTAATTTTACAGCTGGCTTCCAACAAGCAAAATCAACGGGAAAGCCAGATTAACTGAACAACTGCAGTGATTCCCTCAACAACTGTGTCAAGAAAGATCGTAAAATGGGGCAAAACTCACTTAACAGCTGTCTCACTTAGCAACCGAAATGTTGGGACTCAATTGTGGTTGTAAATCCAGGACGATCTGTAATTGTAAATGGAGAGGCTGGCAGCTACAGAAAAGGACAGCCTTCGGATATCTTGGTGCCAAACTAACAATGCAGGAGTCCTCATTTTATGACTACAATTGAGCTCAAAATTTTTGTTACTAAGTGAGACATTTGCTAAGTGAGCTTTGTCCTGTTTTACCCCTTTTCTTGCCACAGTTGTTAAATGGGTCGCTGCAGTTGCTATGCTAGTAACACGGTCGTTAAATGAATCTGGTTTCCCCATTGATTTTGCTTTCCAGAAGGTTGTAAAAGGGGGATCCCGGAACCGTCATAAATATGAACCAGTTGCCAAGCCTCTGAAGTTTGATCACGTGACCATGGAGATGCTGCAATGGTCATAAGTGTGAAAAACGGTCATAAATCACTTTTCAGCACAGTTGTAATTTTGAATGGTCACAAAACAAACAGTTGTAAATCGAGGACTACCTGTATACAACTTAATGTACTTAGCAGGATTGTGGCTGTGGAGAAAAGTGGAGAAACTTAATGTCGTTGTCCAAAGTTAACCAAAAGAGGCGTGCTAGGTGGGGATGATAGGAAGTGTAGTCCAAGAACCCTAATGGGCAGAATCAAATGGCCAAGCAGCTCCAAAGAGGTTAAACCACAAATCATCCCCACTCACCCCAAAATACAGAGACTCTGCCTGATGTTTTCCAGATCTGGGAAGGCTGAGAACCATGGGGTCGGTAGTCCAACACTCTAGAAAAGGGCCACATTGAAGAAAACTAGTCCTGGCCACCCCAGAGATGCCAAATATTTTGGGGACACCATCTGAGAGGAGCTTCCCTGTAAATTATTCCCATCTGGCCCTGACCCAGAGTCTGTCATTCCCACAACACGCTTATCCCGGGTCTTTAACTAACCCACTTCCAGGGTTGCCACAGTATTAGGGTTCACCCTAAGCTAACCATAGAACCCTAGCTTAGAGTTCACCCTAAGCTAACCATATCCCGAAACGACCTATTACGAGTCACGAGACTCGCGTGTTACGCGAAGGCAGGCCCTGACTCGGGTCGTGTGAACGCTTCCCCGCGTCCCAAAGCAGCGAGTTCCCCCCTCGTTCCGCCTTGCTTGAGGAGGTGACGCCTTCGCCAGGACCCTCAAGCCCGCCTCGGAGGAAAGGCGGCCACCGCTACCTGATGACAGAGATGAGCAGGCCGGAAGGATCCTTGCTTTTGCTCATAACGCTTCTGTATCTTCCCGTCGCTTCAGACGCCGCCATCTTGGCCAGGCCTACGCGCTAAGGTCGGCCCTGCCCTCCTTAGCGTTTCCTGACCAATCCACGCGTCCGCCCGCCGCCCGCCGCCCTATCACCGCCGCGGGGAGGTGGGACGTAGCAATTCGCCTGACCCCGCCTTCCCGCTGTGCACTCTGGGGCTTGTGGTTTCCTTCGGGAATACAGTTAAAGACTACCTGCAGCGCCAGAAGGATGCTAGAACCGCCCAGGTGGCAACGAAACGAGTTTACCTGGTCCTTGCAAAACTGAATATGGGATTAATGGGCCATTGCCTCCACCCCCTGTTGCTGTAGCAGACAGCTTCCAAGAGAATAACATAGTTGGTTTCAGCTGTCACTATTGTCAGACTTGATGGTATTGTTGCAAAATGAATGATGGGGGTTTTTTTCTATGAAAAAAAATAGAAAAATGGATTTGGGAATATATACAAAAATGCTTCATGATTCTAAAAGGAAAAGTCTGTATCATATCCCCTTCAAAATAATAGGACAACCTCTTCATTTCTGATAAAAGTGATTTGGGCTTAATTATAATGATCATAATACAGTATCTGTTTGCATTGTGCTTTGTGGAGTATCAAAAGGAGCTTGCAAGATAAAATGTGAGGTGGATGAATAGAGGAAAGACAGAAATGGAGAAAGGGAAAGTATATCTTTCATTATTTAGAATAACAATGTTTTTTTTTTTATTCTATTTGGGACTAAAAGAGTGTGGGGCTTAATGGGAAACATGAATTTTGAGATTTCCTTTTGTTGGAAAGTTATTGTGGGGAATTTGCAGTTTAGTTTGCACCCAGCTTACAAGGAAGGGAGGGAAGGGAGGGGAGGGAGGGAGGGAGGGAGGAAAGGAAAGGAAAGGAAAGGAAGGAAAGAAGGGAGACAGGGAGAAAGGAGAAAAGGGGAAGAAGGAAAGTTTAATTTGCACCCAGCTTACAAGGAAGGAAGGAAGGAAGGAAGGAAGGAAGGAAGGAAGGAAGGAAGGAAGGAAGGAAGGAAGGAAGGAAGGAAGGAAGGAAGAGAGGGGAGGGAGGGAGGGAAGGGAAGAAGGAAAGTTTAATTTGCACCCAGCTTACAAGGAAGGAAGGAAGGAAGGAAGGAAGGAAGGAAGGAAGGAAGGGAAGGAAGGAAGGAAGGAAGGAAGGAAGGAAGGAAGAGAGGGAGGGAGGGAGGGAGGGAGGGAAGGGAAGGAGGAAAGTTTAATTTGCACCCAGCTTTCAAGGAAGGAAGGAAGGAAGGAAGGGAGGGAGGGAGGGAGGGAGGGAGGGGAGGGGAGGGGAGGGGAGGGAGGGAGGAAGGAAGGGAAGGGAAAGGAAGAAGGAAGGAAGGAATAATTCCTATGGCAATCTGATCACCAAAGAAAAAGAAAACTTGCTTGGTTTGAACAATGTTCTTAACGTGATCCCTGGTTCAGCTCCTTTTCTGGATTTGCATAATGCACTGAATCATAAACTAACCAAATGGGCTGGATGTGCATCACACGCCGAGCAGCAAACCAACCAAGGTTAAAATGAAATAAGCTCCGTGTGTTTTGCAAATGAGACCCCTACAGGCCTTTTAACGGATGAAGTGAAGTGTCGTAGGCAAACTCACCTCACCTGTACCTGGCAAGATCTACACACATACATACACCTTCCAATTGCTGAAAAGTAGACAAGCATTTCCTAAACACCAAGTCTGGGACGGCATCCTAATGTTGTTCGGGCGATGCGCCTGTCCTTTTTCCTTTGTCTTAGCTCCTGTGCCCCAGGCACAAAACCATTCGCTGAATCAGGTTTCTGCAGAGATGCCCCCTGATTGCATTCAGAATCGGTAGCTCGCAGGCGCCCCATTTCTTTTTCCATAAATGCATCCCCATCAGCACTTTCCCAAAGGTTTCTAAGCATCTTCAGCGTACAATGTCTGCAGTCAATTGCCAAAGACACGATTAAACAACGCAAGGAAAACGTTCATAACCACGGGCTGTGCGCTTATTGCTTTTTCTCTTTGAAAATAAAAGTCAATACAGGTTTTATTACATTCTTTCCAGTCCCTAACCCCCTCCTCCCCTCGCTCAGGTCGTTCACCCTTCTGCGGTGGCTATTGATTATTTGCTCTTTATCTTTTTGGATTCAGGATCTGTTATGAACCCTACTTATCTCATCGTAGTCGCTTTGAATGCTGCTGGGTTCCTGCTGTTCCATGGAAACGGACATACAATGTCAACAGTGGTGTCCCCCAAGGCAGTGTTCTGGGACCAACTCTTTTCATACTCTACATAACCTCTGTGATCATATTAAGAGCAACTGCGTTCTTTTCGCTGATGACGTAAAGCTGTTCAATACCACAGACAATACTGCTACCCTACAAAAAGATCTTGACTATGTATCAGAATGGTCAAACAAATGGCAACTTCAAATCTCAACAAATAAATGCTCTGCCTTACATATTGGCAAAAAAAGTCAGAAAATAAAATACAAGCTAAATAGTCAAGACCTTGTTGATGATCCAAGCTCTGTCAAGGACCTTGGAGTATTCATCTCTAATGATCTAAGTGCTAGAGCCCATTGTAACTACATAGCCAAAAAGCCATTAAGAGTTGTTAATCTAATCCTACGTAGCTTCTTCTCTGGTAATATCACACTACTAACTAGAGCAGTGATCCCCAACCTTTTTTATGCCGCGCCCGGCCGATCAGCTGGCATCAGCTGGGCGCCGCCATCTTTTTGATGAAAAAGTGCTTCCCCCCACCTTATTTTCTTCCCCAAAAACTACCCCTGACCACATAGTTTCGTAGCAAAGCAGGGGTATTGAGCTAGTCAATGGTATTTATAATTCAGAGTAGGAGATAAAAGCTTAATAATGTCGGGAGGGGGGAGATTCCTGAAGAATTCTGCAGTTCATCCTTAAATTACAGCCAGGCAGGTGCTAAATTAAATTAGAAAAGCCTTTCAATTAAGAACAGTTTGACAGAAGAACCAACGACCCTAAGAGAAGAAGGTGGCCTTTTATTTGAAGAATTCAAGCAGAGTGCCCAACAACCTATAAAAGATGCCTTAATTTGGATTCCTGCGTTGAGCTAAGATTCTATAACGCTATGACTTACGGTTGGGTGACATCTTTTTTTTTTAAATTCCATTAACCCGATAATTCCTAACGTCTCAATCTCCACCAACATCTCGTTTGAGCTTCTGTGTGGACTGCGAGCGTTTACGATTTTTCTAGGGTGCCTTTCGGATTTCAAATGCGGCTCTGAGAATTTGGATTTTTTAATAAAAAAATTTATTTTATTTTTATTACAAATATATCTTCTTCCACTTGACCACGTGTCGTCTGGATACAAATATCTTGTGCAATACAATTGGTAATTGCAATCATATTCATTACATTGGTATTATTCTCTAATCTTGTCTTAATATTTTATTTATTTATTTTTATTTATTTATTTTATTTGTCAATCGCTTACAAGATAATAGGTGTAAGTATAAACATGAGTAAGAATACAGGAAATAGGTACGAATAAATGGGGACAATAGGACAGGGACGGTAGGCACGATGGTGCACTTATGCACACCTCTTACAGACCTCTTAGGAATGCGTATTCTCTCCCTTCCTTTCTCTCCTCCCTCCCTTCTTTTCTCTCCTTCCCTTCCCTTCCCCTTCCTTCCTTCCTTCCTTCCTTCCCCTTCCCTGTTCTCCTTCCTTTCCTTCCTTCCTTCCCCTTCCCTGTTCTCCTTCCTTTCCTTTCCTTCCCTTTCCTTATTTTATTTTTTATTTGATTTGATTTGTCAATCGCTTACCAGATAATAGATATATGTATAAACATGAGTAAGAATACAGGAAATAGGTACGAATAAATGGGGACAATAGGACAGGGACGGTAGGCACGATGGTGCACTTATGCACGCCCCTTACAGACCTCTTAGGAATGCGTATTCTCTCCCTTCCTTTCTCTCCTCCCTCCATTCTTTTCTCTCCTTCCTTCCTTCCTTCCTTCCCCTTCCCTGTTCTCCTTCCTTCTTTTCTTCCTTCTTTTATTTTTTGTTTATTTTATTTTTTTGATTTGTCAATCGCTTACAAGATAATAGATGTAAGTATAAACATGAGTAAGAATACAGGAAATAGGCACGAATAAATGGGGACAATAGGACAGGGACGGTAGGCATGATTGTGCACTTATGTATGCCCCTTATAGACCTCTTAAGAATGGGGTGAGGTCAATAGTGGATAGTTTGAGGTTAAAGGAGTCGGGGTTAGAGGATGTAACAACAGAGTCAAGTCGTGCATTCCAGGCATTGACCACTCTGTTGCTGAAGTCGATATACTTAATATCTCTATCCATTCACTCTTTTTCTTAACTTGTTTATTTCTATTAAGCTATTTTCTATATTTCAACATTCTTAACTACTCCGTTAACTATATCTAGTTTTCATATTTTTTCTCTAGCCAGTCATAGAATGATTCCCAAACCTTACAATATTCAGTTTGCTCTTTTTCTTTAATTGCAAGTGTTAATCTATTCATTTCTGCACATTCTACCGTGTTTCTCCAACAATATGCCCCCCCATAGGAAGACCCAGCACGTTTTCTAGGCATAAAATGAAATTAAGCCCCCTCCCTCCAAATTTAGGCCTAGTTTAAAACATATGAAATTGGGGGGAGGGAAGGAGCGGGGGGAACTTGCCATTAGGAGTGCCCCGCGGGCAGCTGCGCCTCACCATCAGCCGCTCCTAACAGCCAATCATGGTGGAGCACAGAGGGCTCCCTTACCCAGGTCAGCAGGCGGGCGACATTGGCGTGGATGTCCGGCAGTGATTCAGCCGCTTCTCAGGCCTCCGTAGCTTCCACGGTTCCCACCGGTTCTGGCGCCTCTCTCGCCAGCGCCGTCTCCAACAACAGCGCCTGAGTCGCTCCCGCTTTTCCCCTGTCCCCGTAACAACAGGAAAAAAAAAAAAGATTTTGAGGTACCTGGGAGTGCCACGCGATGTGTTTTGGTTTAATCCGAGTGGCTGGGTGGGCGTGAGGAGAGCCAAGTGCTGTTACCCTTGGCTCCAGCCTCGGGCTCTGCAAGTTTGCAAAAGTCCTGGTGCGCAGCCCGTTCCTGCATTCCAAGCGCCCAGGCCGAGACAGCAAAGAGCTTGGGCATGGCTTAGCTCAACTGTTTTGTACTAAAGCTGGTTGCTGCTGTGAAACCGAAACTGAAACTCCTCTCCTCTGCTTGTGTTTTGCATTTGGAAGAGATTTCTTTTCAGGTGGGGAGAGGGAGTCGAACTCCTTAGCATCAGAGCGTGTTAATAATAATAATATATGAAATACTAATAATCTGATGGTCATTTCAAAAAAAATCCTTTCTTAGTGAGCCCCTAGAAGCCAAGAGGAACATATGTGCCAAATTTCAAGTTTGTAGGCTTTGCAGCTCTGAAGATTTTGTGATGATGCGTGAGTGGTCTTTCGCTTGTTTTTATATATATAGCGATTTTTTAAAAAACGGGGACATCATTTTAATAGGCAGTTGTTTATTTACACAACAATTCATCACTCCAAAAGAGAAGGAGAAAAACCATTTAAAAATATGCCCAGTGTGTAAGACGAGTCTATATTGTGGCTGAATGTAACTTGCAAGATTTTATGATCTATTTTTTTTATCGAGCAGGTATTCCGTTAGCTATTTAGATCTGTTCACAGTAAAATTCTGACCTTGCTTCATCTGTGGTTTAAATTCAAACCAAGAACTCATATTGGCTGGGGAATTCTGGGAGTTTGGGATCCACACATCTTCAATATGCAAAGGCTGAAAAATACTGTCGCAGCCCGTCGTAAGAGTCCATATCTTAGGGATCGCGTCCAGGGGTGGCCTTCAAAAATTTTAGCAACCGGTTCTCTGGGTGGGCATGGCCTAGTTGGCCTCCTGGCCTCCATGGTGGGGGAGCCGTTTTCACCTTTCCTGGGCTCCGGAGGCTTCTGGGAATTGAAGTCCACACATCTCAAAGTGGTCCAGGTTGAGAAACACTGTTCTAGATATCAGCTGGATCTTCCAAAGTATAGGTAGTCCTCAATCTGCGACCTCAATGGGGTCCCAAATTTCTGTTGCTGAGCGAGACAAATACATCGTAAATACATATCCGTTGCCAAGCATCTGAATTTTGATCCCATGACCCTGGGGAATGCTGCAATGGTTGTGTGAAATGGTTGTGTCACTTTTTTCCAGCACAAGTTCAGTTGTAACTTCGAAGGGTCGCTGAATAAATGTTTGTAAGTCGAGGATACTCTGTATGGAAACTAAAAAAAAACAAAACCTTAAAATAGGGAATAGAACAGAGCAGAATAGAACAGAAAAGATTATCAGAGTAGGAAGGGACCTTGTAGGTCATCTAGTCTAACCCCCCACCCAGGCAGGCAACCCTACACCCTTTCTGACAGATGGCAGTCCAGTTTCTTCTTGAAAGCCTCCAGGGATGAAGCTCCCACAACTTCTGAAAGCAAGCTGTTCCAGTGGCAATGACAAACTGCTTCCATATTGCACTCCAGAAAATAACTGGGATATCCTAGAGACTCCCCAAATTAAATTCAATTTTAGGAAGACTTTTTTTTAAATGGGGCCTCAAGTAAATAAGAAATAAAACCTGTCATTCAAGTTTCATCCAAAACGTTCGTGATGCCATTTGGATTCTCTCACTGTCACCCAACTGATTGGAGAAGAACCAGGGGTGGGATTCAAATTTTTAACCAACTGGTTCTGTGGGCGTGGTTTAGGTGGTGGGTGTGGCTTGGTGGTCATGTGACTGGGTGGACATGGCTTGGTGGGCCTGTTATTGGCTGGGCGTGGCCAACTCAATATCACTCACATCGAGGCACGCATCTCCTCGCCTGGCCTCTCATGACTGTGGGGATGCTGCAACAGGCGTAAGTGTGAAAAATGGTCATAAGTCACTTTTTTCAGTGCCATTGTAACTTTGAATGGTCACTCCACACAAGCAAAGTACCAGCAAAGGAGGGGAAAAAAACTCCAGAGAAGTTCCTGAGACAGGAAGTCTAGTCCTGCCAAGAATGTAATAAGGGTTAACGGAGAGGCAGTTTCTGTAAGCAACACCAGAATGTTTCCTTCCTGCCTTCCTTACAGGATTAGCCCAGTAATTTCTTCTAACAACGGGTTCTCTGAACTGCTTAGTATGTTAACAACTGGTTCTAGTGAATCGGTGTGAACTGGTAGAATCCCACCCCTGAGAAGAACCCATTAATTCCCATGTGGGTTGAGATGGCTGAATCAGAATCAGAATCAGAATAGAGCTGGAATGGGAACTTGGAGGTCTTCTAGTCCAGCCCCCTGCTCAAGCAGGAGAACCTATACCATTTCAGATAGGTGGCTGTCCAGTCTCTTCTTAAAAACCTCCAGTGATGAAGCGCCCACAATTTCTAGTGGCAAGCTGTTCCACTGGTTAATTGTCCTCACTGTTAAGAAGTTTCTCCTTAATTCCAGGTTGCTTCTCTCCTTGATGAGTTTCCATCCTTTCTTTCTTGTCTTGCCCTCTCGCGCTTTGCAAAATAAGTTGACACCCCCCCCCTCTTTTTGGGGGGCAGCTCCTCAAATACTGGAAGGCTGCTCTCATGCCCCCCTTAATCCTTTTCTTTTCTCTAGACAGGCCAAACCCAATTGCTGCAACTGTTCTTCGCACGTTTTAATCTCCAGGCTTTTAACCATCTTAGTTGCTCTTCTCTGCCCTTTTTCCAAAAATTTTTTGATTATGCTTTCATGATCGACCATTGCAGGGTTAAAAGCCAAAGGAGAAAAAAAAAAAAACCCAAGTCAGAAAAAGTTAAGCTATGCAAATGAAAGGAAAAATAAAAATAAAACGGCTTAAACAAATCAGGACATTTGTATTACTTACATCCGTCAGCAGAGTCAATTTGGCACAGAGGTTCTGGCTCTAAATTTTTTTTATTTTTTGTAGGAAATCCAGACTCCGAGAGCCTTCTATTCAACGGGGGTGAAGTTCGCCCAGCAGGGTAGCCAAAACCGCTATGATTTTCCACCTTGGAGAGAACATTAACTTCTTTACCCATCAGGATCCGCTGACGGATTACTCACAAATATGCCTCTTTCTATGCATAAGCTATTTCCTCGGCAGTAAAAAAAAGAACAACAACAACCACACGAATCTCTGGGTTTGTGCTTCTGAGTGAAATAATATGGCTTCAGGTTGACTGCCCTCCTCCTAGATCGAGGGAGGTGGGAGATCAGTAGCAGGGGCACGTCAGATGAAAAGATGGCGTCTTGCTGAACGCGTAGGATCTACGGCAGAGCTGTGCAGCTTCTGCTTGCTGGGGGCCAGTGTGTGTGTGTGTGTGTGTGTGTGTGTGTGTGTACATACAAACACACATATCTATATCTATATCATCTATCTATCTATCTATCTATCTACCTACCTACATCTATATCTATCTGTCTGTCTGTCTATCTATCTATCTCTATCCATCAATATCTATTGATCTATCATCATCTATATTATCTATCTATCTATCTATCTATCTACCTACCTACCTACCTACCTACCTACCTACCTACCTACATTTATATCTATCTGTCTGTCTGTCTATCTATCTATCTCTATCCATCAATATCTATTGATCTATCATCTATCTCCATCTATATTATCTATCTATCTATCTATCTACCTACCTACCTACCTACCTACCTACATCTATATCTGTCTGTCTGTCTGTCTGTCTATCTATCTATCTATCTATCTATCTATCTATCTATCTATCTATCTCTATCCATCAATATCTATTTATCTATCATCTGTCTATCTATCTATCTATCTATCTATCTATCTATCTATCTATCTATCTATCTCCATCAATATCTATCTATTTATCATCTATCTCCATCCATATCTATCTTCTCTATCCATCCTATCATCCATCCATCTCTCTCTCTCTCTATCTATCTATCTATCTATCTATCTATCTATCTATCATCTATCTATCTATCTATCTATCTATCTAGATATAGACGTGTAGATATATATTTTAGAGGGCAGAATGTCGTGTGGCAAAGTTGTCGTGGAAAACAGGCAGAAAGTTCAAATTAACAGAATAACAGAGTTGGAGGGGACCCTGGAGATCTTCTAGTCCAACCCTCTGCTTGGGAAGGAATTCCTACACCATTGCAGACAAATTCCATTCCATTCTCCATTCCTATTCCTATTCCTATATAGCAGTGATGGCTAACCTTTTCCATGTTGCATGCCAAAAGTGCGCTCAGGTCCATGCGTGCGCTGGCTTGTGTGCTTGCACCCATGATGCAATGCATGCGTGACTCCCCCGCCCCCTGCGCATGCACGTGTGACACCCCCCGCACCGCACACCTCTGCGCATGCGCACGCAACCCCCGCACACCACATGCCTCTGCGCAAGCATGGGCGTCTCTTCCACGTGCGTCTCCTCCCCACGCATGCGCCCCAGATAACCGACAATCAGCTGTCTGGCAGAGAGTGCGCACATGTGCAATGGGGCTCTTCCACGCAACCTCTCTCGTGTGCCGGCAGAAGTGGCTCTGCGTGCCACTTTTGGCAACACATGCCATAGATTTGCCATCGCGGCTATATAGAATAACAGAGTTAGAAGGGACCTGTGAGGTCTTCTAGTCCAACCCCCTGCTTAGGCAGGAAACCCTACACCACTTCAGACAAATTCTATTCCATCCCATTCTCCATTCCATACCTATTTCTATATAGCCATGATGGCGAACCTATGGCACGCAGAGCCATTTGTGTTGGCATGTGAGCTGCAGGCAAACTTACCTCACTGCATGTGCGTGCGCCTCACAGCTGATTTTCGGCCGATTTGAAGCCTTTTTCGGCCTCCCAAAGGCTTGAGGAAGGCTTCTGCAGGCTTTGCAGGCCGAAAACTAGGCCTGTTTCATCACTTCCGGTATGTCCGAAAAAAACGGAAGTGACGAAACGGGCCTAGTTTCTGGCCTGCAAAGCCTGCAGAAGCCTTCCTCAAGCCTTAGGAGGCCAAAAAAGGACTCAAACCGTCTGAAAATCAGCTGTGAGGTGCAGTGCAGGTAAAGGGTTGGTGGGGGTGGGTGGATGGGTGGGGTGGGGGATTGCGTACACATGTGTAGGGGACGTGGGGGGGGCACGCATTGCCTTCTGGGTGCTGGCACGCAAGTGCAATCGTGCAAGCGCGCGTATAATTTTTGGCACAGGAGCCCAAAAAGGTTAGCCACCACTGCTATATAAAATAACAGAGTTGGAAGGGACTTGTGAGGTCTTCTAGTCCAACCCCTCCTGCTCAGCATTTCATCCCCATGGCTGTTTGTCTGGAATGCCCAGAGAAAAAAAGAGCAGCCTGTTTTTTCTCCCCCTTTCCCAATATAAATTGATAGCTTCAGCTGCCATGGTTAACATCGGGGATAAATTGAGCAGTCAGAGGCAAAAGATGCCATTGATATTATATATATAAAAAAATACGTATCAAGATCTGTCTTTCCAGCCAATCAGTTCAGCAGAGATATACCAACAATCAAATTGTTAGAAATGACTGCCATAAATTACCCCGTCTTCCATCTAATGGAGCCAAGGAACAGATGTGAGACAATTTAGAGCTGAAAGAAACCTTAAGTGGGTAAAGTTTCTCCCCTCCTGTGACTTCCATCTTTTCCTCTTTAAGCCCCCCTCCCCAAATTGCACAAAAGTCGGCCCTTTTTGTGCAGCACACACACACACACACTTGGTGAGAAACAACACATATTTCACACGGGCATGCAGTAGACCTTGACCACACATTTCTTTTGCTAAGCCAGACAGTTGTCTAAAGGAGTTTTGTGGCCAGTCGTTAAGCGAAGCACTGCACTTAGCAACATGGTTGTTAAACGAATCAGACTCCCCCTGTCAAAGTTGCTTGTCAGAAGGTTGCAAAAGGGGACACTGCCGGGAGGGAAGCAGGGGTGGGATTCTACCAGTTCGCACCTATTCGCTAGATCTGGTTGTTAACATTGTAAGCAGTTCAGAGAACCAGTTGTTAGAAGAAATTCCTGGCCTAATCCTGTAAGGAAGGCAGGAAGGAAACATTCTGGTGTTGCTTACAGAAACTGCCTCTCTCTTAACCCTTATTACATTCTTGGCAGGACTAGACTTCCTGTCTCAGGAACTTCTCTGGAGTTTTTTTCCCCCTCCTTTGCTGGTACTTTGCTTGTGTGGAGTGACCATTCAAAGTCACAATGTCACTGAAAAAAGCGACTTATGACCGTTTTTCACACTTACGACTGTTGCAGCATCCCCACAGTCATGAGAGGCCAGGCGAGGAGATGCGTGCCTCGATGTGAGTGATATTGAGTTGCCCACGCCCAGCCAGTCACATGACCACCAAGCTACGTCCACCCAGTCACGTGACCACCAAGCCATGCCCACCAACTAAGCCACACCCACAGAATTGGTTGTTAAAAAATTTGAATGCCACCCCTGGAGGGAAGGTTAAAAATGTTGACCATGTGATCCTGGGATGTTGCAGCCATCATAAATATGTGCCAAGCAGGGGTGGGATTCAAAAATCCCAGAAACCGGTTCGCTGCCTGGTTCACGTGGCCTACCCGAACTTCCGGGAGGGCCATTTTTCGCCTTCCCCAGAGTCCAGAGGCTTCCCTCAGGCCTCTGGGAGGACAAAAACAGCCTCCCTGGGCTCCAGAGGGCCTCCAGAAGCCAGAAACAGGCCCGTTTCTAGACTTCCGGAACTTCCGGTTTGGCCCGGTTTTCTCCCTCCAAGAGCCTCTGCGCGAACCCTGCACTTACCTGCATCCAAAACGGGGCACATGGAGACTCCTAGGAGGGGAAGGGTGGGATTGGCGGGGCCAGCCAGTCAGTTGAAATACCGATTTCGGCGAACCCGATGTAAATTTAACATCCGGTTTGCCCCAACCGGTCCGAACCAGCTGAATCCCACCCCGGGTGCCAAGTGTCTGGATTTTGAGCATGTGAACATGGGGATGCTGTAACAGTCTTCAGTGTGAGGATCGGTCCTCCATCGCTTTATTTCAGCGTCATTGTCATTTCAAACCGTCGCTAAACGAATGGTTTCAAGTCAAGGGCCAGCTGCCTTTGGGCACAATGCATGCCATTGTTTATGGTAGATGACGTAGGGACCTGTAAGTAGATCAGGGTTAGAATCCCGTTACTAGAGCAAAACGCGTAGCCCTAGTAAGGTCATGCGGGGGATGGACCTGCAGAGACTGGAGGTGGAGTGAAGAGAGGAATCAGCCTACAATCCCAACGTTCCCACAAATAGTCTAAACCCAACGGCCTTGATGGATGTTGACCCTTATCTAACCCTAGCCAGCTTAGTTGAGAAGATTCCCAGGGGTGAGCTTCAAAAATATTTTAGCAAAGGGTTCTCTACCTGGTTGCTGGGTGGGTGTGGCCTGATCAGCCTCCAGCACCATGGGGAGGGGGCGTTTTCGCCCTCCCCGGGTTCCCGAGGGCCTCTGGAAGCTGGAAACGGGCCCATTTCCGGCCTTCCTGAACTTCCGGGAGGCCTGTTTTTCGCCCTCCCTGATCCTGAGCCTCCTCACGCACCCTGCTCTTACCTGCATCCAAAAGGGGCTGTGTGGGGAGTCCTGGGAGGGGCGGGGCAAGGTGAGCAGGGCAGGGCCAGCCAGGAATGGGATGTAGGGGTTCTCTGAACGGCACAGAATCTTAGCTTGGGGCTCTCCTGAACCCCTGTGAACCCCCAGCCGTCCCACCCCTGAAGAGTCCTGTACATAGGCATGAGTTTAACCGGCATTAGCGTAACCAGAACTTAATATGAGGCCCTGAATTTCACACCTGGCCGTCATCCCATAGTAATTATCAGGTGTTGCATTCCGGTTAGAATGGTGATGGGGTGATTTATGTTGCTTTCTTCGGCACTGCTCTATAACAGAATAACAGGGTGGTTGTTGATTGTGTAAATAAATGGCCATTGTTAGTTACACTTAACTCCGGGAGCCTGGTGGGATGTAGTCTAGATCAGGGGTCTCCAACCTTGGCCACTTTAAGACTTGTGGACTGACTGACTGACTGCTTGACAGATTGACTGACAGATTGACTGACAGGTTGACTGACAGGTTGACAGATTGACTGACTGGCTGACACATTGACTCACTGACTGATTAATTGACTGTCTGATAGGTTGATTGACTGACTGACTGACTGATTAACTGAGTGATTGAAGATTGACTGCCTGACGGACAGACCTACGGAGAGATTGGCTGGCTGGCTGGCTAACAGATTGACAGCTTGATTGACTGACTGACTGATTGACTGATTAACTGATTGACTAAGAGATTGACTGACAGATTGACTGATTAGCTGAGTGATTGACAGATTGACGGACTGACTGACCAACTGACTGAGATTGCTGACTGACCGACTGACCGATTGACAGATTGATTGACTGACTGACAGACAGACATATTGCCTGAAAGATTGATTGATAGACTGATTAACTAATTGATTAACTGAGTGATTGACAGATTGACTGACAGACAGATTGACTGAGAGATTGACCGACCAATCAACTGATTGATTGATTGATTGATTAACTGATGGTGTGACAGGTTGACTGACTGACTGACCAACCAACTGACTCACTGACCAACTGACTATCCAAACCCTCTACCTAGCAGGACACTCTGTGGTTCAGTGTGCTCACAACTGTGACTTACTTTACAGTGTGAATTCTACACCGTGTTAATACGGATTACGCCTTGTTGTTCAGAGCTGGAGTTCTGAGAAAGCACATGTAGGAAGGCACAAAATCGCTCGTAAAAAGCCATATTTAAGCCATATTTCTATCCAGGCAGGCGATTCTTCCACTCCACCCCGGCTGCAGCAGTGTTGGCCCCACATTTCCTTTCTCCGTTGACTGTTCTTCCTTCAAGCAGCCTCCCATCCTCTTTTGTCAGCTTCCAGCTGTGTGATGTCTTTTTTTCCGCATCACATGCCCCACATTAGGCATAATACAACAAATATTTGTTTCAGTTAATTAGCAGAGCCTGTAACAAAAGCCACATTATCCTGCGCCATAACCATGTGTTATTACTAGTCTTGGGGCTACACAAAGCGTTGCATTGTTCCTTAATTATCCTTTTAAAATGACACTGGGAGGAATTCTTTCTCTGCTGCAAATCTGCTTGGTGGTGATTTGTGCAATTCGCTTCCCTGCGGAGAAGCTCCACTGATCGCTGGAGAGCATTTGGGAGAGGAAGCATCGGGCCCCGGAGGGTGGGTAGGCTGTAAATGGGGCTGGTTGACATTTTCTAATCTGATGTAATCTGATCTGTTCTAATCTAATCTAATCTTGATGATGGCCAGGAGATCAACAGTGAATGAATATAGAATAACACAGTTGGAAGGAACCTTGGAGATCTTCTAGTCCAGCCCCCTGCTAAGGAAGGAAATCAAATGAACGAATGAACGAATGAACGAATGAATGAATGAATGAATGAATGAATGAATGAATGAATGAAGCAACCCAGTGGTCTAGTATTTAAGGTTCAAGGATAGAAACCTGGAGACGGTGACTTCTCGTCCCGCCAAAGGCATGAAAGCTGATTGGGTGACACCCAAGCAGAGAAAAGCCTGAGGGAAACATCAGGCCAGCCATAAAACAAAATTGCATAGGAAAAGGAATCAAATAAAAGGTATTAAAGAAGCCCTTAGACAAAAGCCCAAATAATTAAGAAAACTAAGGAAACAAGAAAAGAAAACCACTTGACAAACATAAGACATGCCAAATCAGCTAAACAAACAGACAAAAGACACAAAATATATTTCAAAGGAGACAGACAGGAGATTGCCACAAAACAAATATAAGAAAACATTAGGAAACTGATAATCCAATCAAACTACCCTGCAAAGTTTGCCTTCTGCACCCCACGGAGTTTACCCTCCGGCGAAATGAAGACAACCCCTGACAGGATTTAAAACATTAAGAAATACAAACACAAGCACTCACACACTAAAAGGAGAAAAAGTATAAAATTCAGGGTTTATTATACAAAGAGAGCTGGTAGCTCCAGGAACGCAGACTTCTTGCTATCTCTCGCCTTCCTGAAAAATAAAAAGAACCAGCTTCCAAGTAGTTGTCTGAATCCCTGCACTGGAGTACTCCCAGCAGGAAAACCAAACCCTCAGAAGAAAGGCATTTTCCAGCCTTTCAACACTAGAAACCTGGAGACGGTGACTTCTAGTCCCGCCTCAGGCATGAAAGTTGATTGGGTGAGTTTGGGCCAATCACCAGGAAGACACTGAGTTCTAGTCCTGCTTTAGGCATGAAAGCCAGCTGGGTGAGTGGCTCTTGGGCCCATCACCAGGAGACCGAGTTCTAGTCCCCTTAGGCATGAAAGGAAGTTATGTGACTTTGGGCCAATCACTAGGAGACAATGAGTTCTAGTTTTGTACAAAAATTGGCTGGGTGACTGGGCCAATCACTAGGAGATGTGAGTTCTAGTCCCACCTTAGGCATGAAAGCCAGCTGGGTGAGTGGCTCTTGGGCTAATCACTAGGAGACAGTGAGTTCTAGTCCTGCCTTAGGCATGAAAGCCAGCTGGGTGAGTGGCTCTTGGGCTAATCACTAGGAGATAGTGAGTTCTAGTCCTGCCTTAGGCATGAAAGCCAGCTGGGTGAGTGGCTCTTGGGCTAATCACTAGGAGACAGAGAGTTCTAGTCCTGCCTTAGGCATGAAAGCCAGCTGGGTGAGTGGCTCTTGGGCTAATCACTAGGAGATAGTGAGTTCTAGTCCTGCCTTAGGCATGAAAGCCAGCTGGGTGAGTGGCTCTTGGGCTAATCACTAGTAGACAGAGAGTTCTAGTCCTGCCTTAGGCATGAAAGCCAGCTGGGTGAGTGGCTCTTGGGCTAATCACTAGGAGACGGTGAGTTCTAGTCCTGCCTTAGGCATGAAAGCCAGCTGGGTGAGTGGCTCTTGGGCCAATCACTAGGAGACAGTGAGTTCTAGTCCTGCCTTAGGCATGAAAGCCAGCTGGGTGAGTGGCTCTTGGGCTAATCACTAGGAGACAGTGAGTTCTCGTCCTGCCTTAGGCATGAAAGCCAGCTGGGTGAGTGGCTCTTGGGCTAATCACCAGTAGACAGAGAGTTCTAGTCCTGCCTTAGGCATGAAAGCCAGCTGGGTGAGTGGCTCTTGGGCCAATCACTAGGAGACGGTGAGTTCTAGTCCTGCCTTAGGCATGAAAGCCAGCTGGGTGAGTGGCTCTTGGGCTAATCACTAGGAGACGGTGAGTTCTAGTCCTGCCTTAGGCATGAAAGCCAGCTGGGTGAGTGGCTCTTGGGCTAATCACCAGTAGACAGAGAGTTCTAGTCCTGCCTTAGGCATGAAAGCCAGCTGGGTGAGTGGCTCTTGGGCTAATCACTAGGAGACGGTGAGTTCCAGTCCTGCCTTAGGCATGAAAACCAGCTGGGTGAGTGGCTCTTGGGCTAATCACTAGGAGACGGTGAGTTCTAGTCCTGCCTTAGGCATGAAAGCCAGCTGGGTGAGTGGCTCTTGGGCTAATCACCAGTAGACAGAGAGTTCTAGTCCTGCCTTAGGCATGAAAGCCAGCTGGGTGAGTGGCTCTTGGGCTAATCACTAGGAGACGGTGAGTTCCAGTCCCGCCTTAGGCATTAAAGCCAGCTGGGTGAGTGGCTCTTGGGCTAATCACTAGGAGACGGTGAGTTCTCGTCCTGCCTTAGGCATGAAAGCCAGCTGGGTGAGTGGCTCTTGGGCTAATCACTAGGAGACGGTGAGTTCTAGTCCTGCCTTAGGCATGAAAGCCAGCTGGGTGAGTGGCTCTTGGGCTAATCACTAGGAGACGGTGAGTTCTAGTCCTGCCTTAGGCATTAAAGCCAGCTGGGTGAGTGGCTCTTGGGCTAATCACTAGGAGACAGTGAGTTCTAGTCCTGCCTTAGGCATGAAAGCCAGCTGGGTGAGTGGCTCTTGGGCTAATCACTAGGAGATAGTGAGTTCCAGTCCTGCCTTAGGCATGAAAGCCAGCTGGGTGAGTGGCTCTTGGGCTAATCACTAGGAGATAGTGAGTTCTCGTCCTGCCTTAGGCATGAAAGCCAGCTGGGTGAGTGGCTCTTGGGCTAATCACTAGGAGACAGTGAGTTCCAGTCCTGCCTTAGGCATTAAAGCCAGCTGGGTGAGTGGCTCTTGGGCTAATCACTAGGAGACGGTGAGTTCTAGTCCTGCCTTAGGCATGAAAGCCAGCTGGGTGAGTGGCTCTTGGGCTAATCACTAGGAGACGGTGAGTTCTAGTCCTGCCTTAGGCATGAAAGCCAGCTGGGTGAGTGGCTCTTGGGCTAATCACTAGGAGATGGTGAGTTCTAGTCCTGCCTTAGGCATGAAAGCCAGCTGGGTGAGTGGCTCTTGGGCTAATCACTAGGAGACAGTGAGTTCTAGTCCTGCCTTAGGCATGAAAGCCAGCTGGGTGAGGGGCTCTTGGGCTAATCACTAGGAGACGGTGAGTTCTAGTCCTGCCTTAGGCATTAAAGCCAGCTGGGTGAGTGGCTCTTGGGCTAATCACTAGGAGACGGTGAGTTCTCGTCCTGCCTTAACCATGAAAGCCAGCTGGGTGAGTGGCTCTTGGGCTAATCACTAGGAGATAGTGAGTTCTAGTCCTGCCTTAGGCATGAAAGCCAGCTGGGTGAGTGGCTCTTGGGCTAATCACTAGGAGACGGTGAGTTCTCGTCCTGCCTTAGGCATGAAAGCCAGCTGGGTGAGTGGCTCTTGGGCTAATCACTAGGAGATAGTGAGTTCCAGTCCCGCCTTAGGCATTAAAGCCAGCTGGGTGAGTGGCTCTTGGGCTAATCACTAGGAGACGGTGAGTTCTCGTCCTGCCTTAGGCATGAAAGCCAGCTGGGTGAGTGGCTCTTGGGCTAATCACTAGGAGATAGTGAGTTCTAGTCCTGCCTTAGGCATGAAAGCCAGCTGGGTGAGTGGCTCTTGGGCTAATCACTAGGAGATAGTGAGTTCTAGTCCTGCCTTAGGCATGAAAGCCAGCTGGGTGAGTGGCTCTTGGGCTAATCACTAGGAGACAGTGAGTTCTAGTCCTGCCTTAGGCATGAAAGCCAGCTGGGTGAGGGGCTCTTGGGCTAATCACTAGGAGACAGTGAGTTCTAGTCCTGCCTTAGGCATGAAAGCCAGCTGGGTGAGTGGCTCTTGGGCCAATCACTAGGAGACAGTGAGTTCTAGTCCTGCCTTAGGCATGAAAGCCAGCTGGGTGAGTGGCTCTTGGGCCAATCACTAGGAGACAGTGAGTTCTAGTCCTGCCTTAGGCATGAAAGCCAGCTGGGTGAGTGGCTCTTGGGCTAATCACTAGGAGATAGTGAGTTCTAGTCCTGCCTTAGGCATGAAAGCCAGCTGGGTGAGGGCTCTTGGGCTAATCACTAGGAGATAGTGAGTTCTAGTCCTGCCTTAGGCATGAAAGCCAGCTGGGTGAGTGGCTCTTGGGCTAATCACTAGGAGATAGTGAGTTCTAGTCCTGCCTTAGGCATGAAAGCCAGCTGGGTGAGGGCTCTTGGGCTAATCACTAGGAGACAGTGAGTTCTAGTCCTGCCTTAGGCATGAAAGCCAGCTGGGTGAGTGGCTCTTGGGCTAATCACTAGGAGACAGTGAGTTCTAGTCCTGCCTTAGGCATGAAAGCCAGCTGGGTGAGTGGCTCTTGGGCCAATCACTAGGAGACAGTGAGTTCTAGTCCTGCCTTAGGCATGAAAGCCAGCTGGGTGAGTGGCTCTTGGGCTAATCACTAGGAGATAGTGAGTTCTAGTCCTGCCTTAGGCATGAAAGCCAGCTGGGTGAGTGGCTCTTGGGCTAATCACTAGGAGACAGTGAGTTCTAGTCCTGCCTTAGGCATGAAAGCCAGCTGGGTGAGTGGCTCTTGGGCTAATCACTAGGAGATAGTGAGTTCTAGTCCTGCCTTAGGCATGAAAGCCAGCTGGGTGAGTGGCTCTTGGGCTAATCACTAGGAGATAGTGAGTTCTAGTCCTGCCTTAGGCATGAAAGCCAGCTGGGTGAGTGGCTCTTGGGCTAATCACTAGGAGACAGTGAGTTCTAGTCCTGCCTTAGGCATGAAAGCCAGCTGGGTGAGGGGCTCTTGGGCTAATCACTAGGAGACAGTGAGTTCTAGTCCTGCCTTAGGCATGAAAGCCAGCTGGGTGAGTGGCTCTTGGGCCAATCACTAGGAGACAGTGAGTTCTAGTCCTGCCTTAGGCATGAAAGCCAGCTGGGTGAGTGGCTCTTGGGCTAATCACTAGGAGACAGTGAGTTCTAGTCCTGCCTTAGGCATGAAAGCCAGCTGGGTGAGTGGCTCTTGAGCTAATCACTAGGAGATAGTGAGTTCTCGTCCTGCCTTAGGCATGAAAGCCAGCTGGGTGAGTGGCTCTTGGGCTAATCACTAGGAGATGGTGAGTTCTAGTCCTGCCTTAGGCATGAAAGCCAGCTGGGTGAGTGGCTCTTGGGCTAATCACTAGGAGACGGTGAGTTCTCGTCCTGCCTTAGGCATGAAAGCCAGCTGGGTGAGTGGCTCTTGGGCTAATCACTAGGAGATAGTGAGTTCTAGTCCTGCCTTAGGCATGAAAGCCAGCTAGGTGAGTGGCTCTTGGGCTAATCACTAGGAGATAGTGAGTTCTAGTCCTGCCTTAGGCATGAAAGCCAGCTGGGTGAGTGGCTCTTGGGCTAATCACTAGGAGATGGTGAGTTCTAGTCTCAATTTAGGCATGAAAGCCAGTTGAGTGACTTTGGGCCAATCACCAGGAGACTGTGAGTTCTAGTCCTGCCTTAGGCCTGAAAGCCATCTGGGTGACAATGAGCCAATCACCAGGAGACTGAGTTCTAGACCTGCCTTAGGCATGAAATCCAGCAGGGATACTTTGGGCTAATCAGCAGGCGAAATTGAGTTCTAGTCCTGCCTTTGACATTGTTAAGTGAATCATATAGTCATTAAACAAATCGGGCTTCCTCCATTGTTTTCCGCACTTATGACCATTGCAGCATCTCCAGGATCACATAATCCAAAGTCAGACACTTAGCAACGGACTCATATTTACGACAGTTGCAGTTTTCGGGGTCATGCGATTCCCTTTTGCGACCTTCTGACAAGCCAAGTCAATGGGGAAGCCAGATTCACTTAACAACAGGGTGACTAACTTAACAACTGCAGTGATTCACTTAACAACGGTGGCAGGAAAGGTCGTAAAACATGGCAGAATTCACTTAACAACCATGTCACTTAGCAACAGAAAAATCTAGGGCTTAGTTATGGTCCACCTACACCATTTTATCAAATTCTGGAAATCTTTATAGGCAGGTTGGAAACTTCCCCTCATTAAAATGTATTTTTCCGCCCAACATTTTTGGAGACAAACCAAGGAAGAGACACATAACCCCTCTGCCTTCAAAGACCCTCTGCTAGCTGTTGCAATTTCTTTGAGAGGATTTTGCACATCATTTGGTTATCAAGCCCAGCTTTTGAATCTTGCATAAGGTGTAGCATCAGGCCAGTCTCTGCATGGAGAAATTCCCTGTTCCTTTGGGGAGTTTCTTTACAGCAGCTGATCTTTAATTTATTCAACCTACCCAGTCCTTCCAATTTTTTCCCCCTCTCTCTTTAATATCACCTCTGCGCGCAGTCCCTGCCTCCAGCATCTTATCAGCCTCATCTCTGCAGAAAATCATTTCCCTGCATCTAATTACCTTTAAAAATATGTGTACAGAACTGAAGAGGGTGAAAAGCAGCAAATTTAGGAGAAGGAGGAGGAGGAAGAGAAGAAGGAGGAGAAAAGAAGGAGGAGGAGGAGGGAGGAGGAGGAGGAGGAGGAGGAGGAGGAGGAGGAGGAGGAGGAGGAGGAGGAGGGAGGAGGAGGAGGAGAAGGAGAAGAAGAGAAGGAGAAGGAGAAGAGAAGAAGAAGAAAGAAGAAGAAGAAGAAGAAGAAGAAGAAGAAGAAGAAGAAGAAGAAGAAGAATGAGGAGGAGGAAGAGGAGGAGGAGAGGAGGAGGAAGAAGAAGAAGAAGAAGAAGAATGAGGAGGAGGAAGAGGAGGAGGAGGAGGAGGAAGAATTGAAGAAGAAGAATTAGAAAAAGAAGAATTAGAAGAAGAATGAGGAGGAGGAGGAGGAGGAGGAGGAGGAGGAGGAGGAGGAGGAGGAGGAAGAAGAAGAAGAAGAAGAAGAAGAAGAAGAAGAAGAAGAAGAAGAAGAAGAAGAAGAAGAAGAAGAAGAAGAAGAAGAAGAAGACCAGGAGAAAATGACTAGGAGGGTCCTGGGTAGAAACAGAGAAGGCTTTTTAAGGAAGAATGTTCTTGAATTAACATTCCCTTCCTTGTGCTAAGTGGGGAGGTCAGACTAGAGGACCTTGGAGCTCCCTTCCAACTCAGAAAGAAAGAGTCCGTTCTGATGGTGGAAATAGAGGGGAAGGGATTGGATTTCCAAAACACCTGAAATACAGAATGGCCTCTAAGGCTTGGGTGGTACTGTGGGAAGGGACCCCACCTCAGAATCAAATATTAAAATTAAAAGATTAAAAGAATAGAATACCATGTTTCTCATATAATAAGGCCGGGTCTTTTTTTTTTTTTGAGCCCCGAAAAAATGGCTAGGCCGTCTTTTCGGGGGTGACTTAATTCCCCCCCCCCTGCATCTTCGGGCGGGCGGGTGGTGATGGCTTGGATGTTGACCTCGGCATTGGTGGGGCACTTCATATTGGGGTCAACGCAGGCAGCACCATATCCGGGTGTGCCACAAAAGTACTTCCTAACGGCAAGCCCCCCCCACCATTCCCCCCCATTTCGCATGTTTTAATATAGGCCTTAATTTGGGGGGAGGGGCTTAATTTCATTTCATGCCTATAAAACATGCTGGGACTTCCTATTGGGGGAGGCCATATTGTTGGAGAAACAGGGTATTTCCCAGTGGCGGGATTCAACCGGTGTAATAACCGGTTTGGTGAGCGTGCGGTTTGGTGAGTGCGCAGTTTGGTGAGTGCCCACGCACAGTGTTTCAAACCCTCCCATTTTCAACTATAGAACTTACTGCAGCCCCGGGGTGTAAAACAGCTGATGCGCGGCAATCGAATCAGCCAAGCTGCAAAACACAGAAATATAGGATGGACTCGGGCAGGGGTGGGCGGGCAAGGCCAACCGATTGCTGGAACAACCGGTTCATCTGAACCAATCCAAACGGGCTGAATCCCACCCCTGATATTTTCCCTAAAGGAGGAGAAGAAGAAAAAATCCCTAACAAAGGCAAAAAGCAAACCCAGTCCTTCTTCTATAGGCAAACAGCCTCAAGGAGAAGTCGGAAGAGGCTAAGCTTTATGCATGGATATTTGTATCCATTCATAAAGCCAGACCACTCTATTCATAAACAAAGGGCAGCCAGCAGCTTCCAATAAGCAGCACAATAGGCAAGGAGCCGAAATTGACAAGATTAGCTCAGACAAACAAAACACCCAGGATATGCATTTCGCCTTCTGCCTCTAGAGCCCGCGTGACCCCTACTTGACCCCAAAATATTAAAGGACATGAACAGGCATCTCGATCACAAAGCCCTCAAAATTATATAAAAGCCCATCTACTCTCAGCCACAATTTGTCAGCCACCCCAGAAACACGCTGCTGTCACTGTTGTTTTTGGCTACCAAATAAACAAAGACCTCCTTTCTAAAATGTAGCCTGCCTTCAGTTCATTTCTCCCGCATCTTTCTCCCGGCTTGGAATAAGAACCAGACCAGATTTTACTACCAACAGTATCATACCAAAAGACTTTGCCATATTCGTTACCAAATTACAAACAAAGAACAAAATAAACCCATTTAACAAGCAATGGTTGGCTCATTTATTAATCATATTTATATAGCCATCCATCTCACAGAAAGTGACTTTTTTTTTACTTATTCCATAAACCATGGTTAAGTTATTACATTCACTTCCGCAGGAACATTGGAATTTGAATGGCACTAAAAAAATTGAATTATGACTGGTCCTCACACATACAACCATCATAGCCCCTCTGTAATGTGATCAAAATATGGGCGCTTGGCAACTGGCATGCATTAACAACAGTTGCTGCACCCCGGGTTAATGTGATCTCTATTTGCCACTTTGCCAGCCAGATTTCAACAAACAAAGTCAATGGGGGAAGTTGGATTTATTTAATGACTGCATGATTCATTTAACAACTGGGGTGATTAACTTAGCAAATGTAGCAAAAAAGGGTGTAAAATTGGGCTCAACGTACTTAAAAATTAGCTTGTGACAGTTGAGGTTTCAATTGTGGTCATAAGTTGAGGACTTATCTGCATTTCTGCCTTGCTAAGTTAAGGTTTCCTAAATATTCTGTCCAACTTTGGGCTGGGAAGTTGGGAAGCCAAGTTCTTGTTTTCCAAAGAAGTGCTCCATTTCAATTCTGTAACCAGCCATACCATTACAGGCAGTCCTTGACTTATGACCACAATTGAGCCTCAAATTTCTGTTGCTAAGTGAAATATTGGTTAATGAGTTTGGCCCCATTTTATGATTTTTCTTGCTGTTGGAATACATTCATTGGAATGTATTTTTACGCAACAATTACAATAGTATTCAGCTAGTAAATGGCAGTGTTTACAAGTTTGGATCTATGGTATACACTCTGTTCCTTTGTACTAAGCAGAGTTTCCTGTTTCCTGTTACAGTTGAGCAGATAAGCAGTAAAGCACATGGTGACTGTACTCCTTCTTTGATCTGTGGTGCTATTTATAAACAAAAATTTCTATCTTTTCCACATTTGTTAGGCAAGTTGTTAAGTTAGTAATAGGGTTGTTAAATAAATGTGGCTTTCCCATTGACTTTTCTTGTTGTAAGGTCACCATCATAAATATGAACCAGTTGCCAAATGTCTGAATTTTGATCATGTGACCATGGAGATGTTACCATGAAAAACAATCATAAGTCACTTTTTTTCAGTGCTGTTATAATTTTGAATGGTCACAAAACGAATGGCTATAAAGTTGAGGACTACCCCTGTGTCCGGAGTACCACTTTTCCTTCCTCCATTTTTCTAATATTTGCAAAAAGGAGATAGAAGCATTTCTCTTGTCAGACAATTTTCTCTCCCTGGTATTTTTTTTTGTGTGTGTGAGCAAATTTTACAGTTCTCCTGAGGAGGAAAAGGCGGTTTCCTTTTCTTTCCAATGTTCCCTTTTTTCAATATCATTCAGTTCTCATGTTGAAGCTAATGACTGACTTGATATAAACCGCTCTGAGAACAAAAATAGATTTTCCCAACCCACCACATCTGTTTCTCAGTTCCATGTATAGCCAAACAGGGTATTTGGGAATCGAAAACCACACACATCTTGTCAGCATCCTTATCATGCCCCTGGTGGAGACTGACTCCGAGGGGGAGGAGGAACAGCCGACAGGGAGTGGAAGTGTGGCTCCAGAGGTTGTGGAGGAGGCTGGGGAAGGGCAGAGGCTGGCTGGGCAGTCAGAGGAGGATCCAGACCCATCCCCTCTCCATCCTGGGGCACGCAGGGAGGAGCAGATAAGGGAGAAACGTGAGTGGCGTGGTCTACGGGGGAGGAAAGGGCCCTGATCCCCTTCATGGGCTGCAGCTGTGACAACTGAATAAGAGTTTGGACCTGCGTACTGGCAAACGCTGGAAACAAAGCGTGTTTTATTTTGGTCTGAAGTTATCTTGGTTGGCGTCCTTCCAACAGACTGTGCCTTGTTATCTCCTTTGAATTTGGTAAATACTTCTCCTGGTCCGTTGTGGAAATTTCATCATTGTAGTTTGTTTGGTTTTTTTTTTATTTCACCTCTATCTGCTCATTAAGTTCGGACTGTACTGCTTTCTTTTGAAAACTATTTTTGAGTAAGTTTTATCTCCAACTGAGTATTATTGAACAGTGGGGCCAAGTTGGAGGCATTAAAGGACATTTATTGACGTTTTGGATTTTGCTACGTTTGCGTTACACTCTGGGTCATCACAAGCCTTAATCATAAATTAACCAGGATAACTATCTTGGTAACGAATGCTAAGCCTTGAAAGCCAGGTCTAGTGGTGAAGGCACCAGGCTAGAAACCAAGAGACTCTCAAGTTTAGTCTTGCTTTAGGTATGGAAGATGGCTGGGTGATTTTGGGCCGGTCACCAGGAGATGGTGAGTTCTAGTTCTGCCTTATATATGAAAACCTTAGATATGAAACCTTAGGCACAATAGCTGTTGACTGACTTTGGACCAATCATCTGGGGACAATGAACTCTAGTCCCGCCTTAGACAGCTGGGTGATCTTTGAGTCAATTACCAGGAGACTGTGAGTTCTAGTTCCACCTTAGATATGAAAGCTGGCTGACTTTCACTCAGTCACTCTTTCTCAGCCCAACTCACCTCACAGGGTTGTTGCTGTGGGGAAAGTAGGAAGAGGAAGGAGTATTAGGTGTGTTCACTACTTCCAGTTCAAGGCAAGGAGCAAACCAACAAGCAAACAAACTATAGTTTATGAAACGAAATGAATGGTCTGCCTTCCCAACCAAAACAAGCCATATTATGGCTTGGTACAAGTTTGAATTGAGTTGTCTGGATCCTTACAATCTGATAAAACTGGGGTTTGTGGAATACAGGTTGTCCTCAACTTACAACTGTTCCTTTAGTGACCATTCCAAGTTACAACATCACTGAAAAAAAAGGGACTTACGGCCATTTTTTTACACTTATGACCAATTGCAGCAATTCCGTGGTCACGCAACCAACACCAGTGGTGGGATTCAAATTTTTTTACTACCGGTTCTGTGGGCGTGGCTTGGTGGGCGTGGCAGGGGAAGGATACTGCAAAATCTCCATTCCCTCCCCACCCCACTAACTTGCTTTCCAGCTCTGTTCTCCTGTGCAGGGCAACCAAAGAAGACCCAGCCGATCAGCTGGGACTCAATGGGAGGCATAGAATAGATGGGGGCTGGGCCAGTCAGAGGTGGGATTTTCTGGTTCTCAGAACTACTCAAAATTTCCGCTACCGGTTCTCCAGAACCGGTCCGAACCGGCTGAATACCACCTCTGATTCGGATGCTTGAAAAAGGTTTCATATTTATGATGATTGCAATGTCCCAGGGGACCACGTGATCCAATCAGGTGACCGATTACAAAAGGCAAGGCCTCAATCATGCAGCGGCCATCTTGCCTTTTACTGACCTTGCTCCCCCCGATCCCAATTCACGTATAATCTCATTCTCCGGGAAAATGGAAATGGAAATGGAATTGAGGTATTTCTAGCTGTCTCGTCAACCCCAGGTTGGAAATCCATATGGGATCCCTTGGTCCCTATCCTGCTAGCCTCTTCCAGCCCATGGATTACTGCTTTTCATTTAAAACCCCGCTTTTCTCTCAAGTGCAATCGCCATAAACGCTAATGGCATTTTTAAACCGATCGTAAAACTTCCATAACGTCTTAGCTTCAATCGAGGCGATAAATCACCCCAAAGCATAGGAGCATCAACATAAACTCATTTAAATTGGTAAATGAGGTAACTTCCTAGAATCTTGTTCTCCTTATAAAATGAGGGTGCAAATCAGGAGAACCTGTAAGTCAATTTTGCAACTGCTTTAAGTCCACACCTATTCACGCTATTCATGCATATTATTTCTGTGATTTATTTAATCACGCTTGATGAAGTGCGCCTTAAAGGTTTATTCAGATAACATATTCAGCCAAACCAAGCATATAATCTCAAAGATAGATCTATGAGTTCCATCTCTTCTTCTTTTTTTTTTTTGCTCCAATATACGGATAGTCTTCAACTTACAACAGTTTAGTTTAATGACCATTCAAAGTTACAATGTCAACTTGTAAATCATTGAAATAGCTTTGAAAAAAGTGACTCATGGCCATTGTTCACACTTATGACTGTTGCAGCATCCCCCTAGTCACAATTCAGATGTTTGGCAATTGATTCATATTTGTGATGGTTGCAGTGTCCTGGATTAGGTGATCCAGCTTCTGGCAAGCCGAGTTAATGGGGAAGCCAGATTCACTTAACGACCATGTGTTCTGACTTCGGCATGAAGCCAAGTCCTCGTCCTGGTAAAACCCCTTTTATTTAGTTCACAGTGAATTCCTCTCCAGCAAAGGCCCGGCCAACAGTCTTTCAAGATAGTTCACAATTACAGACCTTTATCAGGCTTGGAGAGTGGCCAGGCCGATATCTTTCAAACGCCACGCTGTAGCAGACAATACTTGGCAAGAATGCAGGAACAGATCTTCACCCAAATGAACTAATTGTCTCCTGCAAAACCCCACTCCCCTTTCTTTCCCCTTTTATTCCCTATGGGAGGGGCCATTCACCGTCCACCTGTGGCTTTACTCCCTAGTCGAACCTTATTCCTTAGCTGTTCCCTTCTTCTGGCAGCTCTGTGCATGTGCACACTGGGAACAGGCTCCAGCTGTTCTTCTGCCCCACTGATGTCCGACTCCGAAGGCTGCTGGTAACTGTCGGATGGCCCTGGCTCCAACTCTGCCTCTGACGCAGAGCTCTCGTCAGAGCCTTCCCCAGACTCCAGGACTGGCCCAGGTTCCTCCCCAACCTCCTCACTGTCTGAGTCTGCTGCCAGCTCCACTGGACACTGGCAGGCCACAACACCATGTTCCTAACTTAACAACTGCAGTGATTCACTTAACAACTGTAGCAAGAAAGGTCATAAAATGGGGCAAAACTCCAAACAATGATCTTGCTTAGCAACGGAACATTTGGGCTGGAATGTGGTCATACTTCGAAAAGTTTATTGTCAGCAACTGTGGAAATCCCAGAAGGGATTATCAAGCATTTATTTAGCAAGGACATCAAAGTAAATGGTAATTTCCCAGAAGCTGGCATAGATTTGCTCAAAATAGGCAGTGCTGGGCAAACCTTATGGCTGTTTTTGACAGTGTGGCTAGATTAGTGGACTGAGGGAAAGCTGTGGATGTAGTTAGACTTTAGTAAAGCATTTGATACCCTGGACCATAATGTCCTTCATTATGAATGAAGGATGGGGAGGAGCTTGGAGGCTAAATGCCACAAAGAATGGTTGAAGGAACTCAGTTGGAAGAGAAGTCGAAGGATAGATGGAACAGCAGTCTTCTCATCCTTGAGGGACTATCTGTATTTACTTCCTTTATTCATGTTTATGTTCATACCTACACTTGTTATCTTGTACATGTTTGACAAACAAACAAATAAACAAATAAACCAGGCTACCAAAGAACACGATGGCTGGACATCATCAAAGCTGGCACCTGCCAGAGCATAGAACAACTCAAAGAAGTAATCCAAGATCAGAAGACATGGAAGGACCTGGCCAGAGGTGGTGTTCATCAGGTTTTGACCAGTTCTGGAGAACCGGTAACGGAAATGTTGAGTAATTCAGAGAACCGGCCAGTCCCACCTCTGACTGGCCCCGCCAACCCCCATCTCTTCTCCGCCTCTCATTGAGTCCCAGCTGATCGGCTGGGTCTTCTTTGGTTGCCCTGCAAAGGAGAATGGAGCTGGAAAGCAGGTTAGTGGGGTGGGGAGGGAAGGGGGATTTTGCAGTAGCCTTCCCCTGGCATAGCCACCAAGCCACGCCATGGCCACCAAGCCATGCCCAACAGAACTGGAAGTAAAAATGTTTGAATCCCACCACTGACCCTGGCCCAGAGTATCACCAAAAGCTGGACATGACTGAATGAATAACGTGATGACAGTGACTTGAGGCTGCCTTACATTTCTATCTCTTTGTAGCCGTCGCAGAAATTCCGTGAGAAATTTCCCAGGTTAAAAACAGTTTTCACTTCTGTTGATATTTTCCCCCAGTTTAAATAAAAGACATCTCCTGGTTTAAATAAAATTCGTCGGTAACTCAGAGTTTCCGATTTTCACAATTGCTTGCCTTCCCAACCCAGGGCCATTTTCGCTGGTTGTGGGAAGAGTTGCCTTAGATTCAGCTTTGCCTGTGGTGCAGAGATTAATGTGAACAAGAAGCAACAGAGGGAAATGAATCAAGGAGAGACGTGCAAAGAACTAAGGAGAAATTTCCTCGTGGTGACAACAATTAACCAGTGGAACAGGCTCCAGAAGTTGTGGGTACTCCAACCCTGGATGATTTTAAGAAGATATTGGACAATGGTTTGTCCGAAGAGGTATAGGGTCTCTTACTTGAGCAGGGGGGTGGACTCAGGTGGGATTCAAAATTTTTAACAACCGGTTCTGTGGGTGTGGCTTAGTTGGTGGGCATAGCTTGGTGGTCATGTGACTGGGTGGACGTGGCTTGGTGGTCATGTTATCGGCTGGGCGTGGCCAACTCAATATCACTCACATCGAGGCACGCATCTCCTCGCCTGGCCTCTCATGACTGTGGGGATGCTGCAACAGTCGTAAGTGTGAAAAATGGTCATAAGTCACTTTTTTCAGTGCCATTGTAACTTTGAATGATGACTCCACACAAGCAAAGTACCAGCAAAGGAGGGGAAAATAACTTCAGAGAGGTTCCTGAGGCAGGAAGTCTAGTCCTGCCAAGAATGTAATAAGGGTTAATGGAGAGGCAGCTTCTGTAAGCAATACCAGAATGTTTCCTTCCTGCCTTCCTTACAGGATTAGCCCAGTAATTTCTTCTAACAACCGGTTCTCCGAACTGCTTAGGATGTTAACAACCGGTTCTAGTGAATAGGTGTGTGAACCGGTAGAATCCCACCACTGGGTGGACTAGATAGAAGACCTCCAATGTACCTTCCAGCTTTATTATTCTGTGTTGGACAATGATTGTGAGACCAGGGTTCAAATCCACCTTTGGGTATGGTAGCTTAGTTATTCTCCCAGAGAGGCCTCATGGGTTTGTTGTTTGCTGGGATAAAATAAGGAAATAAGAAAAGACCCCTGTATAACTAACTTATAATAAAAGGCTAAAAATACAATAAATAAGCCATGGTTCATGGCTTTGAACTCAGTCAATGAAAGATTCGTCAGCATAACATGAACAAAGGTTATATGTGAATCCCATCTGTCTTTGGCTAGGAGCTGGCATTTGCTATGCAAACTCATTATTTTAAAGGAATGTAACAGGAAGTCATGTATTGGTGGCTCTTATCTAGAGTTTTGCTTTGTCAGCATGTTTTGTGTCATCAGCTTAGCTAATTATTATTCCAGAGCTGCTCACCGTTTCTTGAATTTGTAATACGAGCAGAGCTAACAAAGAGACTATTTTCTTTCGTGTTTTTCCCCCCCTGGATATATGTTCCATTGAATGGTGATCTGGGCTACCTCCATATCAGGCCCAATCTGATGAGTCTAAGAAGTTTGTTGGTGTGTCTAAATATGGGGTATGAATAGAATAGAATAGCAGAGTTGGAAGGGACCTTGGAGATCTTCTAGTCCAACCCCCTGCCCAGACAGGAAACTCTACACCACTTCAGACAAAGGGTTATCCAACATCATCTTAAAAACGTCCAGTGTTGGAGCATTTACAACTTCTGGAGGCAAGTTGTTCCACTGATTAATTGTTCTCATGCTCAGGGATGTCCTTCTTAGTTCTCTCCTTGATTAGTTTCCATCCATTGCTTCTTGTCCTGCCTTACTGTGCTTTGGAGAATAGCTTGACTCCCTCTTCTTTGGGGCATCCCCTGAGATATCAAAAGACTGCTATCATGTCACCCCTAGTCCTTCTTTTCATCAAACTAGACATATCCAGTTCCAGCAACTGTTCTTTATATTTTTTAGCCTCCAGTTCCCTTAACATCTTTATTAGACCTGAGGCAATCAATATACTACATAAGTCAAGGTAGTTCTTATGACCATAATTGAGCCCAACATTTTCATTGCTAAATGAGACAGTTAAGTGAGTTTTGCCCCATTCTATGACTTTTTTTTGCCACCATTGAGGAGGAGGAGGAGGAGGAGGAGGAGTAGAAGAAGAAGAAGGAGGAGGAGGAGGAGGAGAAGGAGAGAAGAACGAGAAGAAGGAGAAAAAGGAGAAGGAGGAGGAGGAGGAGGAGGAGGAGGAGGAGGAGGAGGAGGAGAGAAGAAGAAGAAGAAGAAGAAGAAGAAGAAGAAGAAGAAGAAGAAGAAGAAGAAGAAGAAGAAGAAGAAGAGGAAGAGGAGGAGGAGGAGGAGGAGGAGGAGGAGGAGGAGGAGGAGGAGGAGGAGGAGGAGGAGGAGGAGGAGGAGGAGGAGGAGGAAGAAGAAGAGGAGGAAGAAGAAGGAGGAGGAGGAGGAGAAGAAGAAGAAGAGGAAGAGGAAGAGAGGAGGAAGAAGAGGAAGGGGAAGAAGAAGAGGAGGAAGGAGAAGGAGGAGGAGAAAGAGAAGAAGAAGAAGAAGAAGAAGAAGAAGAAGAAGAAGAAGAAGAAGAAGAAGAAGAAGAAGAAGAAGAAGAAGAAGAAGAAGAAGAAGAAGAAGAAGAAGAAGAAGAAGAAGAAGAAGAAGAAGAAGAAGAAGAAGAAGAAGAAGAAGAAGAGGGGGAAGGGGTAAAGTTCCAACTCTGTTATTCTATTCTAAAACATAGGAAGAAGAAGATTAAATAGAGGAGATGCTAGCTACGAATGGAAATACATTTTGTCGCTATCCAAGGTGCTGAAATCTCTCTGAGCTTCACCAGCTTCCTTGAGTTTCAGGTTGATCGGCAAGTTCTCCCAAGGTTGAGTGATGGACATCACTCTTCAGAACTTGTGACTTTGGAATCTCCCTTCTAAACTGCACGGGAAGGGTTGTGGGGTGAGTCAGGAATCCGGTATACCAATCTGTGGAGAGCAAATCGAATCAGGGAAAGTCATCAGGAGCGCCAGAGAAAATAGATTCTAGAGTTAGAGGCCCTGGGAAGATGGGAGAGCAACGAAGATAAGAAAGCAGAGGTAGTGGTGATGATAATTCAGTGTTTATCCAGGGCCACTTCTCAATCTCTTTTTCACAGGGTACATTAAAATAACTCTTGAGCATAAATGTAAGATAGATATAGCTGAGAATAACTTCGAGCAGAAACCTTATCTTTATGGAGATTTGTAATGGAAAACTGTAATGGAGTTAACTCCTCGTACTGAGATTCAAGGCGCTTTGATAGGTTTGAATTCGTGCGTTGCACACATCCAGCCATTTTGATTTGCAAGTTGGTGTGTAGGTTGTTGCTGTGTGAGCCATTTGGGACTTGTCCAAAGAAACCATAGCTAAGCATGCTAACATGCTTGTGAAGAAGGCACAGAAGAGGCTGTCCTTCCTGAGAATGCTCAGTAAGTTATAAATCTATCTCAGCATCTCCTTCTGTCCTACTACCGCAGCACCATTGAGAGCGTCCTGACCTACGACATTCTTGCATGGGATGAGAGCAGCTCTGTAGCGGACAAAAAGGCTCTAAAGAGAATCATTAAAACTGCCCAGAAGATCATTGGGCTCCAGCTACCAGCCCTGGACGACATCTTCGCATCTCGCTGCTTAAGGAAGTCACACAGCATTCTCAGAGACTCTTCCCATCCTGCTTACAATCTTTGTGGACTGTTGCCTTCTGGCAGAAGGTACAGAACAATTAAAACTCGGACCACACGTTTTCTGAGCAGTTTTTATCCCAAAGCTATAATTGCAACTTAACAATGAAGTTAAGGACCACCATCAGTGAGCTGTTGGACAGTATTACTTGGTCTGTTGTGTGGATGCTTGTGTGTTTTTAGGGAATTTTGGTGGGTGGCGATGTGTTTGGGGATTGTCATGTGTGTGTGGGTGTTGGGTCTGGTCTGTGGGTGGTATGAGAATTTTGTTGTATATGTATACTGTGTATATACAGACAATGATAATGAATTATGATGATGATGATGATGATGCAAACCACAGGATGATGCACAAGCTCAGCTGGAGGGTGCAATTTGCACTTGTGTCAGTGCAGTACAAAAAGGGTTTCTGTGTATTGCGGCACATTTTTTGAGAGTTCGGTTTTATATATTGTGCAAGGCCGCAGCTGATTAAACCATGGTTAATTAAATAATCTGCATACCAAGCGGAAATCAAACCGAGCTGAGCATTATTTGTAAACCTGGGCAGTGCTTTTTTTGTGCAATTGATGCTTACCTCTGCACAGGTGTGCATAGCTTTGGGGGGAAATCGTTCTCCAAATTTGGAAGGAACGAGTAGTATTCGAGCCACCTGCAGCCGCAGACAACAACAATTTAGGAAAGAGATACAGTTCCTATGTGCCAAGGAAATCAATTAAAATTCACAGAGGAAGGAACACAACAAAAACAGCAAGCCAAAACCTGCCATGGAGAAGATATTCGAAAACAAATAGCACCCTTCCTCCTTCACGTGCATAGAGATTTAAAGGCGCATCTCTCACTTACATTTTAGCAGGCAGCAGCCTTGAAAACGAGGTAGCCCTCCCAAGAACAATCCTTTTCAGTGATAAAACCTTCCAAAATATAATTTGGCTGCCAAAGTCCTAATCAGGTGTTGACTTAATTAAAATCCCTTGAAGGGAAGGGAAGAAAGGAGGGAGGGAGGGAGGGAGGGAGGGAGGAAGGAAAGAATCGCTCCAAGGCAGGGGGGAAAAAAGAAGAGAAGAAAAAAAAATACATTTCTCATTTGAAATTATCGTTACTCTGACCCTCAGCTGAAAACCTTGGCGGAATATAAAGCAGCCTGACTCACAATCGCTGTCTTTTCTGCCAGGAAATAACTGATCTGACGGCTGACCGTGAAAATCACTGCATAAATCAAACGCTTGGGGCATGTACGGTGGGTGTAATAATCTCTCTTCCCAACTCCACTTGCTCAAGCAACAGATTAAACTGGAGGGAAGTTCCATGGATACGCAAACTGGCCTCTTGAGCTTGTTTAGTCTACGCTTTCCAAAATTGGGTCTACTGTAGGACAATGGATTGGAGCTTCTATCCAGAGAACTGAGACTTCAATTCTTCTCTAATGACCCACTACATCAAGTTTAGATCTACAGGGTAACTGTGTTGTTGTTATTAGTCGCAACGTCGTGTCCAACCCATCGCGACCCCATGGACAACATTCCTCCAGGCCTTCCTGTCCTCTACCATCTTCTGGAGTCCATTTTAGCTCACGCCGACTGCTTCAGTGTCTCCATCCAGCCCACCTCCTTCTCTGCCGTCCCCTTCTTCTTCTTTTGCTCTCAACCATTCTCAGCATTGGGCTCTTCTCCAATGAATCCTTCCTTCTCATTAGGTGGCCAAAGTATTTGGGTTTCATCTTCGGGATCTGGCCTTCTAAAGAGCAGTCAGGGTTCATCTCCTCTAAGGCTGACCAGTTTGATCGCCTTGCAGGCCAAGGGACTCTTCTCCAGCCCCAGAGTCCAAAGGCCTCCATTCTTTGGCGCTCAGCCTTCCTTATGGTCCAACTTTCACAGCCATACGTTGCAACTGGGAAAACCATAGCCTTGACTCTATGCACTCTGGCTGGCAAGGGGATGTCCCTGCTTTTTAGGATGCTGTCTAGCTTTGCCATAGCTTTCCTCCCCAGGAGCAAGGGTCTTTTGATTTCTTGGTTGTGGCCCCCATCTGCGGTGATCTTGGAACCCAGGAAAATAAAATCTGTCACTTCCTCCATTTCTTCCTTATCTATTTGCCAAGGAATCGAGAGGGCCAGATGCCATGATCTTAGTTTTCTGAATGTTGAGTTTCAAGCCAACTTTTGAACTGTCCTTCTTCACTTGCATCAAGAGGCTCTTCAGTTCCTCTTCACTTTCTGCCATTAGAGTGGTATCCTCTGCATATCTGAGGTTGTGGATATTTCTCCTGGGAATCTTAATTCCAACTTTTGATTCATCTAGCCCTGCCTTTCTCATGATGTGCTCTGCATATAAGTTAAATACGCAGGGCGACAGTATGAGTTATACAAAGATGGTCTTGAAGAAGGAATTCAATATCTGGAAGAAAGGAAAAGTTGGGGAAGACACTCCAGATTTCTGAATCTTGCTTCTTTTGGGGATAACTGGAAGAGCCTCGACTCATATTAGGCCTTCTGGATTCTACTATTATTTCCTTTAGCAATAGCAACAGCCCTTAGACTTATATACTGCTTCATGATGCTTTTACAGCCTACTCTAAGCGATTGATGAAGTCAGCATCTTGCCCCAATCAATCTGGGTCCTCGTTTTACCGACCTCGGAAGGATGGGTCAACCTTGAGCCTGGTGAGATTCGAATTGCCAAATTTAACAATAAAAGAGAGTTCCATTCGTTCTTGGGGTCTCTGTTTCTTGACCCGGCCTTCCTCAAAAGGTTGACCAAAAGCCAACATTGAGCGTCTTCCCTATAGAATTCTTTTATTGGCCAAGTGTGACTGGACGCACAAGGAACTTGTCTTGGTGCAAATGCTCTCAGTGTACATAAAATAAAAGATACATTCGTCAAGAGTCAAGAATCATAAGGTACAACACTTAGTGGTATTCATAATTCCCTCTGCTCAAAATACAGTCAAGGAAGCATTGATGGGCCCTTATCAATCATTTGCCTTAATAAGTTACGGAAGAAGAGAGAAGAACTACCAATGTCTTCCTGCTGGTAGGAATCAGGCCTGAAAGCACTGGCCCTCTAGTTTCGTTATTTGGGATTATTAATAGCAATGCGTCTAATTACAACCTGTTAAGGAGGACAGTTGGAAACGCCAGTTCCACGGGCTAAAATTATGAGTGTTTCAGCACACCATCTGCTGATGCCTACCTCAGAAGCATCTACATTTACATAACGTCTGGCGGCGAAGTCTCCCCAGTCCATTCTTTGAACACCGAGCTCTCGTTCTCTCTGGGTGTCAGTTACAAACAGAAGAGGGGGAAAAAATGGTTCCCCCTCCCACTCGAGAGCCTCACGCATGTGGATCTGTCTAATTATTTATATCCCACCGTTATTATTTTTATAAATAAGGCAGCAAACATAGCTAATATTTCTTCCTGCTCCTATTTTTCCCCACAACAACAACCCTGTGAGGTGGGTTGGGCTGGGAGGGAAGGACTGGCCCAAAGTCACCAAGCCATGTTTCGTACGTCAGACAAGGACTAGAACTCACCATCTCCTGTTGGTTGATGTAAGGGTACCCAGCTGGCTTTCATGCCTAAGGCAGGACTAAAACTCACTGTCTCCTGGTGATCGGCCCAAAATCAAACAGATAGTTTTCATGCCTAGGGCAGGATTAGAATTTACCGTCTCCTGGTAATTAGCTCAAAGTTACCCAGGTGGCTTTTATATCTAAGTCAAGACTAGAACTCACCATCTCCTGGTGATTGGTTCAATCCCACCCAGGTAGCTTTCATGCCTAAGGCAAGATTAGAACTCACCATCTCCTGATGATTAACCCAAGGTCACCCAGATGGTTTTCATGCCTAAGGCAGGACTAAAACTCGCTGTCTCCCGGTGATTGGCCCAAAGTCACCCAGATGGCTTTCCTGCTTAAGGTGGGACTAGAACTCATCATCTCCTGATCTGTAGCCTGGTGGGCCTTCACCACTAGACCAAACTGGCTCTCAATGGAATCTGAGAATCATAGCACTCCTGGTCTCCTCTCGTGATCAGAGAATATAAGTGCATGACAACAAAGCACATGAATGTTAGTAAATGTAAGCCTAACTGAAGAGTTGGCTCGTAGGAATATTGGAAGAAAGGTCTAGAGATCCACAGTCCTCCAGGTCATGGTTGTCTCAAAGATGCTTTTTTTTTCAAAAGGCAACTGGACTTTACTTTTCCTTGAAGACCTTTCGCTTCTCATCCAAGAAGCTTCTTCAGTTCTTCAGCCCAGGTTCTTTGTGAAGGACTCAAGAGGTGGATAGAAAGGCCAGATCCAATCCAAACATCTGGATGACTGTGCAATGATAATAATAATAGAAGAGAAAGAACTGGAGAAGACAACAAAATACAAAGACGTGCAGATAGAAATAGAGAAAGATAGCACCAACTGTAATAGAATAGAATTCTTTATTGGCCAAGTATGATTGGACACACAAGGAATTTGTCTCGGGGGCATAAGCTCTCCGTGTACATAAAAAAATACTTTCATCAAGAATCATAAGATACAACATTTAGTGATAGTCATAGGAGACTAAATAAGGAATTGAATCATACTAGGAAACCAAATAAAACTATATAAACCGTAAAGATACAAGCAACAAGTTTATAGTCATAAGTCGGAGGAGATAGGTAATAGGAAGGATGAGAAGAAGAATAGTAATGCAGACTTTGTAAATGGTTTGACTTTGTTGTGGGAATTAGTTGTTTAGCAGAGTGATGGCGTTTGGGGAAAAATTATCCTTGTGTCTAATTGTTCTGGTGTGCAGTGCTCCATAGCATCGTTTTCAGGGTAGGAGTTGAAACAGTTTATGTCCGGGATGTGAGGGGTGTATAAATAGTTTCACAGCCCTCTTTTTGATTCGTGCAGGATACAGGTCCTCCATGGAAGGCAGGTCGGTAGCCATTGTTTTTTCTGCAGTCCTAACTATCCTCTGAAGTCTGTGTCTGTCTTGTTGGGTTGCAGAGCCAAACCAGACAGTTGCAGAGGTGCAGATGACAGTGCATCGTGGGTACAACCCCAAGCACCATTTGAACCCCATCGGCATCGACACAACCCCCATCAGTCAATTGCAAATGGCAGCTCTACTCAGGGCAGCTTACATCCTGCGACGATTTCTGCAACACCATCAAACTCCATCAGCCTATCCGAAGTCTCGACAGGTGGATAAAAATGCCAAACATCTGGCGGACTGTGCAACTAGCCATAATATTTTATTATGTGTGCTACCCATTTCTCAAAGACTCTCTGGAGTGTGAACAGTGTGTAAAGATGAGAGTGCTCCTTAAATAGTTATTTCACTTGCTGCTTTTTGCCTGCGGCTTCTGTCTCTTATCTTTTCTGCACTAGAAGAAAGCAGCCATTAGGCAATTTTGGGTAACTTTCCCATGACCATGATAATCTCTGTTTAGTTTAGTTTACTTTACTGTTATTGCACCTCGTACAACAGAATCAAACACCATCTTCAGTGCACAAAGTGACTGTGAAAATAAACACAAACATACCTCCTTCACACTCCACACATTGAATTGAAATCCCCCGACACCACACCAACACTGCACTATACAGTCGAATTCAACAGAGCTACTGCCCTGGGATAGAAGCTGTTTTGCAGCCTATTTGTGCTTGTTTTTATTATTATCCTGTACCGTCTTCCAGACGGTAATAGTTCAAAAAAAGGCTGCCCAGGATGAGATGGATCTTTGAGAATGTTTTGAACTTTCTTAAGGCAGAGGGAGCTATGAAGCTCTTCCAAAGAGGGGAGAGGGCAACCAAAGATCTTCTGGGCAATGACATTAACCCTCTGGAGTACTGTGCTATCTGCCACTGTGCAACTGGCAAACCCTACACAGGTGCAATGTTAAAATGCTCTCTATGGTGCAGCAGTAGAAGGTCACCAGCAGTTTTTCATTCGGTTGTTGTTTCCTGAGAAGCCTCAGGTAATATAATCCCTGCTGGACCCTTTTGACCAGGGCTACAATGTGGGCACCCCAGGTCAGGTCCTCTTTTAGGGTAACACCCAGAAACTTAAAACTGTCCACTTGCTCCCTTCGGTCTCCCTTGAGAAGCAAGGGCTGGATGTCTGATCTGTTCCTTCTATATAGTCCACTATCAGCTCCTTGGTCTTATTGGTGTTGAGGACCAAGTTATTGTCTCCACACCACGAAAGCAACCGGTCCGACCTCATCTCAGTAGGCAGACTCATCCCCCCCGGAGATGAGTCCCACCACTGTTGTATCATCTGCAATTTAGTAATAGTATTACTAGCGTTAATGGGAATGCAGTCATGCACATAAAGAGTATAGAGTAAGGGATTCAACACGCAACTGCTTACATTGAGATAATCACACCAACCAACGATGGGCAGGTAATCCCACCTCTGACTGGCCCTGGCCCCATCTATTCTCTGCCTCCTGAGTCCCAGCTAATTGGCTAGGTCTTCTTTGGTTGCCCTGCTCAGGAGAACGGAGCTGGAAAGCAGGTTAGTGGGATGGGGAGCGAATGTGATTTTTCAGTAACCTTCCCCCTGGAGTGGGGAGGGAATGGAGATTTTGAAGTATCCTTCCCCTGCCATGCCCACTAAGCCATGCCACGCCCACCAAGCTACGCCCACATAACCAGTAGAAAAAAAATATTTGAATCCCACCATTGGTTGTAAGTCAAGGGTAATCTGTATATCTGTAGATGAGTTGTGCGGGAACCGGAAAACATATATGAAAGAGGCAGCTGTGATCAATCAGCCTACACAACTGTTCCTCTGCGTATTGTTGCTTTCCGTGGTGATGAGATGAGACCCACAGGGGACACAGATCCTGAAAGGAGAAGAAATAAATATCCTCTATTCTCTTTTCCCCTCCCTCTTTCCCAGGAGCAGGTAATGATGGAAATCACTGAGAGCCAAGAAAAAAACTCCACGGAGGGAAATCATCGGATTGTGTGATGTGCCGAGAAAAAGCCAATGGCCTGGATCAATTTTGGAAATTGCAAGCCCAGGACATTTGGAGCTTAAGGAAAGCAGAGGCAAACCAACTCTCAGCCGAATTGTTCATTACAGGCTGTCCTCGGCTTACAACAGTTCATTTAGTGACCATCCGGAATTACAACAACAATGGAAAAAGTGACGTAGGACCGTTTTTTTCACACATACGAGGGTGGAAGCATCCACGTGGTCACAAGATCAACATTCAGGCACTTGGCAACTGACTCGTATTTATGACGGTCGCAGTGTCCCGGGGTCACATGATGTTCTGACCCACTCCCTTTTCCGACAAAGAATAGAATAGAATAGAATAGAATAGAATAGAATAGAATACTTTATTGGCCAAATGTGATTGGACACAGAAGGAATTTGTCTTGGTGTAAATACTCTCAGTGTACATAAAGAAAAGATACATTCGTTAAGAATCAAGAATCATAACGTACAATACTTAATGATAGTCATAGGGTACAATCAACAATCAAATCATACTAGGAAACAGTCAAGTGGGAGGGGAGGGGTGATAAGGAGTGATGAGAAGATTAACAGTAATAGTAGTGTACACTTTGTAAATAGTTGGACAGTGTTGAGGGAATTATTTGTTTAGCAGAGTGATGGCATTTGGAAAAAACCTGTCCTTGTGTCTAGTTGTTCTGGTGTGCAGTGCTCTATAGTGTCGTTTTGAGGGAAGGAGTTGAAATCAAACACAATTCAAAAAGAACAGAAAACTTGTAATGCTTTTACAAAATAATTAGCTGTGATAAGCACAAGCCTTGCCAAACTGTGTGAGATTTGCCAAAAGATAACAGACAAGAAATAATGTGCAAAATAAGAATCTTCAAATACAAACTCAGAATACTGGAATATCCACGAGGCTGGAGTTTCAAAACGTCTTTGCCTTCTGCAAAGAAGATTCATTTCACGGCTTGCTTTTATCTTCTTGAAGGAGGGGCCATTACCTTGCAGCCTTACTCCCAAGTCTCCTGTGCTGCTGCGAGCAATCCTGTGCGCGCGCACACACTTGGCACAGGCTCCTCGGGAACCTCCTCATCGCTGCTGCCAGCCCCCACAATCTCTGAAGGCAGCAGTCCACTCCCTAATGGTCCTGGGCCCTCATCTGAGTCCTCGCTCTCCTCAGCCGTCTGCACCTGCTGCCCGCTAACCACAACACATGATCCCCTTTTGCGACCTTCTCACAAGCCAAGTCAACAGGGAAGCCAGATTCACTTAACGACCCTGTGACTAATTTAACAATTGCAGTGATTCACTTAACAACGGTGGCCAGAAAAGTCGTAACATGGGACAAAAGTGTCTCACTTAGCAATAGACATTTTGGCCTCAATTGTGGCGGTAAGTTGAGGACTGTAATAAGTTGACCCCCTCCTCTGAGAAGTTGCCACAAAGAAGAGGGGGGTCAAGTTATTCTCCAAAGCAGCTGAAGGCAGGACAAGAAGCAATGGGTGGAAACTAATCCAGGAGAGAAGCAACTTAGAACTAAGGAGGAATTTCCTGACAATGAGAACAGTTAACCAGTGGAACAACTTGCCACCAGAAGTTGTGAGTGCTCCAACATTGGAAGTTTTTAAGAAGAGACTGGACAGTCATTTGAAATTGTATAGGATTTCCTGCTTGAGAAGGGGGTTGGACTAGAAGACCTCCAAGGTCCCTTCCACCTCTATTCTGATTGACTACTTACAGTCTAGCTTGAAGAAATACAGTTTTCAGCTGTTTTTGAGCTTGCAAATTATGTCATACTGCAGCTTTTTAAAGTTTCAGCCCATAGACAATGAGGGGGGGGGAGGCGTGTCACCCCCCACTTCCTAGCTCATTTGCATGTGCTTCCTCCCTCCCTCTCTCACCTGCAAAGGTTAGCTAAGAGAAAAGTGCCATCTGCTCTCAGCCGGGTTGGAGAAGCTGTCACCGGTGCCCACATTTAATATTCCCGAAATTGTGTTAACCTGTTGTTTATCACGCCCGGCAGATCAAAGAGAGGATATAACGGGGGAGGGGGCTGTAGAAAAGGATGGAGACCCTCCCGTTGGTCTCTTCCTGGGAGAATAATCTGCTCGGAGTCACATAGGATCAATCAATTTGGGTTTGTTTTTTGTTTTTTGTTTTTTTTCCGAGGGGGGAATTGGCAAGCTTTGAACCTCCCACGGGTGCTCAGCGAAGCGCTGGCCGTATTTCTGCAGATGCAAGCAGTTAAGTCAACCCTTGGCTGCTCCCTGGGACGAGATGCCGATAAAACGGCTGGAATTACACCTGGAGCCACAACGGTGCAGTCAGCACAAATGTGAAAACTTCCCTGTGGGTTTTAAGAAAGAGCAGAACCGACGCAGGCTCGGCTTCGGGAAACCGAGGCGAATGGTGGAAACTGCAACCGAGGCTGGAGGGGTGGTCACAGTGATATTTCCTCAGCTGGGGTCTGGTTCTGAACAGCGGCGCTTCTAAAGCAAGCAGACACACCTCCTCACTCCCCTCCCCCTACCCCCACCCCAAATAGGAAGGCTGCAGAGCCAGTCGTGCCTGGTTGGCGTGGGGTGAGCCTCGCTGGATAAACCGGATGAGAATTAGGATCAGAGGGGCTCGTTTCTGAGAGGAGGAAGGGGGTCAAGCTATTCTCCAAAGCAACCGAAGGCCAGACAAGGAATAATGGATGGAAACTGAACAAGGAGAGATTCAACCTGGAAATAAGGCGAAACTTTCTGACGGTGAGAACAATCCACCCATGGAACAGAAGTTGCCTTCAGAAGTTGTGGGAGCGCCATCCCTGGAGACTTTCAAGAAGAGACTGGACTGCCATTGGTCAGAAACGGTGTAGGGTCTCCGGCTTGAGTGGGGGGTTGGACTAGATGACCTAAAAGATCCCTTCCAACTCTGATTATCTGTTATCTGTTTTCTTGCCACACTTGTTTAATCACCGCAGTTGTTAAGTCAGGAACACGGTTGTTGAGTGAATCTGGTTTCCCCATTGACACTGCTGATAAGAAGGTCACAAAACGGGATCACATGACCCAGGACAGGGCAACAGTTATAACTACGAGTCAGTTGCCCAGCGTCTGAATTTTGATCACATAGCCACAGAGAGGCTTCAATGGTCGTAAGCGTGAAACATGGCCGTAAGTCGCTTCTTTTAGTGCCGTTGCAACTTTGATCGTATTGGTTGGAAGAGACCTTCATCCTGCAGTGGATAGACAATTGCTAAAAGGATTATGGTGATATATCTAAATCTCTCTATATAAAAGCAAAATGCCGCTCATGCATCATCACAAAATCTCTAGAACCGTGAAGTCTACAAATGTGAATTTTGGCCCATATGTTCCTCTTGGCTTCTAGGTGCTCACTAAGAAAGGATTTTTTTAGAAATGGCCATCAGAGCATTAGTATTTCCTATATTATTATTATTGTTGTTGTTGTTGTTGTTGTTATTATTCTTATTCTTATTCTTATTCTTATTCTTATTCTTATTCTTCTTCTTCTTCTTCTTCTTCTTATTATTATTATTATTATTATTATTATTATTATTATTATTATTAACATGCTCTGATGCTAAGGAGTTCTACTCCCCCTCCCCACCTGAAAAAAAAAGAAATCTCTTCCAAATGCAAAACACAAGCAGAGGAGTTTTAGTTTCAGTTTCAGTTTCAGAGCACCAAGCAGCTTTAGTCCAGAACAGTTGAGCTAAGCCCCGCCCAGGCTCCTTGCTGTCTCCTTGCTCACACAGCAAATACTGCTTCAGTTTCTAAACAGCCCTCAACTCTCTCACACACTGACAGGACGCCAGCCAGATGAATGCTGATGGTGGCAACTAAAAAGATACTCCTTTGGTCTTTTTAGCTGCCAGGAGAAAGGGAGTGGGGGATAAGCAGTACATTCCTTAAATGCCTCAGATAATCGCCCTGGGAGCCCAAAGTTGTCGGAGTGCAGGAATATTACTGGAGAGCATGATTGATGACTCTTGGCTATGGATGTGTCCCATTGGAGAATATACATCCAGGGGGTGGGGGAAATACCAGGGTCAAGGGGGAAATGAATGATGTGTTTTAGAGTCGGCTGCACCCAGGTAACGCCGACATGGTCATTCCTAATAAATCAATTTTATTTTCTCTGAGACGCGGCTAGAGACTTATGATTTGAATGGGGTTGGATTTGTTGGAGATGAATGCTGGTAGGCAGAGGCAGGATTTCCACCCCCCCACACTTTATTTTCCTCCCCCAAAACTAAACCCAACCACATAGTTTCGTAGTGAAGCACGGGTACCGAGCTAGTTTATAAATAAACTATACAGAGGCCCTTCTGCCTCCTCCTTCCTGACCTGCCAGGCTGGATTGAGGTGCGAGATCGAAATCTTCCTTTTTGCAAAGAGCTTCCAGCTTTGGCATGGCAGAAGAGGGCGGGAGGGACAGACAATGTCGGCCTTGATGCTCTTGGTGGTGGTTGTCTTTTTTTTTTTAACGCATCAGAGATGGATCTGCAACTCCGCGGTGTGTTTTTGTGATGAATAACTCTGCAGGGATCAGCAGTCCTGTTGAAGGTCACGATGCCGTTCGGCTGACATTGATGTTAAAAGCCAAATTCCCGGGTGCCTTTAATACTCTGAAGTTCGGAAAAGCAGCACACGGGGTTTATTTACTAGACTTAACTCCGCTGCAGTAATTTATTTATTTTTTTGCTTTTACAGGAAGTCCTCAACTTACAACCACAATTGAGCTCAACATTTACAGGGCTAAGTGAGCTCTGCCTCATTTTACGACCTGTCTTGGTGCAATGGTTAAGAGAACCACTGCGGTCATTAACTGAGTAACCCGGCCGTTAAGCAAACCTAGTTTCCCCATTGACTTTGCTTGCTGCATAAAGAGGAACCAGTCGCCAAGCATCTGAATTTTTGATCCCGTGGCCACAGACGCTTGTAAACAGTCGTAAGGGTGAAAACCGGTCCTAAGTCCCTTTTCTTCAGCAGCGTTGCAATGTCGAATGGTCACTAAATGAACTGTTGGAAGTCAAGGACTACCTGTATATCTGGCCTTCAGGTGAGGACAGGGTGGGATGCTGTAATGTTTGGACTGGTTTACCGTTGGTAAAATATTTTTCCCCCTCTTCCTACATAATAATAGAGTAAAAGGGATGGAAGGGACCTTGGGGGTCTTCAGGCAGTGGTGGGATTCAATTTTTTTTTACTACCGGTTCTGTGGGCATGGCTTGGTGGGCGTGGCAGGGGAAGGATATACTGCAAAATCCCCATTCCCTGCCCACCCCACTAACCTGCTTTCCAGCTCTGTTCTCCTGTGCAGGGCAACCAAAGAAGACCCAGCCAATCAGCTGGGACTCAATGGGAGGCAGAGAAGAGATGGGGTTTGGCAGGGCCAGTCAGAGATGATATTTGCTGGTTCTCCGAACTACTCAAAATTTCCACTATTGGTTCTCCAGAACTGGTCAGAACCTGCTGAATACCACCTCTGGTCCACAAGTGCCATTTTGGTGCTAGGTAAGAGTTAATTGAATTCAAGAGAGGTTGGACTTTGCGTTTGTGACTACCTAGAGATTCCAGACTGATTCCTCTCTTGTCTCTACCACCCCAGGCTCTGCCATTCCTCCTACAACAGAGCTTCTACATGTGGTTCTCTTGGCTCACGGATCACAATTGGGCCCAAAATTTCTGTTGCTAAGCGCGACATTTATTCCAAGTGAGTTTTGCGACATTCTTACACCATGTAAGTGAATCACTGCAATTGTTTTTTTTAATTGAAGTTTTTTTATTTTATATTTACAATAAACTCATCTTTCATTTAAACAGTGTGTCGACTGGGTACATATATCTTGTGCTAACAATTATAACTAATACTTTTCTTACCAGTTAGAGCAATAAGCATATTTTCTTTATATGCTATTGTCTCTTATATCTGTCATGCCCCTGTTGGAATCTGATTCCAAGGCGGAGGTCGAGCAGCTGACAGGGAGTGGGAGTATGGCTGTGGTGGCTGTGGAGGAAACTGGGGAAGGGCACAGTCTGGCTGGGCATTCAGAGGAAGACCCAGGGCCACCCCCTCTTCATCCTAGTGCATGCAGGGAATAACGGATAAAGGAGCAATGTGGGTTACAGGGGAGAAAAAGGCCCCGATTCCCTTCATTAGCTGCAGCTGGGAAAACAGGATTTTAAAAGGGTGTTTGGCACAGCACCTTGCTGGAAGCAAAGTGTGCATTATCTTTGTTTGTCAAGTCTAATCTGGGTTCTGGTGTCCTCCCAACTGTGTGTGTTTCATTATGTTTTGAAGTCTGCAATTCCTTATCCTGCCCTGTCTTGTTAATTGCTGTTGTGTGGTTTGTGTTGGTTTTTATTTATAATCTATATATAGTTTGGGTTCAGACTGAATTTCTTCCCTTTAAAGACTGTTCTTGGGAGAGTTTTTTCTCCAGCCGATGATAACTGGACATTGGGGGCCAAGTTGGAGGAATTCAAGGGACTTTACCTACTTTTGTGACTTGGTTGCTTTTGTGCCACTCCCCGAGTCATTACAGTATCTCTCATCCTTATAACCATCTTAACTTATTCTCTATATATTCATCTATTGAATTTTAACTTGTTTTTATTATCCAACCATTGATAAAATAAATTCCATACCATATAGTAGTATTCAGTTTTATCCTTTTCCTTAATTGCCAGTGTTAATCTATTCATCCCTGCACATTCTAATATTTTCTCAGTCACCTTTCCCTCCACTGGAATCTTTTCGCTTTTCCAATTCTGAGCAAATACAATTCTGGCTGCGGTTAATACATGAATAATCAAATATGCTTTTTCTTTGCTGTAACCTTCACTGCAGTTGTTAAGTTAGTAATATGGTTTTTAAGTGAATCTTGCTTTCCCAGTGATTTTGTCAGAAGGTCACAAAAAGGGGATTGCGTGAACCTGGGATGCTGTAACTGTCATAAATAGGAGAGTTGTCAAAGAGTCTGAATTTTGATTATGTGACCATGGGGATGCTACAACGGTCGTAAGTGTGAACAAGGGTCATGTCACTTTTTCCAGTGCTGTTGTAAGTTCAAACAGCCATAAAACAAACTGTTATAAGTCAAGGACTACATGTACTACCCAAATCACAACTTGCCCTTTTAAGGTGATGGTTCTACAGAGGAATGATGGAGTCTGTCATCTGCACCTCTATAACTGTCTGGTTTGGGCTCTGCAACCCAACAGGACAGACACAGACTTCAGAGGATAATTAGGACTGCAGGAAAAACAATGGCTACCAACCTGCCTTCCATGGAGGACCTGTATCCTGCACGAGTCAAAAAGGGGGCTGTGAAAATATCTACAGACCCCTCACATCCTGGACATAAACTGTTTCAACTCCTTCCCTCAAAACGACACTATAGAGCACTGCACACCAGAATAACTAGACACAAGGATGGTTTTTCCCCCCAACGTCATCACTCTACTAAACAACTAACTCCCACAACACTGTAAAACTATTTACTAAGTCTGCATTACTATTACTATTAATCTTCCCATCACTCCTTATCACCCATCCCTTTCCACTCGTGACTGTATAACTGTAACCTTGTTGCTTGTATCCTCACAATTTATATTGACGGCTTCCTAGTATGACTTGATTTTTAATTGTACCCTATGACTATTATTATTAAGTGTTGCACCTGATGATTCTTGACTCTTGATAAATGTCTCTTTTCTTTTATGTACACTGAGAGCATTTGCACCAAGACAAATTCCTTGTGAGTCCAGCCACACTTGGCCAATAAAGAATTCTATTCTATTCTATTCTATTCTATTCTATTCTATTCTATTCTATTCTATTCTATTCTATTCTATTCTATTCTCAGTAAAGATTCTATTCTATTCTATACAAAGATTCTATTCTATTCTATTATTTTTTTTTCTTAAAAAAAGGGATTTTAATTTTCTGAATGTTAGGAGAATTCAGAAACATAATCCCGCAGACACGTCAAAATACTGTAATGGTGTTGCGCAGTTTTATTTTCCTTTACTCATTCAGCCTGCCTGGAGATGATGTGGCAAAAGGGTGTTAAATATTAAAAATCATGAATTCAGATTTGAATGCTTCATTTCCACTGTTCACTTCCATTACTCATTGGATTAGAGGTGTTGGCTGTCCTCAGTTGTTTGACTAGTGTTTGGCAGAAAATATTAAAGTTTCATATGTCAATTGTCAGATACAAAATATATACAAGAATCGCTGAATTCTAAATAGCATTGATTCCAACAGTGCAACTGAAAAACAAAAAGCTGCATGCCAAATATTAGAAACCATGAAATTCTAAATACTATTGCGTGCCAATTATTGAACATAAAATACCATCGTACGCCAATTATTTAAATATTGCGAATACAAAAATACCTATAATCAAAGAATGTTAATTCCTTACTTTGTGGAAAGGCAGGTCCAAATCCCCACAACTATTAAATCACAAAAGGTGATCTTCTGTTATTTATCAAATTTGGAGACAGCCCTTTTCCCTGATTTTGGGTGGTGTGCAATTAAGAACTTGGTTTAGTCACAGATTTGCAAGATTCTGTTAATGTAGCTGTACAATGAAGGAGAATTAGCAGAGTCGGAAAGGACCTTGGAGATCTTCTAGTCCAGGGGTCGCCAACCTTTTGGACCTCAGGGACCACCACCAAACTCATCGTTTTAAATCCCACAGACCAGAGACCCTGGGAAAATAATAATAATAAAGTCTGCAGGAAAATTCCCCATTCTGTTTTCCTACCGATCGATCATTCTTTATTTGGGATCACAGGATACCGTCTCCATCTCCGTTCTCGGGGGAGGGAGAGAGAGACTTTTGGCTTTATGCAAGGAAAGCAGCAGAAGTAGCAGAAGTCTTTCTTTCTCTCCCCCAAACTCCACCAGAAATGAATCTTTTGCCAGCGCAGCCTCTTGGAGCAGGAGGCCTTGCAGAGTCCCAAAGACTCGTTTCTGGCAGAGTTTGGGGGAGAGAAAAGATTTTTCTATAGGGTTTCCTGCCTGAGCAGGGGGTTGGACTAGAAGATCTCCAAGGCCCCTTCCAACTCTGTTATTCTGGTTGGTCTGTGGCAGTGCTATTGCTAGTAGCTTGCCCCGTCTGTGTTGGTGAGAGTGTTCTTAGTGATTCGTTGGGTTACAATCCTGAGCTCAAGAAATCCCAGATATTCTCTTCTCTAGGTAACACCCTGAGATTAGATTGTGGCGGTTTGCCAAAAATTCTGGGACTTTTGAAGTCCACCAGTCTTAAAAGTTGCCAAGTTTGAACACCCAGATGGGAGAGGATGGTTTAATTGTGGTGCTCTCTGAGCTTGGTTTGCTTCCTTGCGGATGTTTCATGACCCAAACTAGGTAACATCATCAGTATTGGAAGGGAGTGGGGTTTGTGGAGAGAAAGAGAAAAAGGAGGACACTGGTTAGATATAAAAGCTTGCAAATCCCACTCCCTTCTAGCACTGAAGATATTACCTATTTGGGTCATGAAATGTCTGTAAGAAAACCATCAAGCTCAGAGAACACCAAAACCCCAGTCCTCCCCCCTCTTCCTCTCTGCAAACCCCACTCCCTTCTAGCACTGATGATGTCACCTAGTTGGGTCATGAAATGTCTGCAAGGAAACCACCAAACTCAAGAGAGCACCAAGGAATCATCTTCATCTTCTTCTGCTTCTCCTTCTTCCTCTCCTCCTCCTCCTCCTCTCCACATACCCCACTCTCCTTCTAGCACTGATGATGTTATCTAGTTGGGTCATGAAATGTCTGCAAGGAAACCACCAAACTCAAGAGAGCACCAAGGAATCATCTTCATCTTCTTCTGCTTCTCCTTCTTCCTCTCCTCCTCCTCCTCCTCTCCACATACCCCACTCTCCTTCTAGCACTGATGATGTTATCTAGTTGGGTCATGAAATGTCTGCAAGGAAACCACCAAACTCAAGAGAGCACCAAGGAATCATCTTCATCTTCTTCTGCTTCTCCTTCTTCCTCTCCTCCTCCTCCTCCTCTCCACATACCCCACTCTCCTTCTAGCACTGATGATGTTATCTAGTTGGGTCATGAAATGTCTGCAAGAAGACAGTCAAGCTCAGAGAGCACCAAGGACCCCACAATTCTTCTCTTCTCCTCTTCTCCCTCCTCCTGCTCCTCCTCACAAACCCCCACTCCCTTCCAGCACTGATAATGTTCCCTAGTTGGGTCATGAAATGTCTTCAAGAAAACTAACAAGCTCAGAGAGCACCAAGGACGCCCACAGTCCCCCTCCTCCTCCTCTTCCCTCTCCAGAAAACTTCACTCCCTTCTCAATTAACCCTGAGCTACAAAGATTCTCTTCTATGGTTTTAATTGGTTATCTTGCATATGCCAGAAGGCTCGACTAGATGACTCTTTGGGGGGGGGAGGGGGGGTCCCTTCGAACTCTATAGTCCCCGTCTGCAAAAAAATACAGAGCGGCTAGGAATTTCTATCGATTTGCATTTCTTTCACGCGGCCCAGACTTTGCAAGCTTCCTTGCCAAGAAGTTCACCTTGGAACTGCATCCCCCAGAATGCCGCGCGACGCGCCTCTTTCGCGCACGCTCCCCGCTTTGCCGCGGTGCATTCCGGGAGCCGTGGTTCAACATCCCCCGTGGAAAGTTTCCTACCTAGTACACATACATTGCTTGGACCAGAGAGCGGGAGAAAGAAAAGTTTCCGCTCCGCCCTTGTGGGCCAGACTGTTGCCTGGGGCAACGGCTCTTTGACCAACCAGCGCGCGGCGGCGAGCCGCGGCGGGCCAATGGCGCGCGCCGGTGGGCGGAGCTGAAGTCTCCTTGGGCCCCCGTGCCGAGGCCTAGTTCAGTTTGACCCGGCCTCGGGCGCCATGGGCGGCGGTGAGAGCGCTCCCCGGAGGGTCACCTTCGAGGCGGACGAAAACGACAACATCACGGTGGTGAAGGGCATCCGGGTGAGGCTGGGGGCGAGTCTCGGCTTAGTCGGGGGAGCCTTCCTTCTTGGGGGGGATTGAGGGGAGGTCTGGGGAGATTGGACTCCCTGGTTGCCTTGGTAACAGCATCCAATGAGAAGATGCTCAGGGGAGGGGGAGCTTCCTCCTGTAGCCTTGGCCTGTGGAACTCGCGGCCTCATGATGAGATGATGATGATTCTTAATTACATTACAAATGCTGGCTCTCCTTTCCTGCGGGGATCCCAGGCAGTCCTCAAATTACGACCACGACGGAGCCCCGAATTTCTGTGGCTAAGGGAGTTTTGCCCCCTTTGACGACGTTTCCCGCCCAAATTGGCTAAGTTAAATTAGTTAAATCAGTAACAACGGTTGTTAAGTGAATCTGGCTTCCTCCACCCCCGTTGACTTTGCTTATTGGAAGGTCGCCAAAGTGAATCACGTGCGCCCCGCACCGGACGCTGCAACCGTCATAAGTGTGAGTCAGTGGTCCAGCATCCTAATATAAGTCAGGTGACCGTGGGGAGGCTGCAAAGGTCATCAGTGTGAAAAGAGGTCGTTGGTGGGAAAAGGGGTCGTAAGTCACTTTTTTCAGCGCCCAACGGTCATTAAGTCAGGGGTCTCCAACCGTGGCAACTTTTAAGATTTGTGGACTTCAACTCCCAGAATTCCTCAGCCAGCTTTGCTGGCTGAGGAATTCTGGGAGTTGAAGTCCACAAATCTTAAAAGTTGCCACGGTTGGAGACCCCTGCACTAAGTGAACTGTTGTAAGCCGGGGACTCCCTGTGCAGAGCAAACCAAGGGGAAAGGAGTTGGACCCAAAGCTTCAAGGGGTTCCTTCCCCTTTTTACTGAACATCCAGCCCGTCCTTGCGTCCCCTTTGAAGGGGACGCAAGAAACCTGCAAAATGTCCCCCTTCCAAATCCAGCCCTTCCCATTGCATGGATATTCCCCCCAAAAAAAGATGGCACCTGGCACCCACTGCAAAGGTTGTGCTTCATGTGGTTGCAGGAGGTGCCCCAGGGGCTTTCACCCCTCTGCAGAGTCCGAGACCCAGCTGCAAAATCAGGTGGAGTCCTATTTGAACCTACCCTGTTCTGTAGGACAGGTTGCATTTGGCTGCAAATGCTGCAGACTCAGAATAATTGCACTGATGTTGTAACCTAGTTGGGTCGTGCAACGTCTGCAAGAAGAAAAATCTAGCTCAGGGAGCATCAAGGACTCCCCCTCCTCCTCCCCTCCCTCACTCCCATGTAATACTGATGATGTTACCCAGTTGGGTCCTGAAACATCTGCAGAGAAAACGAAGCTTAGAGAGCACCAAGGACCCCACAGTCCTCCTCCTCCTCCCAAACTCCACTCCTTCTAGCACTGATGATGTTACCCAGTTAGATCCTGAAACGTCTGCAGTGAAATATCCAAGTTCAGAGAGCAGCAAGGACTCAATTGTTCAACCCTGAGCTACAAATGCTGTCTTCTATAAAGACCCATCAAGAACCAACCTTCCTTCCTTCCTTCCTTCCTTCCTTCCTTCCTTCCTTCCTTCCTTCCTTCCTTCCTTCCTTTCCTTCCTTCCTTCCTTCCTTCCTTCCTTCCTTCCTTCCTTCCTTCCTTCCCTCCCTCCCTCCCTCCCTCCCTCCCCCCCCTCCCTTCCTTCCTTCCTTCCTTCCTTCCTTCCTTCCTTCCTTCCTTCCTTCCTTCCTTCCTCCCTTCCCTTCCCTTCCTTCCCTTCCCTTCCCTTCCCTTCCCTACCTACTTCCCTACCTACCTACCTTCTCCAACTTTATTATCAGTTTTAAACAATTCCTTACCCTCCTATACAGCCACCAAGCACCTTGCTTGTCTGACGTGTTCAGAGAATTTGGACTTTGCAGACTTCTTTGGTTGACCCAGAATCACAAGAGAGGAATTAGAATGAGGTTGGCTGAGCCATCTCTTGTCTCCCCACCCCTCCATGGTGATGGCACCTCCTTGCCTTACCCAGAACCTCTCCATTTCCCCCACTTTTCCTTCCTTCCTTCCTTCCTTCCTTCCTTCCTTCCTTCCTTCCTTCCTTCCTTCCTTCCCTTCCCTTCCCTTCCCTTCCCTTCCCTTCCTTCCTTCCCTTCCCTTCCCTTCCCTTCCCTTCCCTCCCTCCCTCCCTCCCTCCCTCCCTCCCTCCCTTCCTTCCTTCCTTCCTTCCTTCCTTCCTTCCTTCCTTCCTTCCTTCCTTCCTTACAGGCCTCCCTGTGTCAGGATTTGCTACGTCTGAAGCCTGCATAGAGAGGTTTCAAAAGAAAAATGAAAGAGCAGAGGATGAAACTGAAAGGGGTTGGTGTGACACTCTTTTTTTCTCCTTTGCCTCTTCGGATTTGGGGGCTCCTTTCATTCTCCTTTTCCCCCCCTCCTTAAGACTCCACCAACTCTTTCTTGCTTCCACCTCATCCCTTTGGTCGCTCCCCTGTAAACAAGGATTCCTGTGTTCTCATGACATCGTTCCCTTGAAGTCCCCTTTTCCCTCCGCCCTGAAGCTTAGTAACAAAGAATTTACGGAGCTGAAACTCTATAGAGTACCCGCTGTTGCTGCTGAATATTAGTTTTCAACCGTGTAGTCTGGAAACCCTCACATAACAGTGCTCGAATTAATATTATTTCTGCTCTAGAGGCAGTCAGCTTGGCTAACATTTAGCCAGTTTGGTCCTGTGATTAAGGCACCGGGGCTAGAAAGTGGGGAGACTGAATTCAAGTCCCGCTTAGCTGGCTGCATGACTTTGGACCAATCACCAGGAGACAGGGAGTTCTAGTCTTTTCTGCATGAAAAGCAGCTCGATGTCTTTGGGACCGTTACCGGGAGACGGTGAGTTCTAGTCCTGCCTTAAGCATGAAAACCAGTTAGGTGACTTTGCACCAATTACTGAAAGATAGTGAGATCTAGTTCCACCTTAGGTATGAAAGCCAGCTTGGTGACTTGGGCCAATTACCAGGAGACGGTGAGTTCTAGTCTGGCCTTAGGCATGAAAACCAGTTAGGTGACTTTGCGCCAATTACGGGGAGATAGTGAGTTCTAGTTCCACCATAGGCATTTAAAGCCAGCTTGTGGACTTTGTGCCAATTGCCAGGAGACAGTGAGTTCTAGTTTTGCCTTAGGCATGAAAGTCAGCTGGGTGACTTTGGGCCAATCTCCTTCTTAGCCCAACTCACTTTACAGGGTTGTTGTTATGGGGTAAATAGGAGGATGAAGGTTTGTTGATTATGTTGTTATAAAAATAACGCTGGGATACAAATAAATAAAATAGAGAAGAGCAACCAGGATGATTAGGGCAGAGGTCGCCAACTGGTGGGCTGTGGCCCACTGGTGGGCCGTGAGAAAATTTTGGTGGGCCACAGAGAAATCTCACCCCCAGAGCACCCCCACAAAGCAATCAATCCAGGCTGCGCAGAAACACAAGGCTGCTCAGCCCACATGGCCTGAGGGAACCCTCCCCGCCCACTCACTCCTTAGCCGGCAAACTTGCCTGCTAAATTTCTATTTTTCCTTTTTCCGACCATCATCTGTTCTGCTGTGCCGGGAGATTTAGATTAGCTAGGAAGCAAGAAATGGTTGGATTTCTTGCTTTCTAGCTAGTCTTTAGATCTTCAGCTCAGCACAGCCGAACCTCCGTTAGGACTGAAGGTTTGCTTGCAAGCAAATTCAGTGCAAACTCACGGCAAGCAAATTTGAGAGACTGAGCTAGCCGATGGCAGATAGATAGATCACTGAATGATTCTGTGAGCAACTCAATCTGCCTGTTTTGCCTGATGTGGGGTAAAAGTTGCTCTTTTTTTTATAAAAAATTCAATATTTACATGCATGGTGTGTTGTGGGTTAATTTTGTGAGTTTGCTTACTAGCAAATTTTATGAGTTTGCTTGCAAGCAAATTTTATGTGACAGACTGAGCTAGCCAATGGCAGATAGATAGATCTCTGAATGAATCTGTGATTCTGTGAGCAACTCAGTCTGCCTGATTTTGGGTAAAAGTTGCTCTTTTTTTATAAGAAATTCGATATTTATATAAATATTTATAATATTTACATACAAGCCATGCCCAGCCAGTCACATGACCACCAAGCCACACCCACAAATTAGGCCATGCCCACACAACCGGTTAGTGGTCCCTGGGATCTAAAATTATGAGTTTGGTGCTCCTGAGTCCTGTATTCTAATCAAGGGCATGTGGAGGATTGCAGCCCCCTACAGGTAGTCCTCATGACCACAATTGAGCCCTGTTGTTAACTGAAACATTTGTTAAGTGAGTTTTGCCCCATTTGATGACTTTCCTTGCCACAGTTGTTAAGTGAACCATTGCAGTTGATAAGTTAGAAACCCGGTTGTTAAATGAACCTGGCTTCCCCCATTGACTTGGCTTGCGAGAAGATCGCAAAAGGGGATCTCAGGACACTGCAACCGTCATAAATGTGAATCAGTTGCCAAGCTGGTCTAAATTTTGATCAAGCTGTCGTGGGGCTGCCCCAATGGTCATAAGTGCAAAAAAAAAACAAAAAAACCAGCCATAAGTCACTTTTCTCATTGCTGTTGCAACTTTGAACGGTCTATAAACAAACTGTTGTAAGTCGAGGACTACCTGTATTGTGTGGGCCATGTATGCACCTCTCTAGTGGTATTTCATTTTTGTACCTGGCCCTGGGGGGTCTTTTTCCCAAGAATGTGTGGTTGGAAATTGCTTGCAAATTGCCCCCCCCCCCAAAAAGGATGATTTTTCTTCTTCAATGCTTGTGAAAATAAGTGGCTCTTTTAAGCCTTGGATTTCCTTCTAACCCGTTTCCCCGAAAATACGACCTACCCTGAAAGTAAGTCCTAGCTTGATTTTAACATGTGTGCCCAATATAAGCAGACATGATATTCTTCCGATTAAAATCGGAATTCCGATTTTTTGGGGAATGCCCCCCTTCCCCCTTCTTCTCCTCCTTCCCCCCTCGGAGGCCCCGAGTCAGGAGTTGCTACCGCTGGCGTGGCTCTGCGTGGCTCCAGTCCCGCGTTGCCTCAGGAAGGGAAAGGCAAAAAGGAAGAGCCGCGGCGGCGCTTTGCAACGGCAGCAGCGGCTCCTGGTTTTGCCTTTCCCTTCCCAGGGCAACGCGGGACTGGAGCCGCGCCGGCGGTAGCAACTCCTGACAGCCCCAGCCGGATACCTGAGCGGAGGCCGGGCGGGCGGGCGGTGCGAGCGGAGGCCGGGCGGGCGGCAGGAAAAGGGAGCTGGGCAGCGATTTCTTGGCGCGCGGGGGGGGGGTCTCTTTTGGCCGGCCCCGATTTTTTTTTCAGAGGGGAATATCATGCCTGATAAGCCCTACCCCCCCCCCAAATAAGCCCTAATTAAGATTCCACCCAGTGCACTGGTAAAATTAAGCTAGGGTGACGATGGGGAGGGTGGAGCTGCCCTACTTTACTTACCTTTGGACAGGTGTAGCCAGGCCTCGATACCTGCCTTGCCGGCCCATTTCTTCTGCAGCTGGCAAGGCTTTCCTGAAGGCCTCTGGAGCTGAAAACAAAGCTTTGGATCGATCCTGAAGGCTGCAGAGGCCTTCAGGAAAGCCTTTCTGGCTGCAGAAGAAGACATCCCCGAAGGCCGGGGGCGATGCGTGCAAGTGAGGTTAGTCAGTGGAGGACTTCCCACGAAAATAAGACCTGGTGCTTTTTTCGGTGGCAAAAAAATAAATAAATAAGACCGTCTTATTTTCGGCAAAACACAGTAAATTTCTATGTTTCTTGGAAGAAAAATACCCAATCTCCCCTACCTCTCTGTGGGAAAAAGGCCAGAGAAATTTTATACTTGCCATTATTGGCCTACGTCCTGTGGTTGTTGGCTGCAGAAGAACGATGGATTTTTTTTTTTAAAAAAGAGAGACCTTTGGCTGCCGAGTGATTGCCAGCCTCTATTCCAAGTCCCGTTTTAGACTCAGAAAATTTCTTACCGAGTTCCCCTTTTTTAAAAAAAATGCTATTTTATTTGAAAGGGGGAAAGGCTAGCCAAAGTTGAAGAATGCGTTTTAGCCGAGGAAAATCACATTTAATATATTTCCATTTTTTACCTGCCGGTGGCTTAAAAAATGCATTCTAAGATTTTTTTAAAACCCTTCTCCAGGCGTGGTTTTTTTTTTTTTTCCGACAAAAGCAATTTTAGGGCTTAAGAGCTCAAATGAAATGCTAGAAGACTTTGTATCTCAAACCTCATACAAGATGTAGCGTGGGAATTATATATGTTCCTGTTGTGGTTCGCTGGCAGCCTGTGCGAACAGCAGTAGAATTGGATAGTGGGGAGGAACAGGGACCAGTCTGGGAGTCTAGGGAGGACTCAGATGACGGTCCTGCATCCGATGCAGAAATGGGGCCAGGACCATCTGGGAGTGGGGTGCTGACTCTGGAGCCTCTGGAGTCTGGCAGCAGCAAGGCAGAGGAACGAGGGGAGCCTGTTCCCAGTGTGCATGTGCACAGAGCTGCCAGAAGGCAAGAGCAGCTAAGGCAAAAAAGGCAATTTGGGAGTAAGGCTTGGAGGTGATTGGCCCTCCAATAAGGTATAAAGGAAGTGCAAAGGTAGGAAAACCTTTGCAGGAAGCAACATTGTTTGCTCTGACCGGTTTGGACTCTGAAAGCTCCGTGGTGAATTAGTTCTCTGTTTGGTTTTGGAAAGACTAATTGGGACTTTAGTCGTTGGCAGCACTTCAAGAAAGATAAAGGTGCGTTCTTATCAGACTTCTCCCAAACAATTTTGGCAGGCGTTCCCTGAGACTAATTATAACCGGTTAAGTCTCATTCCGGGCTGTGAATGACGATAATTCACAGTCGTTGAACTAAAATAAAAGAGTTTTGGATTTTATATGTGTTTGTTGGTGTCTCAGGAAGCCTTGGTCAGAACAGTTCCAGGGATACCGCTGGAAAACAGCAACCGCCTCTTTTTGTGTGTTATTTTTCAGCTCTCCGAAAATGTCATCGAGCGGATGAAAGAGCCATCTTCTCCTGGCGGAAAATCTCAGAAGAAATTTGGATCTAGCAATCATACCTCCATTGGTGGAGCTGCAGGTATGTCTCTCTTTTCCAGGATAAGATGATGGTCCTTTTTTAAATGTAAATCTGAAAATTTTTGTTCCAGGGATTAATACAGGTTGTCCTTGATTTACAACCATCCCTTCAGTGACCGTTTGAAGTGACGGCACTGAACCCCCCGACTTCAGGCCGTTTTCCCCACTCGTGACTGTTGGAGATATCCCCACGGGATCCAAATTGAGATGCTCGGCAACTGACTCGTGTTTACGACGGTTGCAAAATCCCCGGGGTCACAGGATCCCCTTTTATGACTGTCTGACATGCAAAAGTCAATGGGGAAAGTCAGAGCCACTTCACAACCGTGTGGCTAACTTAACAACCGCAGGGATTCACTTCACAGCTACGACCGGAAAGGCTGTAAAACGGGGCAAAACTCACTTCGCAACTCTCTTGCTTGCGATAAAATGTCGGGCTTGATTTTGGTTGTAAGTCGAGGACTACCTGTGAAACATTTGGTTCTGTTTAAAATGATCCACTTCTCCTGGCCTATGACTGATTCTCTATTTGTCTCTCTCTCTCTAAGTCTGTCTCTCTGTCTCTGTCTGTCTGTCTGTCTTTCTCTCTGTCTCTATCTCTCTGTCTCTGTGTCTCTCTTTGTCTGTCTATGCCTCTCTCTCTCTCTCCCTCTGTCCTCTTGTCTCTCTGTCTGTCTCTCTGTCTCTGTCTCTTTTTCTCTTTGTCTCTCTATCCGTCTCTTTCTCTCTCTGTCTCTCTTTCTCTTTCTGTCTCTGTCTCCCTGTCTCTGTCTCCCTGTCTCTCTCTGCCTGTGTCTGTCTCTTTCTCTCGCTGTCTCTTTGTCGGTCTCTCTCTTTGTCTCTCTGTCTCTCTCTCTCTCTCACACACACACTCTGAGGCGTTCAATCATTGTATGAAGCAGTTAGGTAATCTGCTTGGATTGGGACAAGCATGTAGTGTGAACCCATCCCTTTGTGGGTTAACCCCATAGATCGTGAGTCAACAAGCCGTTATTTAGCCAGTCTTGTCCAGGGCTAATTGACCAGCTCCTGTCACATCATTAATTCATCTCCCCAGTCTCTGCCTCAGCATTTTTAAGGAATTTAGCTCTACAGGTAGATGGAAGAGTCCATTTGGATTGTGGACAAATGAGGAAGACCAATGGTGCTTAGTTCACAGACAAGGCGGTCCATGCAAGAAACCCAGCAATGAATCCCAGCTCTGTAGTTATTATAAGGGTTACATTCACAAAATCTTGCAAGTATTTCTTTTTCTTCCCCTCTTACGACCCTTTCCAGAAAGCTTTTCCTATTTCTGGAGATAGCGAAAGTTTTCCCTCTGCTTGTCCAACCTGTGGGTGTCCCTTCTGACTCCCAAGGCCATCCTCTCCTACCCTTGCCCTGATGGGCAGGTGCACCTGTCGCATTCTCAGTGAAGGTGGGGACGGGCGGCCCTGGCACCAGACAAAGCAGAGAGAGAGATATTTTTAAGCTCTCTTCGCAGGCCTCCAAAAGCAAGACCTGGCAAGTTCTCAGCACACTTTTCACAGCTCTCAAGAAGGACGTTGGGTCTGATCCACAACGATCTGGCACATGATGTGCCGGGCCTGTTGATCTGGAGCCACATAAACTAAAGTCACAAGACTTCTTTCCAATTCTTGGAGTAACGTAAAATGTATTCAAATCGTTCACTGGCATAAGAACTCTGAAGTACGTAACTGGTTCTTTTCCTAGGGCTAGGAAAAAAATATATAGATGTCTTTTCATTTTAGGTCCACCCAACTGATTTTTACTAACCTTGTTTTCTTTTTTCTTTTCTTTTTTTTTAAATTTTTTATAACCTTTATTGAAATTTTGAAACATTAAAATACAAATACATTTAAAAATAGCTTTTTACAAATCACAATCATTTTTGACAGTACTAAGATATCTTTGTTACATTAACACATTTTCGTACATTTCTAATTATTCATATACATATCTATATCTTCTTCTAATCTGTACATTTCTTATTCCTATTGTCCATCCATTGGTACCAATTTTCCCAAACTGTATAATATTCTGAATCTTCCTTGTCCTTTAACTCTAAGGTGAGTTTATTCATTTCTGCGCAATCTAAGATCTTTTGGATCACTAGATAGTCTGACGGCATAGTGTTGTGATGGAGAACCTATGGCACGCGTGCCACAGGTGGCACGCAGAGATATTTGTGCCAGCACGCGAGCCACAGGCAAACTTACCTCACTGCACATGTGCGTGCCTTACAGCTGATTTTCAGCCAGTTTTAGGCCTTTTTCAGCCTCCCAGAGGCTTGAGGAAAGCCTCGGCAGGCTTTGCTGGTTGAATAATAGGCCCGTTTCGTCACTTCCTGTAAACAGCGGAATTGACGAAATGGGCCTATTATTCGTGCTGCAAAGCTTGCAGAGGCTTTTTTCAAGCCTCTGGGAGGCCGAAAAAGACCTCAAACTGGCTGAAAATCAGCTGTGAGGTGCAGTGCAGGTAAGGGGGCGTGGGGGGTGCGCGCATTGCCTTCTGGGTGCTGGCATGCGAGCGTGCACACGCATGTGCGTGCACAATTTTTGGCACAGGAGTTCAAAAAGGTTAGCCACCACTGGCATAGTGTCTTTTTTCTAGCATTGGGCAAGTGCAATTCTCAATTTACTAACCTTGTTTTCTTAGAGGGTTCGTGCAAAAAAATCTCTTATGGCCTCACTTTCTCAAAACCAGATGACTTTTCCTCCTGACTTTGCTACAGATTGAGCAAATATGTCCAGCGAAGTTATCATTTCCGAAATTTTGTTCTACTCAGTTTCTGGATTGGATCAGCGTGTGTTTATTTTTTTTGTAATTTTTTGTCTTGATGATCTCAGCTACAGGTAGTCCTCGGATTTACAACCATTTGTTTAGTGACTGAAACTACAGCGGTACTGAAAAAAGTGACTTATGACTGTTTTTCACACTTTACAACCATTGCAGCATCCCCAATCAAAATTTGGACGCTTGGCAACTGATTCATATTTATGACGGTTACACTGTCCCCAGGGTCACATGTTCCCCTTTTGCGACCTTCCGACAAGCAGCGGGGAAGCCAGGTTCACTTAACAACCATGTTGCTATTTTAACGACTGTGGTGATTCACTTAACAACTGGGGCCCGGAAGCTTGTAAAACGGGGCAAAATGCACTTCTAACAACTCTCTGGCTTAGCAATGGAAGTTGGTCATAAGTTGAGTACTACCTGTGAAACATTCGGTTAACCTGGGATTAGTTACCACAATCTGAAAACTACTACTCCTGGCCTATGACTGGCTGCCTTGAGTCACTAGGCTGCCTTGCTGAGAAACAGAAATTTGTGGTCGGAGGTTGAGGACCACTTCTTTTGGTTTTCCACAGCTTAACCATGTCATGTGAAATGTCGGTCAGCCTAGCTAATTTGGGGGTTCCACCGTGTCTCTATATCTAGCGGGGCTGTCATGCATCTGTCGGAGCCTGCATCTGCGGGGGAGAACGAGCTGGAACTGGAGCTGACAGAGATCTCAGAGGCGGCTTTATTGGCTTCTGTGATGACCCAAAGGGGCGTGACAAAAAGGCAACACAGTCAAATAAGCAAGAAGAGTCCCTTTATTATCTCCAACTTTGCCCCCAGTGTCCAGGTTACCTTCTGGCTGCAGAAAAACTCTCCCAGGAACAGCCTTTAAGTGGAGGAAATTCAGTCCAAAACAAGGTACATACAGACCGTAACTAAAAATCCAAACAAACCAAGCTGAGGTAATTAGCTTGACAGGGCAGGAGAAGGAATTTCAGACTTGAAAGCATGGCAAACCTCACAGAATTGACAAGACGCCAGGAACACAGATAAGCCATGACGATACAAGATAAAGTCATGTTTGCTCCCAACAGTTTGCTGCGTGCAACTTCCTGTGTTCCCAGCTGCAGCTAATGAAGGGAATCAGGGCCCTTTCCTCCCCCGTAAGCAAGCAACACACGTTGCTCCCTTCTCCGTTCCTCCCTACGTGCCCTAGGAGGAAGAGGGGGTGAGCCCGGGTCTTTCTCTGAATTCCCTGTCCCTTGCTCTACCTCTCCCCTGCTCTGCCCAGCTGGACTTTGCCCTTCCCCAGTTTCTTCCACAGCCAATGGAGCCAAACTCCCACTCCCTGTCATCTGTTCCGCTTTCTCCTCTGAGTCAGATTCCAACAGGGGCATGACAGCTTCGGAGGAAAATGGGGAAGAGCAGGCCCTGTCAGGACGGGGCTTTTCAGGATTAGGATGGGCTGTAGGCAGGGAGGAAGATGAGCAGGATGCCGAAGAAGAGGTTAAGCAGGGAACATGAGAGACAGAGCTCAGGCGATAAGCAAGGACTTGCCCCCTCCTGATCCTCGAGCATGGAGAGTGGAGAGAAGGTGAGAACAGCGCAGGCTGACCCGACTAGTCAGGAGGAGAGCACCCCGCCCCTCTTTCTAAGGTACACCTGGGGACTGAGGCTTAAGGAGACGTTGTAGGGAGAGGCATTTGTCGGGAACAAAGACTGAACTCCCGGAGTGTTGAGTGTCGATGTTTGAACTTTCCTGGATTCCTTCTTGATTTTGGGATTCTTGGCTTTCGGGACTCTTCGAGTTGCCTGCTGGATTTTCTTGCTTGCAGCCACGGTGCTCACAAGTGTTGGACTGGACTATTTGCAGCCAGAGGCTTCGTGAGATATGTGTGTGTGTGTGTGCATGTCTCATCCCTTGGCTCTGGGACTTGCCAGAAACCTGGGAGTATTTGGAGGGAATTTGGAGCAATAAAGGGGCAGTTTGAACAGCCAGCTTTGCCTGGGTTGGCTCTGTGCCGTGCCCCAGGTCATCCTAGGCACACCATTTAAAAACGAGCCCCGAAAAGGATAAAAGAAGTGATTTCTTCAGGGATTACAGTGAGGACGGCAAAACCAAACTAACAATATATAATTGTTATCACTGATGCATCGTAACTGCCACACTTCACCTAGCTATGATGTTTTAATTACCCCATGATTGTATCTGAGATGAAGATTTAATACAGCCACGCAAAGCTCGCAATACTGAGATTATTGGTCAATAACACCCAGAGTTTATTGCTGGGCGATAGGAAATGGAGTCCTTCTGATATGAAAAGCCATATTATTATTATTATTTTTGTCTCTTGAAGAGTAGGCGAAGGGGAAGGAATCCTAGATAGCCGAAAAAGAAGATAAGCTGAATATTGCTTGCCCACAGTTCAGCCTGGTGGGAAGTTTCACTTACAAACTTTTTTTCGGCTTACAAACCGGGCATGCCAATTTGAGAAAGACTCAGCTGCCTTCAGGAAGAGAGAAATGAACTGAAACCACTAATAAACGCCAGCAGGTAGATTAGGGCAGGGAGAGATTTAATTGTACAGGTGGTCCTTGACATATGACCATAATGGAGCCTGCCTATTATGTCATAATGGTCATAAAATGGGATGATCATAACACCCACCCAATTTTATGAATTCTACTCTACTCTACTCTACTCTACTCTAAATTTCTATTCTATTCTACTCTAATGTTCTATATTCCAGTGGGGGCTAACTTTTTTCGGCCCCCATGGTGAAAATTGCATGTGCGCTTGTGCACGCGGGCTTCCATGCCAGCACCCAGTAGGCAATGCGTGTCCCCCCCATGCCCCCTACACATTTGCGCGCAATGCCACCCCATCCCGCCGTCTCCTTACCTGCACTGAACACCTCACAGCTGATTTTTGGCCGGTTTGAGGCCTTTTTCGGCCTCCCAAAGGCTCGAGGAAGGCTTCTGCAGGCTTCCACAAGCTTTGTAGGCCGAAATCTAGCCCCATTTCGTCACTTCCTGTTTTTCCGAAAATACCGGAAGTGACGAAACGGGGCTAGTTTTTGGCCTACAAAACTTGTAGAAGCCTGCAGAAGCCTTCCTCAAGCCTTTGGGAGTCCTAAAAGGGCCTCAAACCGGCCAAAAATCAGCTGTGAGGCGCACGCATATGCGCAGTAAGGTAAGTTTGCCTGCAGCTCGCGTGCCAGCACAAATGGCTCTGCGTGCCACCTGTGGCACGTGTGCCATAGGTTTGCCATCACGGTTCTGTTCTGTTCAGTTGTTGGAAATATACAACAAATCTGGCAAAAAAAAAAGTAGTAAATGGGGCAAAACTCACTAATAAATGTTAGCACCATAAATTTTGGGCTCAACTGTGGTCGCAACTTGAGGACTACCTGTATTATCAAAAATCTCCATGGCTGAAATTGCTGCCCATTTTTTTTATTATTATTCCATAGTGCAGGCAGTTCCTCGGCTTACGGCCACAATTGAGCCCAAAATTTCTGTTGCTGAGCGAGACATTTGTTTAAGTGAGCTTTGCCTTTTCTTTTTATGGCTTTTCTTGCCACCATTAAGGGGATCCCTGCAGTTGTTCAGTTAGCAACCTGGTTGTTAAGTGAATCTGGCTTGTCCAGAAGGTTACAAAAGGGGAACACGTGACCCCGGGACATTGCCACCGTGGTAAGTACATGCCAGTTGCCAAGCTTTCTGAATTTTTGATCCCGTGGCTGCAGGGGATGCAGCAACAGTCGCCATGGCAAAAACCGGTCCCAAGTCACATTGTTCTGACCAAGGCTTCCTGAGACCGTAATTAAGCACACACTTAGTTAAAACAACTCAATGCTGGGAATTACCGTATTTATCGGCGTATAACACGCACTTTTTTCCCCCTGAAAATAGGGGCAAATGATGTATGCGTGTTATACGCCGATATAATGTTAAGAAGCCTTCGGTGAATGCTGCTGGGATCGGGGATCAAGGACACAAATGAAAGAAGGGGAGGGAGGAAGCAACGAAGCCTGTCCTTCTCTCTGGGTCAGCTCTCTCAGTCGCTCTCTCGCTCCTCCACCAGCACAGGAAGAAACTGCTTCAAAGAAGCGGGTGGGGGGCTTTTCCTGTCGCCGCAGCTTCCCTGAAGCGCCCGTTTCTCCCCACCCCCATCCCGTCCGCCCGCCCGCCCACCCGCCCGCCCGCAGTGCTCCGTTCTGCCTGCCTGCCTGCCTGCCTTCGTTAATGGTTGAATCGGAACAGCTTCGGCTGAGTAAAAGAGGCGAATAGTTATTATTCTCAGCCGAAGCTGCTCCCAAACAACCAGAAACTAAGGCAGGCAGGCAGGCAGGCTGAATGGGACACTGTGGATTGAAGCGCGCGCGTGGGGTGGGAGTGGGGTGAAATTTCCCTCTTAAAATGAAGATGCGTGTTATACGCCTGTGCGTGTTATACGCCGATAAATACGGTATGTTCATTCTCAGCTGATAAAGAGTCCCAAACATTCCCTCAAGATAAGCACCCACCTTTCTCTCCTTTGAATTTCTGCCAACAACAAAAGTGCCAAATGAACTGTAAAAAACCCAACCAAAGTGCGAAGTCCACACAAAGCTTCAAGGATTAATCTGAACAGAGCGAACGACTTTGCTTCCTGCAAAGATTTCTCTATCTTTGCATTTCCTTTATACCTTATCGGAAGGGCAATCACCTTCCAGCCTTACTCCCGAGTCGCCCCTTTTGTCTCAGCTGCTCTTGCCTTCTGGCAGCTCTGTGCATATGTGCACTGGGAACAGGCTCCCCTTGTTCCTCTGCCTTGCTGCTGCCAGGCTCCAGGAGGCAGCACCCCACTCGCAGATGGCCCTGGCCTCATCTCTGCATCGGATGCAGGACCCTCGTCCGAGTCCTCCCCAGACTCCCCGACTGGTCCCCGTTCTTCCCCACTGTCCGATTCCGCTGCCGTCTGCACAGGCTGCCGGCGAACCGCAACACACATTTGTCAACGCCATCGCAACGTTGAACGGTTGTAAGTCGAGGACTTACCTGTACAGACAAGCGTATCTGAATAGCGCCGGCTTAGTGGCACCCTCAGAATTACAGTTATAGCATCTCCAGGTTAATCTCCTTGTAATAAGGCTTTCAGTATTCAAGGAGGCCAGACTCTTGTCAGTTGCCATAGTTTCAAAGTGCTGGTTTTTCATTTAAGGGGACGGGATGGGTGGGAAGTAGCATATTATTAAAATAAACATTGTTTACATATAATCATGTAATAAACCACCTCTCCGCCTCGACGTCTTTTCCTAGCACGGGGGTTTGTCGGTGCAAAGGGCATGGGCGCGCCGAAAATGCATTGTGTGTTTATTTTTTCTTTTTTTAAATTAAAGACATATTTTTTTAACCTCCTCCCTTGGAGGCACGGCTTTTTTTTGTTCGTCTCCTTTTGTAAAAACATCTTGCATCGTGTGACGATGGATGCGACGGTTGTTAAGTGTGAAAAACGGTCCTCGGTCCTTCCCCCCCTCCCTCCGAATGGCTGTAACTTTGAACGGTCACTAAACGAATACTGGGGGACTATTTCAAATTGATGGGAAGACCATTTGATAGGAAATACACGTCCAACACGAGTGATGGAGAACAGCCTTTCTAACTGACGCCTTGATTAGAATATAGAATATAGAATATAGAATATAGAATATAGAATATAGAATATAGAATAGAACCGTGATGGTGAACCTATGGTACGCGTGTCACAGGTAGCACGCTGAGCCATTTATGCGGGCACGTGAGCCCCAGCCAAACTTACCTGCACTGCGCATGCGCATGCCTCCCAGCTGGTTTTCGGCCTCCCAGAGGCTTGAGGGAAGCCTCTGCAGCCTTTGGAGGCCGAAAAACAGGCCCGTTTCATCATTTCCAGTACTTCCGGTTTTGTAACTTCTGGTATTTGGAGGCTTCCCCTTGAGCCTCTGGGAGGCCAAAAAGGCCTCAAATGGGCCGAAAATCAGCTGAGAGGCACATGCAGTGCAGGTAAGGGGGTGGTGGGGGTGGGGTGTTGCGTGCGCATGCTCGGGGGAGCGTGCATTGCATTGTGGGTGCCGTCAAGTGTGCGTGCTTTCGGCACGGCACACTGGAATAGAATATAGAATAGAATATAGAATATGGAATGGAATATAGGATGTAGAACAGAAAATAGAAAATTAGAATAGAATAGAATAGAATAGAATAGAATGTGTAATGGAGAATAGAATAAGAATGGAATGGAATAGAATTCTTTCTTTTGGTTATTTTTTTCTCTGAACACGAATGCACACAATATAAATTTTTTCCTCCCGTTACCTTGCGGCTGACAGATAAAAGGAAGCATGTTTGCATGCATTTATGAGCGTAGGTATTGTTGGTTTTTTTTGTCATGTTAGTACTGTGTTTTTCCCCACCCTAGATTGTGTGCATCTCTCACTCTCTCTCTTTTGGATTACTTGTGCAATTAAAATAAATAAAAGATTTGAATGCCAAAGGGTGTTTTGAAGTAGATGTTCATTTTTCTATATGTAAAATTATTTCGACCGAATCCGGATTTGAAGCAAAGGACATTTTTTTTAAAATATCACAGCCATCTAGGAATCTGCTGGAAATCACATTTAGCTGATTTCCCTGAGGCGTTGCTGGAGCAAAGTATGACCTAGTGGTTAAGGCAGCAGGCTCGAATCCAGGAAACTGGGTGAGTTTTTGCCTTCGGCATGAAAGCTGGCTGGGTGACTTTGGGCCAGTCACCCGGAGATAGTGAGTTCTAGTCCTGTTTGAGTCATGAAAATCAGCTGGGTGACTTTGGACCAATCAGTAGGAGACGGTGAGTTCTAGTCCTGCCTTAGATATGAAAGCTGGCTGAGGGACTTTGGGCCAATCACCAGGAGCCTGGGAGTTCTAGTCCTGCCTTAGGCATGAAAATTACCTGGGTGACTTTGGGCCAATCACCAGGAGACTGGGAGTTCTAGTCCCGCCTTAGGCATGAAAATTAGCTGGGTGACTTTGGGCCAATCACCAGGAGACTGGGAGTTCTAGTCCCGCCTTCAGGCATGAAAATTAGCTGGGTGACTTTGGGCCAATCACCAGGAGACTGGGAGTTCTAGTCCCGCCTTAGGCATGAAAATTAGCTGGGTGACTTTGGGCCAATCACCAGGAGATGGTGATTTTTTTTTTAACCACCTTAGCCATGAATAGGTAGATCAATATGAATCAATAGATGGATGTGCTGGAGGGGGGGAGGGAGGGGTAGATATGATGGTAAGAGACATGAATATGGATGGATGGATGGATGGATAGATAAGAGGGAAGAATGGATAGATGGATGGATATGCTGCATGGATGGAAGAAGAGATGGATAGATATAATGGAAGGAGGGATAGGAGGGAGGGAGGGATATATAGATATGATTGAAGGAGAGATAGGATCGAGGGATGGATAGGATGGATAAATATGGAAGGATGGATAGATAGATAGAGTGATTGGATGGAGGGATGGAGCAAGAGAGAGAGAGAGAGAGGTGGGCTGCTGGCATTTAAAAGTATCTGAGTATCTAAGACGCCACTTCTCATTCGGAATCTATCGATTAAGATCTCTTAGGAAGACAGCCCTCTCTTCTCAATCGCTCTCACATCTGTGCAATCCAGGGAAGAAGCATTTTTCTAGGCGGTTTCCAAGTGAAAGGAAGATCTCCCTTGGCCTCTGCTCTTAGCAATGAGAGGGCCTATCAAGGGCTTTTAATTCTTGACCGAGTTGAATACTCCTTGTATATAATCTTTTCTTTCTTTCTTTTTTAAATTTGGGGAGACCCCACAAGTGCTTGTCTAAAGCAGAAAGGGACGCGGTGGCTCAGGGGCTAAGACGCTGAGCTTGTCGATCAGAAAGGTCGGCAGTTCGGCGGTTCAAATCCCTAGCGCCGCGTCACGGAGTGAGCTCCCGTTCCTTGGCCCAGCTTCTGCCAACCTAGCAGTTCGAAAGCACGTAAAAATGCAAGTAGGAAAATAGGGACCCCTTTGGTGGGAAGGGAACAGCGTTCCGTGCGCCTTTGGCGTTGAGTCCTGCCAGCCACATGACCACAGAGACGTCTTCGGACAGCGCTGGCTCTTTGGCTTTGTAACGGAGATGAGCACCGCCCCCTAGAGGTGGAAATGACTAGCACGGATATGCGAGGGGAACCTTTACCTTAAAAGCGGAAAGGCAAGATGTAAATTCTACCGTTTGTTTTCTCTACATTTAGAGTGGCCAGGTTCGTCCCTCATGCTAAATCCTGCTTTGTTTAGCGATGGTTTCTGAATGAACTAGAACGATCCGTTCGGGCAAACCACGGCTTGCAAACCACGACTTGAGTTCACACACTTCCATCACGCCGAAAGCAAGCAAACGACACGGTGTCGGAACCCATAGGGGAGCATTCGCTCTCTTTAATGGCCAGCTCCAACAATGAATGTCAGCAGGCTGGGATCCAAAACACGGCCATTTGCAACCCGAGAAAATAAATATCGGCTTGCTCAGAATCCCCCCGAGCTTGCAGAAGTCCCCAAAAAGTTATTATTTATTATTTTGGTTTACTACCGCTCTTCCTTCGAAGAGGACTTGGGGGACCAACTTCCCTCTTAGTTGGGCCTCAGGGAGCCGTTCTTTTTCCGAAGATCTCGGAGAAGGACTGGGTAATGTTCAGTAACCAAAGAGTAATGGTTTTCTTCTGGAAAAAAGAAAAAAGAAAAAGAAAAAAATCTGTGCTGTGGGGACTAAGAGCAGAATCTTTGGGAGAGGAAAAAAAAAGAACTGTATAGCTAGTTAGAGCTTTGAACACAAGGTTAGAAGGCAATGTCACCCTGCCACACTTCCTTGTAATACGTAGTTTTAATGTGTGTGTCTTCAGACACTCCGGGTTAATTATCTTGATGGTCCTGGCAACTTGCTGGTGGAAGAAGCTGGTATATATATTTTAACCCTATCCTGCACTCGAAAGGCTGAGATAAAATGACTCTTGCCATTTTAAAATACTAATCTATATATATATAAAAGCAAAATACCACTCACGCATCATCACAATATCTCCAGAATCATAAAGCCTACAAACTTGAAATTTGGCACATATGTTCCTCTTGACTTCTAGTGCTCACTAAGAAAGGATTCTTCAAAATGACCGTCAAAGCATTAGTATTTCATGTATTATTATTATTATCACGCTCTGATGCTTAGGAAATCCACTCACCCCTCCCCACCTGAAAAGAAATCTCTTCCAAATGCAAAAGATAAGCAGAGAAGAGGACTTTCAGTTTCAGTTTTAGTTTCACAGCACCCAAGCAGCTTTAATACAGAACAGTTGAGCTAAGCCACGCCCAGGCTCCTTGCTGTCTCCTTGCTCACACAGCAAATACTGTTTCAGTTTCGAAAAACAGCCCTCAACTCTCTCACACACACTGACAGGATGCTACCCAGATGAATACCGATGGATGCTGGTAGGCAGAAGCACAATTCCCCCCCCCTTTTTTTTCCTCCCCCAAAACTAAGCCCGATCACATAGTTTCGTAGCGAAGCACGGGTATAGAGCTAGTTGCTAAATACGAGGCAAAAAACAGCAGTGTTTTATCCCTGTTCATCAGAAAAGTCACAAAATCCACTGTCTCGGCTAGCTTTTGAAAACAGGAAACTAATGAAGGAACTTTATTTTCAGGGAGAACCAAAGGTAGAGGTACAGGTGAAGCGAAACCTGGCTTAAAATCAGTAACAGCGAGAGGGACGATCACATAAACAGGAACGGCAGCCAAAAAAGATCATACAATCCTTGGCTGTGGAAACAGACGCATAGAATCCAAATCATGTGAAGTATTAGTACCGCTTTATAAAGCCTTATTAAGGCCACGCCTGGAATATGGCATTCAGTTTTGGTCACCGCATTACAAAAAAGAAGTTGAGACTTTGGAAATAGTGAAGAAAAAAGAGCAACTAAGATGATTAAGGGCCTGCAGACAGAAACATATGAAGAACGGTTGCAGGAATTGGGTATAGCTAGTCTAGAGAAAAGAAGGAGTAGAGGGGACATGAGAGCACTGTTTCAATATTTGAGGGGCTGACACAAAGAGGAGGGGGTCAAGATATTTTCTAAAGCACCAGAAGGCAAGTCAAGAAGCCATGGATGGAAACTAATCCAGGAGAGAAGCAACCTAGAACTAAGGTGAAATTTCATGACAGTGAGAACAATTAATCAGTGGAACTGCCTGCCTTCGGAAGTTGTGGGGGCTCCAACACTGGAAGTTTTTAAGAAGAGACTGGACTGTCATTTGTTTTAAATTGTGTAGGATCTCCTGCTTGAGGAGGGGGCTGGACTAGAAGACCTCCAAGGTCCCTTCTGGCTCTATTCTGATTGATTTAATAAAAACAGCAGCTGAAAGAGGAGCCTGAACGGAGTCAGCTCAAGGTTAAATTCTTTTCAAAAGTTGAGGCGGAGAGAGGAGACCGTGTGGCAAGAGCGGTCGTAAAATGGGGCATTCCCTAACTACGGAGATTCTTGGCTCCCTTTAAGTCAGGGTGTGCCTGACCTCTTTTGGCAATATAGGAACGATTGCTTGCACCCCAAGATCCGGCAAACACCCCCTGCTCCTCGTGATATGAGGACGATCCCCCCACCCCGACCCCAAATCTACACCCTAAGCCCCTGATGGCAAATCTATGGCACGTGTGCCACAGGGGGCACACGGAGCCATGTGTACGGGCACGCGAGCCCCAGCCAAACCTACCTGCACTGCGCATATGTGCACCTCCCAGCTGATTTTTGGCCTGTCTAGGGCCTTTTTCGGCCTCCCAGAGGCTTGAGGGAAGCCTCTGCAGCCTTTGGAGGCCGAAAAACAGGCCCGTTTATACTGGATGTGCGTGCACGCTTTTGGCACACCACAACAAAAAGGTTCGCCATCACCGCCCTAAGCAGAAAAGCGCTTTTGTGTCTTATCAGCAATGCAGAATTATCCTCTCTCTAATGTGACATTAAAAGCCATCGGGAGCCAGGAGTGTGTGCCGTTTTATTTTATAATTTTGGCTGTATTCTGGGGGCCGCTATTCTGTTTCACTGAAAAATTAGACAGAGCGAAAAGCCGGAGAAGATATTTCCAGTCGAAGAGGCTGTCTGCATGCCGCCCTCCCCTTCCTTAGCTAAAGAGTTTGCAACGCCCTCCCTTCGTTTGCACCCCCATCTCCAGAGGCAAGAAATAGACAAATGCTGCTAATAACTTGGCGGTTATTTGCACCCGAATGACTCCGGATGCATTATTAAACTCTTTTTGTTCTGAAAGTCTCCCGATTTACTGAGATCTTCCCGTGACTTGAAAAGGCAGCAGCTGAGTTATCAAATTACAAGCGCTGGGTTCAAAGCATTCATCTATTAATTGCTCTGATTAACGGATTAATTAAAAACAGATTGAAGATGTAATTTTTTTTTTTTTGCAGTTTTCTAGTGAAAGGGGGCCTGATTGCTCGCTTGCTTCGCTTGCTCACTCCCTCTTCCTAGGGTGGGTCTAAAATTTCCGTGAGGAGGGCTTGAGCAGATGCGCGCCCGGAAAATTTGGGCTTTTGCATAAAATAACACGGACTGAAAGAACACAGTTTATAATACTTTGAAAGTGGAGATCATCTTGTAAGTATTTGTATATTCGGGCCCGTTTTCCGTTTGCCAAATTCTGCCGCAATTTAATAGGACTAAGACTGTGATGGCGAACCTATGGCATGCATGCCACAGGTGGCACGCAGAGCCATTTATGCCGGCACACGAGCTGTAGGCAAACTTACCTCACTGCGCATGCGTGCATCTCACAGTTGGTTTTTGGTGGGTTTGAGGCCTTTTTCGGCCTCCCAAAGGTTTGAGGAAGGCTTCTGCAGGCTTTGCAGGCCAAAAAGTAGCCCCGTTTCATCACTTCCTGTTTTTCCGAAAATACCGGAAGTGATGAAACAGGCCTAGTTTTTCGGCCTGCAAAGCCTGCAGAAGCCTTCTTCAAGCCTCTTGGAGGCCGAAAAGGCTTCAAACCAGCCAAAAATCAGCTGTGTGTCACAGTGCAGGTAAGGGGGCGGCGGGTGTGGGTGGGATGGGTGATTGTGTGCGCATGCATAGTGGGCGTGGGGGTGCGCATTGCCTTCTGGGTGCTGGCGCACAAGCGTGAGCATGCAAGTGCGCGCACAATTTTCAGCACAGGAGCCCAAAAAGGTTAGCCACCATTGGACTAAGGAGTAATCCATCCTTAACGTCCTTCAAAAATATTTTTCCACTCGTATTTCTTGGGTTTTGGGCACGGGGAGATTTAGAAAACAGATATTGATACCAATGTGAGTTTTATACTTTTAAAATGGAGGAGGAATAGTGAACAGAAACATATTTCTGCCATGTCTTTCCCGGCGGCCCTCGGTTCGTTTAGTGACTGTTCAAAGTTACAATGCCACTGAAAAAAAATGGCTTATGACCCCTTTGTGCATCCCCGGTCGCGTGATCAAAATTCAGACACTTGGCAACTGACTCATATTTATGTTCATTCAACGGATAAAACTCTGGCCTTCCAAATAGTGCAGTAGCCCCCGAGTTACGACCACAATGGGCCCCAAAATGTATGTTGCTAAGGGAAAGGATTGTTAAGGGAGTTTGCCCCGTTTTACGACTTTTCTTGCCAGAGTTTGTTAAGTGAATCACCGCAGTTGTTACATTAGTTGGCCTTCCAAATAGTGCAGTAGCCCCGAGTTACGACCACAATGGGCCCCAAAATGTATGTTGCTAAGGAAAGGATTGTTAAGGAGTTTGCCCCGTTTTTACGACTTTTCTTGCCAGAGTTTGTTAAGTGAATCACCGCAGTTGTTACATTAGTAACAGGGTTGTTGATTGAATCTGGCTTCCCCGTTGACTTGGCTTGTCAGGCGGTCGCAAAAGGGGATTGCGTGACCCCGGGGACACTGCCACCGTCGTTAAGTATGACGCCAAGCATCTGAATTTTGATCTTTTCTGCCACTGTTGTTAAGGGAACGCTATAGTTGTCCAGTGAATCGTCCCGTTTTTAAGCGAACCTGGCTTCCCTCATTGACTTGGTGTCATGATACCAATCTTCCAGTACTTGAGAGGCTGCCCCTAAGAAGAGGGGGGGTCAATCTATTCTCCAAAGCACCAGAAGCAGGAGAAGAAGCAACGGATTAAAACTAATCAAGGAGAGAAGCAATCTAGAATTAAGGAGAAACTTCCTAACCGTGAGGACAATGAACCAGTGGAACAACTTGCCACCAGAAGTTGTGGGTGCTTCATCACTGGAGGCTTTCAAGAAGACACAGGACAACCATTTGTCTGCAATGTTACAGGGTTTCCTGCTTGAGCAGTGGGCTGGACTAGAAGACCTCCAAGGTCCCTTCCAGCTCTGTTACTCTGTTATATTACTTTGCTTGTCAGAAACCAGCTAGTCACATGACCCTGGGGCAATGCAACAGTCCTAAGTACATGCCAGTTGCCAAATGTCTGAATTTCAATCACATGACCATGGGAATGCTGCAAGTGTGAGAAACTATCATAAATCATTTTTTTCCAGTGTCGTCGTAACCATGAACAGTCACCGAATGAATGGTTGTAAATCAAGGACTATCTGTATTGCATCTTGCAGAACACTTTCCACATACAGCAAATAACATTTGAAAGCCTTCCTTTAATTGGACTTGACGTGTAAGAAATTCCACAATTTGTTGGCCGTTAAAAACAACATCCCATTGAAATTACATTTTTAAAATTTGAAATTTGCTTCTTAAAAAACATGTTTACTGCTACTCTTTGGCTCTGTTTTCTATTTATATTCCCCCCCCCCCCGAGAACTTGATTAATGATATCTCCAATTAATAACCCTCTCAATATTAATTTTAATACTGAACCTTACCAAGTAAATAAACTGGAAATAGAGAAAGCGAAATAGAGTTGCATCTTCGTACGGCAGGACTTAAATGATGAAAAAAAAAAAAAAGGCCAAACCTGGTATCTGGCCAGCCCTGTGAAGGAATTCAACCGGGTCCATGTCAAAACAGAAAGGACCCCCACCCGAATTAAAGGGAATATTTTGACAGGCATAATCCAAACTGGGAAAATAACACAGAGGCAAATTTGTATATGTTGCAACTACATTATGGCCAGTTGGAATGGCTGATGGTGAGAAGACCGAAGGATGTTCTGTGAGAGGGATCTTGGAGTCCTAGTCGAAAAATTGCTTAAATATGAGCCAGCCGTGTGTGGCAGCTGCCAAAAGAACCAATGCAATCCTAAGCTGCATCCACAGAGGGATTGAATCAAGATCATGTGAAGTGTTAATCATACCACTTTATAATGCTTTGGTAAGGCCACACTTGGGATGCTGCATCCAGATTTGCTCGCCGCGATGTAAAAAAGATGCTGAGACCGTAGAAAAGAGTGTGGAGAAGAGCAACCAGGATGATTAGGTGTCTGGGGGCTAAAACATATGAAGAACAGTTGCAGAAATTGGGTAGGATTACTTTAATGAAGACTTGATAGCAGTGCTCCAGTATCTCAGGGGCTGCCCTAAAGAAGAGGGAGTCAAGCTATTCCCCAAAGCACCAGAGGGCAGGACAAGAAGCAACGGATGGAAACTAATCAAAGAGAGAAGCAACTTAGAACTAAGGAGGAATTTCCTGGCAGTGAGAGGAATTAACCAGTGGAACAACTTGCCTCCAGAAATTGTAAATGCTTCAACACTGGACGTTTTTAAGAAGAGGTTGGACAACCGTTTGTCTGAAATGGTGTAGAGTTTCCTGCCTAAGCAGGGGGTTGGACTAGAAGACCTCCAAGGTCTCTTCCAACTCTGTTATTCTGTTCTGTTCCGTTCCGTTCCTATTCCTATTCCTATTCGTATTCCAGTTCCATTCCATATCATTCCTATTCCATTCTTTCTAATTTTATTCTACTCTAGTTATTCTATTCTGTTCTATTCTATCCTATTCCATTCCTATTCCTATTCCACTTCACTCCATTCCATTCCATTCCATATTTTCTCTCTTCTCTTCTCTTCTCTTCTCTTCTACTCTACTCTACTCTACCCTACCCTACCCTACCCTACCCTACCCTACCCTACCCTACCCTACCCTACCCCCATCCCACCCCATTCCCATTCCCATTCTATTCTATACATTGAGGACTCCTTGGAGAAGACCACGATGAGAAAGATGGAAGGGAAAAGGGAAAAGGAAAAGAGGACGGGCAGAAGATGAGATGGTCAGATAGGGTCCTTGGTGCAACGAAGGTGAATGAGCAAATTCCGGGAGGACCCTGGAGGACAAAGGGGGCCTGGCATGCTGTGGGGGCTCATAAAGCGTCAGACGTGACTTAGTGACTGAAGAACAACAACAACAGCACAATGAATACACTTAACTTTCCCTTTCGAAGTAGCACTCCTGCTTAATTTTCCCCATACGAAGCTATCACTGGCTCCTGGTTTTACGGAACAGGCTCTTGAACTCGGGACCCGAACCATGAGGAGGGCTGACTTAGGAATTTAAGTCTCACTGAATTTTGTGGCGTTCATTTTACCTCACGCTGCTACGAATGTCTTAATAGCCGGCTGTTTTAACGGCCCCGTATAACATGTTTTGTTGGAAATATTCTTCTCGGTATCTTATTTGGGCAATAGAATTGCACGTAATGAGTAATTGAAAGTAAATACTAAGGTCTCCAGCTCCCAGTTTCTCCTCTTGCTCGATGTTAGGGATAATTTCGGTGAGGCAGACGGGTGAATAAAATGGCTCCCAGTCAATTCTTCCTATTGTCAGACGAAATAGGCTTGTAAGGTCGGGTTTTCTTTTGAAAAGAAAATATTTCTTTCCTTTTTTTTGGGTGGGGAGGGGGAAATTACCTTGCATTACAATCCATTACTATCTCTAAACCATCGCTATCATCTCCTCAGGTCATTGCTGTGTCGTTATTTAAGATGGGGGCATCTTAAAATTCTGAGGCTGCAGCCTATTGTTGTGCTAAAAACCTTACAAAGAGCTATCTAGATGCACAATGAGGCGTAGGTTTATATATACACTAAAGGGAATTGCTTGCTCAAGAGAGAAGGAGGGAGAAAAAACCCCACGGTGCCAACGGCTGGGAAGGGGGACATTAAAAGATGGTGCGAAAACCTTTTGGAGTCAGCTCTCCCACCGTGCGCGCAAGCCTTTAGCTGGTTTAATCATGCATGAGGGCTTAGCTTGCTGTTCATCGGATAGTCCTTCCACAACAAGCTTCTCTTTCTAACCACAGCAGTATTAAATGGAAGTTGGATAAGTAGGTTGCTCTGAGGGGGTCCTTTTCCTGGCAGACGTTTCATGACCCAACTAGGTAACATCATCAATGCTAGCAGGGTTTGCAAAAAAGGAGGAGGGGGGAAGGAGGAGGGGGGAAGGAGGAGGAGGACTGTGGCGTCCTTGGTGCTCTCCGAGCTTGGAGGTTTTCTTGCAGACGTTTCATGACCCAACTGGGTAACTTCATCAGTGTTCGTGGGCAGTGGGGTTTGCCAGGACAAGGAGAAAGAGGACGAGAAGGAGGACTGTGGGGTCCTTGGTTCTCACAACCCTGATACTCATAGGCATGGACACCTCATGACATCTGAATGTCTTTTTCAAGATCTTCCTCAGAACTCCAGGATTAAAAAAAGGGCAGTAAAATTGAATCAATCCAAACCAAATTGAACTGGTTTATGACAGTTACAGATTGCAGCCGTGATGGGAGGACTCCATTATGGTTATAATGCAAGGAGCACTCGTAGAACCATTACTGTCCAGCACGGTACTATTCCTGGGACACCAGCCACAGTGAAGGATGGTGTGTGTGTTTGTGTGTGTTTGTGTGTGTGTGTGTGTGTGTACACACGTACAGGCATCTCACAACGGAGTTGTGCCTCCAGAAATTGGGTGCTCTTGAGGCTTCTTGCAATTTAGAGATTTCTTCTCTTCCTTCTCCTAAACCCTGTGCAAATATTATTTTAGTTCTCTTTATTCCCACCCCCCTTAACTTGCAATACCGCTTGCACGAATGTGAAGAAATATATATATATATATATCTTTTTTTCCTGGCTTTGAACAGAATCGGTGTTAGGAGCAATATTTTTGACAGCCGTCCTCCAGCGGTCTGACCCGTTGTTCGAAAATTCAGAAATTCAGAAAGCGTGTAACAGGGTCACTCTCCAGAGTGTCTCCAGTCTGCTTTCCTGGCGGACTATTTTATCCCCAACGTTTTTATCTCTGTATACAAAAAAAAAAAAAAAAAACCTGTTAGGTTTTTTTTCCCAAACCCTGCTGAGGGATTCCTTGTTCTGAGAAAGACGAAAAACCGTCTGGCTCTTAAAAAAAACCAAAACCCTGAGTTTTATTTCAATCTTTCTGACGGGAACAAAAGAGAGAGCTTGTTAATCTTGAAGCCCAGGGAATGCTGCAAAGAGGGTTTCCTTATTAATTAGCAAGTGGATTTCTCGTCTAGAAATAAAGATGCTTGTTTTAAATAACAATTTAATGTAGCAACGAGACAGTGTTTGCTTCTGGTTTTTTTTCTCCTGTAAATTGCTGAATGTTTCATACTTGCTGTCCTGTTACCGTGTTTCCCCCAAAATAAGACCCTGTCTTACATTTTTTTGCCACCAAAAAGGCACCAGGTCTAATTTTGGGAGGATGTCATCCACTGACTGACCTCACTTGTGTGCATCGTCCCTGGACTCCTTTTCGCTGTCAGAGGCAGGAGTGGGATTCTACCAGTTCGCACCGGTTTGCTAGAACCAGTTGTTAACATTATAGGCAGTTCGGAGACCTGGTTGTTAGAAGAAATTACTGGCCTAATCCTGTAAGGAAGGCAGGAAGGAAACATTCTGGTGTTGCTTACAGAAACTGCCTCTCCGTTAACCCTTATTACGTTCTTGGCAGGACTAGACTTCCTGTCTCAGGAACTTTTCTGGAGTTTTTTCCCACTTCCTTTGCTGGTACTTTGCTTGTGTGGAGTGACCATTCAAAGTTACAATGGCACTGAAAAAAGTGACTTATGACCATTTTTCACACTTACGACTGTTGCAGCATCCCTACAGTCATGAGAGGCCAGGCGAGGAGATGCGTGCCTCACTGTGAGTGATATTGAGTTGCCCACGCCCAGCCAGTCACATGACCACCAAGCCACGTCCACCCAGTCACATGACCACCAAGCCACGCCCACCAACTAAGCCACGCCCACAGAACCGGTTGTTAAAAAATTTGAATCCCACCCCTGTTCAGAGGCCTTGAGGAACGTCTTCTGTGGCTGACTGTCAGGTTTCCAAGGGATGAAATCCATTTAAAAAGAAAAGAGCAAAGTCCATCTTCCAAAACAATTTCTTTTATTTAGGAAAGCATCAAATTGGCAAAATCTGTTGTAATTCCAGATCTGACACAACCCGGAATTACACCACATAATATTGGAAGTTAGAAACAACCCTCCAAAAGTCACATTTCCCAATAGAAGTAAATCAATGTTTGCCTGGTGTCATCAATCTCCACCTCCAGGTCTCAGCAGGGGTTCCCATGGGAAGAAGAACCACCGAGCCTAAACAACTCTCTCTATCTCATTCCTCCCACCGTAGGAATGTGGAAAGCCCGAAACCCCTCCCTCCATAACCAGCAAAGAGAAAGAAAGAAAAGGAATATATATATAAGAATATATTTATAAGGCTAAATAAAATGGCTACGCATATGTCAATTTCAGGTTTACACCAAGGCTTTCCTGAAGGCCTCTGCAGCCAATAACAGAGCTCCAGATCGAGTGCAGCTCCACCACCACCCACCACCACCCTAGCTTAATTTTTATCTGTCCACTCTGGTGTGGGCAGGACGTTAATTAGGGCTTATTTTTTTGGGGGGGAGGACTTACATTGGGTGCACGTGTAAAAATCAAGCCTAGGACTTACTTTCAAAGTGGGTCGTATTTTCGGGGAAACAGGGTACATAAACATGCATTTAATGAGCTGAAGCCCTCTCCCCTCCCCCCAGTGATATATTTCACAAATTTGGATTAACTATCATTTTTTTAAGGCTCAGTGTCAACTCATAAAACATTTTGTATACACGTTTTATAGTTGACAACAGAAAGAAGGGAGGGGAGTTTCAAAGAGCCGGCAGCAGTGTGGAATCGAAAGTACATTCCATTCGTATTTTCTTCGAAGACTGATTAGATGACTGAAGCTTCTGCCTCGAAAAAATCTAATTGGAGAGCATGATTGATGACTCTTGACTATGGATGTTTTTCGTTGGATGATACACCCAGAGGGGTGGGAGGAAAAGCAGGATCAAGGGGGACTAGAACGTTAACTTCAAATAAATCCTTTTTAGTTTTGGGAGTGTGGCTGGAGGCTCATGATTTAACTGGAGTAACTGCCAGAATCCTGACACTCAGTTTGTAGCGAGTGCAGTTCCGAGAAATCAGTATTTGATACAGGAAGTCCTCAACGTACGACCACATTTCGCCCCAAAATGTATGTTGCTAAGGGAGAAACGTGTTCTGTGAGGTTTGCCTGATGTTATGACTTTTCTTGCCACGGTTGTTAAGTGAATCATCGCAGTTGATAGTCACAAGGTTGTTAAGTGAATCTGGTTTCCCCATTGACCTTGTTTCTCAGAAGGTTGCAAAAGGAGGATCACGTGACCCCGGGACATTGCGACCGTCATAAATATGAGTCAGTGGCCAAGCGTCCGAATGTAAACCCTATGACCATGGGGATGCTGCAATGGTCGCAAGTGTGAAAAACGGCCCTAAGTCACATTGTTTCAGTGCTGTTGTAACTTCGAACGGTCATTCAGGGAACTGTTGTAAGTCGAGGACTACCTGTAGTAGGACATTTCATTGAAAGGTCAAAGAACTTGAAATTAAAGCAAATTTTGAAATTTGTTGGCTTGGGCACCAGGGTTAGATTCAGGCAGTGGTTTGGAGCCACAGGTATGAATGGTCAAACGGTCAACTGAATGGAGAACACCAACATTTGGGGCCTCTTCCATTTACAGATACAGATAATCAGAGTTGGAAGGGACCATGTAGGTCATTTAGTCCAACCCCCTGCCTAAGCAGGAGACCCTACCCCATTTCTGACAAATGGCAGTCCAATTTATTTATTTCGTATTTACTTCGTAAGATTTATTTATTACACGTCCAATAAGCCAGTGGGAAAAAAGTAATAGCCACTGTAGATTCAGTAACTGTCTGCATTTAATCTTTTGCTTAACCTTTTTTTGGGGGATTTGGTAATTAATCTTCCCAGCGCTTCACAAAAATTGACAGAAGAAAATATTTCTAGCTCAGGCTTGAACTGTGGGGACCTTGTTGCTCTCTGAGCTTGGTGGTTTGGCTGAAGACATTTCATGACCCACCTAGGAAACGTCATCAGTGCTAGAAGGGAGTGGGGTTTGTGAAGTGGAAGAGATGGAAGAGAAGGGGGAGGAGGACTGTGAGGTCCTTGGTGCTCTCTGAGTTGGTTCTTTTCTTGCAGACATTTCATGACCCAACTAGGAAACCTCATCAGTGCTGGAGGGGAATCGGGTGAGTAGAGTAGAGGAGGAGGAGGAGGACTGTGGGGTCCTCAATGCTCTCTGAGCTTGGTGGTTTTCTTGCAGATGTTTCATGACCCAGTTAGGTAACAACATCAGTGTTAAAAAGGAGTGGGGGTTTGCAGAGACTGTGGTCTGTGGTGCCCTTGGAGCTTGGTTGTTTTCTTGCAGACGTTTCCATGCCTAGCTAGAGAACATTATCAGTGCTGGAAGGGTTTACTCACTGTTTATATACAGTGGCCTGGCCTGTCGGTGTTGGTGAGTGTTGTTAAACAGCCCCCTCTAGCACTGAAGATGTTCCCTAGTTGAGTCATGAAACGTCTGCAAGAAAACCACCAGGCTCAGAGAGCACCATGGACCACACAGTTATCCTTTCCCTCCTCTACTCTACAAACCCTCCAGCACTGATGATGTTCCCTAGTTGGGTCATGAAACGCCTGCAAGTCAGACACTTCATGGACGTTTGAGCCTCTTCGGCCTGGGCGAAATTTTGTTTCACGGTTAGATGCATTTGAGGGCATTGTACAATGTGGAGTCCTGCCACAGCATTTTATTGGTGTTTGGATCGGAATTTGGGCCTGGCCATTCCGAAAGAATGAACTGATGATACTTTTTCATCCATTTTCTTACACTTTGCTTGAATGCTTGAAATCCTCTCTCTTGTTCCATAACCCTCTTGCGCTTCAGGTGATGAGAAAATGGCCTCAGATCTGCTTCCTGCGCAGGCAGCCACTCAAATATTGGAATCAAAAGAGAGCCGGAAGGGACCTTAGAGGTCTTCAAGTCCAACCCCTGCTCAAGCTGGAGACCCTACCCTATTTCAGACAAGTGACTGTCTAGCCTCTTCTTAAAAACTCCCAGCGTTGGAGTATTCACAACTTCTGGTGGCAAGCCACTGATTAATTGTTCTCACTGTCATGAAATTTCACCTTAGTTTTAGGTTGCTTCTCTCTCTTGGTTAGTTTCCATCCGTTGCTTCTTGTCCTGCCTTCAGGGGCTTTGGAGATTAGCTTGACTCCCTCTTCTTTGGGGCAGCCCCTCAGATATTGGAGCACTGCTATCATGTCTCCCCTGGTCCTTCTTTTCATCAAAGTAGACCTACCCAGTTCCTGCAACCGTTCTTCCCATGTTTTAGCCTCCAGACTCCTAATCCTCTTTGTTGTTCTTCTCTGCACTCTTCCTGATGACCAGGTTAATTGAGTAAGCCATGGTCCAGTTGCCCTTTGTTTAGCTTGCTGTGCCAAGCAAGAAAAATCTCTCTCTCCCTCTCTCCCTCTCCTTCCCTCTCCCCCTCTCCCTCTCATTCTCTCTCCCTCTCCCCCTCATTCTCTCCCTCTCTCCCCCTCCCCCTCCCTCCCTCTTCCCCCTCATTCTCTCCCTCTCTCTCCCTCTTTCCCTCTCTCCCTCTTCCTCCCTTTCTCCCTCTCTCTCTATCTTTCCCCTCCCTCCCTCCTCCCTCTCCCCCTCTCTCTCCCCCCTCATTCTCTCTCTCCCTCTCTTCCTCTCTCTCCCTTCTCCCTCTCCCTCTCTCCCTCTCCCCTCCCTCTCCTCCCTCTCCCTCCCTCTCTCTCTCTCTCTCTCTCCCTCATTTTCCCCCTCTTCCTCTTCCTCCCTCTCCCCCCTTTCTCTCTCCTCTCTCCCTCCTCATTCTCTCTCTCCCTCTCTCTCCCCTCTCTCTCCTCTCCCTCCCTCTCTCCCTCTCCTTCCCTCCCTCTCCCCTTTCTCCCCTACATTCTCTCTCTCCCCTCTTCTCTCTCTCTCCTCTCCCTCTTCCTCTCCCTCTTCCTCTCTCTCTCCCTCCTCTCTCTCTCTCCCTCTCTCTCCCCTCTCTTCCTCTCCGCCCTCTCATTCTCTCTCTCCCTCTCCCTTCCTCATCTCTCCCTCTCTCCCCTCCTCCCCTCCCTCTCTCCCTCTCTCTCTTCTCTCCCCCTCTCCCTCTCCTCTCCCTCATTCTCTCTCTCCCTCTCTCCCTCTCCCTCTCCCCTTCTCTCCCTCTCTCCCCCCCTCTCCAAAAGTTCATTTAGGTTTCCACTCTGCCTTTTTACTCCAGGACTAAAGTTGCATTATCCGAAGGATTTTTTGGTTTGGTGTTGTTTTTTTTAACACATTTCTTCCTTTCTCCCCCCACCTTTTTTTTTGTTCATAGCCCCGAAGACTTATTATGCCCTAGAGGTGATAAACGATTCTAGGTCTGTAGTAGCTCTAGTATTTTAATGAGCTTTTCTTACCCAAATGACTTCAGACTGCAATAAAGCTCTCCGGTTGTGTTAAATCAGAATCCCCGTGCCTTTTGCCCGTAATTTAAATGAGCAAATTAACCAGCACCGTTAACAGTAAATTTGCCTCCTCTCTTAAAACCGAACTGGGGCAGAACGTGTTATTCCAACCAACTTGTCTTCAATATATTGAGTCGCGTTGCTTGGTTTGAACGCTTTAGCCTGTAATTCTGAATTGCAGAATTCTGGAGTGGCGTGGTTGGACGTTTGTTTTAGAAAGTCTAAAAAAAGACTGTTACTAAAATGTCTAGAAAGGCTTGTTCTAAGAAGCAGCAGATTCTGTCTCTAACATCTGTCTCCAGTCTACAACACAGTCCTTTCAGCAGTTCCAAGAAGGCTCCACACTCATTTGCACCACTCAGGTGGCCCCGAGGACACAGGTAAACCTCCAGGTGGCCTCAACGACTCTTCGAAAAGGATGCAAATGACCAGCTGTCTGCAAGAGGTATAAATCCTTCCCTTCCCCACCATCCAGCCAGAGCTGAAGAAGCTTCTCGGATGAGAAGTGAAACATCTTCAAAGAAAAACGAGAAAGTCCAGTTGCCTCCTGAAAAAAGCACCTTTGGGACAACCAGGACCTGGGTGACTGAGAATCTCTACAAATTGGGATGAACAGCCTTTGAATGGTGTGGGAATAGGAATGGATTTCCAGGGGGGGAAAATTGCAGACTACAGGAAACATTTGCACCACTCAGGTGACCCTGAGGACACAGATAAACCTCCAGGACTCTCTAAAAGGACACAAATGGCCAGCTGTCTGCAAGGAATATAAATCCTTCCATTCCCCACCATCCAGTCAGAGCTGAAGAAACTTCTTGGAGGAGAAGCGAAACCTCTTCAACAGAAAAAACCAGAAAGTCCAGTTGCCTTTTAAAAAAGCACCTTTGGGAGTCATTCAGTCTGTAGATCACACCATGACTGGCTGTCACCTGTGGGCGTATACCTGTCCAGTACCTGATCTCCCTCCCTCCCTCCCTCCCCAAACGATGCTGCGCTTCAGTGGTTAGGTGATCTAGACATTGGTATCTGAATATAGATCCTTTTGACACTCCAATTTTATTGCATTTTTTAAAACATAGGCAAAATGTTAACATATAATGCAAATCCATGTATGCCGTACACTCAATCAGTGTTGGCGAACCTTTTCAGCACCGAGTGCCGAAAACCGGAAGAGCAGTTCCCCGGCGCACATGTGCATGCCGGGAAGCTGAGCTGCTGGTTTCCAGTGAGCACATGCGCACCAGCCCCCTGGTCTTCCAGTTTCTGGTCGTACATGCGTGGATGAAGACAGCTGGATGGCACGCATATGCGTGCTGGAAACTGGAAGCTCAGCTTCCCGGCACACGCGCATATGCAACCGGCCACCTGGTCTTCCGGTTTCCGGCGCTCCTGTGCGCGCAAAGACCACCAGGCACACCAGAACCCGGAAGAGTAATGGGCAACGGCTGCTGTGCCTGGAGAGATAGCTCTAGGCATGCCACTTTCGGCACACGCGTCCTAGGTTTGCCATCACGGCACTAAATAAATAACCAAGGGGGTGCTGCAGTGGCTGTAACTTCTAAAACAAGGTCATATGTAGCTTTTTGGAGGGAATGCGTCGTAACTTTGAATGGGCGTTAAGTGACCGCTCGTATCTCGAGAACTACCCATATAGTACAAAACTGGGCATCTCTATCTTAGCAACTTTAACATGCCTGGACTTCAATTGTTAAGATTGAGAGACACACTAGGAGAGGCTCCATGCTTTAGTAAAGAGAACGCTGCATAATAGTAGGATAGCGCAAGTTTTAGGATAGAACTAAGGAGAATTTTTTCTGTCAGTCAGAACAGCCAATCAACAGAACGACTTGTCTCCAGAAGTTGTGGATGCTCCAACACTGGAGTTTTTAAAGAAGAGATTGGACAGCCATTTGTAATGGTGTAGGGTCTCCTGCCTGAGCAGGGGGGGGGGGGTTGGACTAGAAGACCTCCAAGGTCCCTTCCGACTCTGTTATTCTGTTACTCTGTTATAAGGTCATGCCCACCTTGATTTTGAGACTCGTGGTCTAGTAAAAAAAACCTTGATTATAGGGATTTTCCCCTCTCCTGCCTGAACCCGTCACTGTTCTGAAACCTATGACAAATGTATATAATTAGGTAAACGGCAGAAAAAGAGCCTCACGTGGAGATGGGGATTTGGACTCTCTTGTCCCTGTCCATTGGTTCCTTTGTCTGAAATGGTTTCGGGCTTCCTGTTTCGGCAGGGGGTTGGCCTAGAAGACCTCCAAGGTCCCTTCCGACTGTGATTATGTCGTTCTGTTCCATTTCAGATACCACAGGATAGTTTCTGATTCCGATGATTGTCCAGTCTGTGGTTCCTAGTGAGGACGATATGAGCCAGGGGTGTCAAACTGGATTTCTTTGATGGACAGATCATCATTTTAGGACAGATGCCTCCTGCAGAACTCTGCCAGGCTGAAAACAGGTGGTTTGGGCCTGTTTTTCGGCCTGTTTTTCGGCCCATTTTCAGCCCGCAGAGTGTTGCGGGAGGCCAAGGAGGGTGAAAATGAGCTCCCCCCCCACATGCGGCCCATTTTAGCCGCCAGAGGCACCGCGGGCCGGTCCCTTGATAGTTCCAGGATGGTCCCGTGGGCTTTGAGTTGGACACCCCTGACCTAAGCAAATGGGCATTTAGTTCAGGTCAGCATTAATCTGGGCATCCTACAGCGCGGAAATGTTTTTTTCACCACAGTTTCCACCTCCAGTGTCTCAAACCCCACCTTACAGAGCCGCCTCAGAATCCGTCATTAGAAAAATCAGGTTTTCTGCTCGTCAGGCACGCTTACACGGCTGACCTCAAGCAGGCTTGGAATAATTGTGCTTGGTTTGACTTCCTAAGGGTTTATTTGTAAATGATTCATCTGCCTCAGCCAAATAGGAATTGCCTGCTTAGATGCTCAGCCCATCAATTTGAGTCAAACGATTTGTGGTGGGGTTTGTTTTTTTTTGGCAAGAACTTGGCCAGATAAATAAAATGGCTGGAGTTATATCTCATCCTCGGGTCCTTTTCCTAAGATTAAGGCCTTACTTAGTTTTCTTGGCTGTCTCGTTCGGGAACAACAATCCTATATATCTAGGGTAATAGAATTTCTATTTAACAATCTACATCCTCGCTTTTATTCCCTATTAGGGTCTGGGTGATCGATACGTAACCCAATTGATTGCTAAGGTCAAATGTGCCGTGTCTTTATAGCCAGGTTGTATTTATTGTGCTTCTGAGGTTGTTTCGATGGGCCATTAGCCTTTTTTTCCCCTATCCATACATACACCAGGGCCCCATAAACCTCCCCCGCCCCCCCGATGCATGGATCGGCAGGCACCTTAATTGTTAGGCATTGTATGCCCATGGTCAGGTGCCAGATCTGAGTCTTGAAAGAGTTAAAATACCTCTCCAGAGGTGAAATTAATCTAATGATCAATTGCAGGGTAGATTGTTTTGCTGTCTTCCCAGGGGGGCTGTTTGTGGAGATTTTATAGACCAATCAAAATAGAGCTGGAAGGGACCTTGGAGGTCTTCTAGTCCAGCCCCTTGCTCAAACAGGAGATCTGACACCATTTCAGACAAGCGGCTGTCCAATCTCTTCTTTCAAAACCTCCAGTGATGGAGTACCCACAATTTCCAGAGGCAAGCAGTTCCACAGGCTAATTCTTCCCACGGTTAGGAAGTTTCTCCTTAATTCCAGGTTGCTTCTCGCCTGGATGAGTTTCCATCCATTTCTTCTTGTCCTGCCCTCTGATGCTTTGGAAAATTAATTGACCCCTTCTTCTTTGTGGCAGGCCCTCAAATATTGGACCAGAGAGGTATGAGGGCATCTCTGGAAAAAATCAGCAAAGGTCAGATGGAAGAAAGCTCCTGTCATGACCGGGGCGTGGCACAAAAGCAACATAGTCAGATAATCAGTAGGAGTCCCTTTATTAGCTCCAACTTGCCCCCAATGTCCTGGTTACCTTCTGGCTGGAGAAAATTTCTCCCAGGAACAGCCTTTGGCTGCAGAGAATCAAGTCCAAAACGTGGTCAACAAAAACTGTAAGTCCAATCAAGGCAAAATGTGGTAATTACTCCGGCAGGGCAGGAGCAAGAATTCCAGATGTGAAGGAACGAAAGTAATTCAACCCGGTTAGGAGGATGCCAGGAATGCAGATAAGCCACGACAACACAAGATAAACTCACATTTGTTCCCAGCAGACGCTGCACTCAGCATGCATCGCTTTTAAAGTCTCTTTCCAGCTGTGGCTAATGAAGGGAATCAGGGCCCTTTCCTCCCCTGTAAGCCATGCAACCTATGTTGCTCTCTTCTCCGTTCCTCCCTGTGTCCTAGGATGAAGAGGGGGTGGGCCTGGGTCTTCCTTTGAACTCCCTCTCCCTTGCTCTACTTCTCCCCCTGCTCTGCCCAGCCGGCCTTTGCCCTTCCCCAGTTTCCTCCACAGCCAACTGGAGCCACACTCCCAGTCCCTGTGGGCTGTTCGTCTTCCTCCTTGGATTCAGACTCCAACGGGCATGACAGCTCCCATGAACTTATTGCTTCAGAGGACACGTCAGTAGACTCGGCCCAGTGTTTTAAGTCAAAATTTGAGAATACCTATGAACAAACTTTCTTTACCATAATGATTTTCAGATATTGGAAAGATCAGGTCCACTTATGAAGGCCCAGTTAAACTAATTTATTGCTAAAACTTATGCGTGGGGATCTTCTCAACTAACTGGAGTTAGATAAAGGCCAAGGGCAATCAATGGGTTTGGATTTAGTCCACTTGTGGCTGATCCCCCTTTTAACTTCACCCCCAGGTTCTGCCACTCCTCCTCCCTACTACGTTATTGCAATAGATCAGATTTTTTAAGTGGAACCCAATGCTGAAATATGGAAACCAAGGGGTCTCTCAAAGTGGTGGATTTCGAGATAACTTTGGAGTTCATGTCCGTAATAGCAGTCAGGGACCTGATTCAGTTTACTAGGGGCCCAATCCACAGCAAAGATCCTTCCTTCCTTCCTTCCTTCCTTCCTTCCTTCCTTCCTTCCTTCCTTCCTTCCTTCCTTCCTTCCTTCCTTCCTTCCTCCTTCCTCCCTCCCTCCTCTCCCTCCCTCCCTCCCTCCCTCCCTTTTCTAAACCACCCATCACCCTCAAAGATACATGAGTCAAAAAACGGAATTGATGAATAAAAAAACAACTCTGTGAGCTGGTTATACGCAACATTATTGTCTGAAATTGTCTGAAATGGTATAGGGTTTCCTGCCTAAGCAGGGGGTTGGACTAGAAGATCTCCAAGGTCCCTTCCAGCTCTGTTCTATTGTATTCTCTTGTATTCTCTTCTTTCTCTTGTATTGTACTGTACTGTACTGTATTCCTATCCTATCCTATCCTATTCTATTGTAACATGTTTATTTTGTCGTGTTCCTCCCCCCCATTTCTTAATTCCAGTCAATGAAGAAGAACTAAAGAAAAGAATAGCTGAAGAATTGGCCTTGGAACAAGCGAGGCGAGAGGCTGAAGCTCAGAAAAGGTAAATTCCTTTATTTATTTTCAGAGTTCTGTGGGGAAATCTGTGACTTTGGATACCAGGGTTGAAATAAGGTCGGTGCCCGTAAACTAGGAAAGCAAATGAGTGGAAACAGTTGGGAATTGGGGAGCTCGGATTCCAACACAGCTGGTGCACTCAGTCCACTTTGGAGACTGTTTGCTCCTGTTTCCTTTGGGAAAATGAGCTTCATTTCAATTTTTTTTTTTAAAAAAGCTGGCTGGTATGTGTGAAAATTTTACCTGAGATGAAAACAGTTTTTTAAATAAATCCTGACCGTGCCATCCAGCATTCCTCTCTGTTCTTTGTTTTTGGAGATCTTTCATTACATATAAACAAATTATTTAACAATTTGCTTATTTAGTATCCATGACTATCACTAAGTGTTCTATCTAATGTTTTATGATGAATGTATTTTTACAATGACTATGGTAATGATATATATCTAATGTTGTATGTACACCGATAGCATATGCACCGGAGACACATTAATTGTGTGTCTAATCGCACTTGGCCAATAAAGAATTCTCTTCTGTCCTGTTCTCTTCTGTTCTGTTCTACTCTCCATTCCATATTCTATTCTTATTGTTTTATTCCTATCTTATCCTATCCTATGCTATCCTATCCTTACTGTTTTATTCCTGTTTTATTCCCATCCTATTCTTATTGTTTTATTCATATTCTATTCTATTCTTATTGTTTTATTCCTGTTTTATTCCATTCCATTCCATTCTAATTATTTCTATTCTATTCTATTCTATTCTATTCTATTCTATTCTATTCTATTCTCTTCTATTCTATTCTCTATTCTCTATTCTATTCTATTCTATTCTATTCTATTCTATTCTATTCTCTATTCTATTCTCTATTCTATTCTATTCTATTCTATTCTTTCTTCAGAATTTTACTGATGTGATGCAACATCAAATTGCGTCGAATCGGTAAAATTCCCTGCGTACTTTTCGAAAGCAGGATGATATTTGTTACCTTACCTTCTGTGCTCACCTGAGAACTAGTGAAGTCCATTTTTTTAACATGCCCGTACTGCTGTGATGTGGATTTCTGAAAGGTTTTTGCCATCTTACAATCAATAAGACGTTGTTATTTGACTTTCATCGAGTCTTGTTTTGCAAGCTCATTATTTTTGTATTTATTAAAGAACCTTGTAATTGACGTTGTGTGTGAATATTGCTTCTCTCTCTCTCTTTTAACACTGCTTTATGATGGAATTAACCACAGAGGTTTAAACAAACTATCCCGGTAGACTTCAAAGGAATGTATACCCAGAAATGTGTTTATAGGATTTCCATCTAAATTTAGCTAATGTCATACCAAATTGAACATAAACACAACCAAAAGCCCTTTACCCGGACTAAAATATGCCTCTTTGAGGAGTAAAACAAATTTATGTGTTATGCTGAAATTACAGCTCTTTGAAATATTATGGCTGGTCTTAATTGATTTTTGGTTCTTACGAGGAAATGTGCTTACTCTTTCTGTGTTCGTGTTAATGTAATTAATGTTAGCAGTTTAAAATGGAACAATTTATTACGCACTTTGATTATTCCTCCTGTACCAATAATATTAAGCGATGCCTGTTGGTGGTAGCTTTCTTGTTCAGGTTTTATTCTATTTAATGCACACGGCAAACCTCCATTATATGAAACCCTGAGTTAGGTGGGCTTTTTAATCTTCTCCTTCCTGATGTGCCGCCAGGATTATCCAGGATTCCTATTCCCTGTGAACTCGCATTCACACCCATCCTCATTCCAGCACTGATGATGTTACCTAGTTGGGTCATGAAACATCTGCAAGCTCAAAGAGCACCAAGGACCCCATGGAATTCACATCTGCTGGGATCCATTCTCTTTAGGGAAGTGCAGTTCCAGAAGTCCCAGAATTCCCCAGCCGGCCACGTTTGAATTCCCCAACCAACTTCAAGAAATTGTGGACTTCAACTTGAAGACTTCAGCTTGAAGACTTGTGGACTTCAACTTGAAGACATGTAGACTTCAACTCCCAGAATTCCCCACCAGCCATGTTTGAATTCTCCAGTCAACTTGAAGACTTGTGGACTTTAACTTGAAGATTTCAGCTTGAAGACTTTTGGACTTCAACTCCCAGAATTCCCCAGCCAGCCATGTTTGAATTCCCCAGTCAACTTGAGGACTTGTGGACTTCAACTTGAAGACTTGTGGACTTCAACTCCCAGAATTCCCCAGCCAGCCATGTTTGAATTCCCCAGTCAACTTGAGGACTTGTGGACTTCAACTTTCAAGAGTTCCCCAGCCAGCCATGTTTGAATTCCCCAGCTATTTTGAAGACTTGTGAACTCAACTTGAAGACTTGTGGACTTCAATTCCCAGAATTACCCAGCTTGCATGGCTGGCTGGGTAATTCTGGGAGCTGAAGTCTACAAGTCCTCAATATTGCCAAGGTTGGACACCTGTGTCTTAAAGAAAGAGCTACAGCATAATACATTAATCATCGCAACAACTTTCCTTCAGAAGTTGTGAATGCCCCAACACTGGAAGTTTTTAAGAAGAGATTGGACATCCGTTTGTCTGAAATGGCATAGGGTTTCCTGCCTGAGCAAGCGGTTGGACTAGAAGACCTCCAAGGTCCCTTCCAACTTTCTGTTCTAAAACATAGTTCCTTGTAGTTGGACCGTAATTATTCAGGGCCTACGAGATATTTCGAGGCTCTCTATAAAGGGGCTGCAATTCAGCAGAGAAATAAATATTTGCCTGAACATCCCTCTTTGTTCAGTATTAGCAGTGCTTTAAAGGATGATATTTGGGTGAAGGAATTGAAACTTGGCACAGACGTGCTCTGCCCGGCATTGGCATCCTTATAATAGCGTTGAGCGAGTAGAGAAATTTACACAGGCTTTCGGGTTTAAACAGCTTGATTCCGAAAAGACGGCTTTAAAAGGGAACCTTTTGTACTGTGAAATAGAGAAAAGGAGTGGGGGGAGAACCCCCAGACATGGAAAATAGATTTGCAGGGATTATCTCCATTTTGCACTTTGCAGAGTTTAACCAAAGGTTTTTTTTCCCCCCGCCTCTCTCTTTTTTCTTGACAGCCATTTTATAAAGGCTTTGTATGGATCTAATTCTCTTTTCCACAGTAGATTATTCCAGTCGCTCTTCTCTCTTTTTTGAGGGTTGTTTTTTTCTGCTTGCTGGGTATGTGCATTTCAGCAAAAGCTTCTGTGGGTGGTATCCATAAAATTTGGAAATTTGGAATTATAGTATACATGTGTGTGTGTGTGTGTGTGTGTGTGTGTGTGTGTGAGAGAGAGAGAGAGAGAGAGAGAGTCTGTCTGTCTGTTCCTTTCTGTCTATCTGTCTCTTTCTTTTTCTCTCTCCCTCCTCTCCCTCCTCCCCATTCCCCCTCTCTTCTACCTCTCTCTTTCCCTCTTTTTCTCTTCCCCCTCTCCCTCTCTCTGTCTTTCTCAACTATCTCTTTTTTCTCCCCCTCTATCTCTCCCTCCAACCCTCCTCCCTCCCTCTCTCCTCTCTCTCTCTCTCTCTTTTCTCTCTCCCTCCTCCCCTCTCCCTCTCCGTCTCTTTCTCTCCCCCATTCCCTCTCCCTCCCTCTCTCTGTCTCTCTTTTCTCTGTCTCTCTTTTTCTCCCCCGTTTCCCTCTCCCCCTCTTTCTCCTTCCATAAGCTTTGTAAGAAATCCTCTTGGTTCGTGAAACTTGTCTGCTTCTGTGGAAACCAGCGGCTTTACCTTTTCACTATTTGATGGTGGAATACAGCTTTGCACTGAATGAACGCTAGCATTTTGTTTGGTGTTTTGTTCATTCGGCTTACAGTAGTACAGTGTGTGTGGATGAGGCTGCAAAATTCAGTAATACCTTTGCCGGGATTTTACAAGGTATATATCTGAAAGCACTACCTGTTAGAGCATTTTTTTTTCCAACCTTGGGCGTTTTCCTGGGTCCTGAAAGGTCTGCAAGAAAACAACCAACCTCAGAGAGCACCAGTCATCCCTCACATCTGCAACCAAGTGCAGAGAGCACCAAGGACCCTACAGTCCTCTTCCTCCTCTTGCTTCTCTTCTTCCTCTTCTTCCTCTTCCTTCTCCCAACCCCCCCACTTACCTTCTAGCACTGATGATGTTCCCTAGTTGGGTCATGAAATGCCTGCAAGAAAACCACCAAGCGCAGAGAGCACCAAGGGCCCCACAGTCATCCTCCTCCTCTTGCTTCTCTTCTTCTTCTCCTCCAATTCCACTCCACAAACCCCACTGCCTTCTAGCACTGATGACATTACCTAGTTGGGTCATGAAACATCTGCACTTCCTTTCCTCCTCCTCCTCCTCCTCCTCCTCCTCCTCCCCCATCCCTTCCTCCTCCCCTTCCCTTCCCTCCTGCTCCTCCTCCTTCCCTCCTCCTCCTCCTCCTCCTCTTGCTTCTCTTCTTCCTCTTCCCTTCTTCTCCAATTCCACTCCACAAACCCCACTCCATTCTAGCATTGATAATGTTCCCCTAGTTGCAGAAATGCCTGCAAGAAACCCCAAGCAGAGAGACCAAGGGCCCACAGTTCTCCTCCTCCTCCTCTTGCTTCTCTTCTTCCTCTTCCCTCTTCTCCTCCAATTCCACTCCACAAACCCCACTGCCTTCTAGCACTGATGACATTACCTAGTTGGGTCATGAAACATCTGCACTTCCCTTTCCTCCTCCTCCTCCTCCTCCCCCATCCCTTCCTCCTCCTCCTCCCCCCTTCCCTTCCCCTCCTGCTCCTCCTCCTTCCCTCCTCCTCCTCCTCCTCCTCCTCCTGCTTCTTGCTTCTCTTCTTCCTCTTCCTCTTCTCTCCAATTCCACTCCACAAACCCCACTCCATTCTAGCATTGATAATGTTACCTAGTTGGGTCATGAAATGCCTGCAAGAAAACCACCAAGTGCAGAGAGCACCAAGGACCCCACAGTCCTCCTCCTCCTCTTGCTTCTCTGCTTCCTCTTCTTCCTCTTCCTTCTCCCAACCCCCACCCCCCTTACCTTCTAGCACTGATGATGTTCCCTAGTTGGGTCATGAAACGTCTGCCACGAAGCAACCCAGCCCAAAGGAGCACTAGGGACCCGACCATTCTTGCTTTTTTTTCTTGCTCCAGAGTTCACTCGAACAGCTTTACATTACTACATTAAAAAAAGTAGTAAAAAAGTGCCGGTAGGTGTAAAATGCCGGTGGTTTTTATTTTTATTTTTATTTTTGAATGTCGAATGTTAGCAATTTAATTCCCCTCCTTTGCAGTTGTTAGCTTTTCTTCTTTACCAAAGTACTTCAGGTGACATTCAGCATCTCTTGCACGTTTATGACTTACTGAAAAGCCTCACCAGGTTTTTTTTAATGCTTTGTTTTACAACACACACACACACACACACACACAGAGGAGAGAAAAGCAATGACACGGATTACCTAGCTGTGTTTTTATTCCTTTTATACCCCAAAGAGAAAGGGGGGGGGAGAAAGAAAAACAACAACCCACCCCTTTCTTAGTAACATCGCCGTCAAGCTTAAAGATGCTTTCCAACACGTCTGAGCAAGAAGTTGTAGTTTTAAAGAAGAGATTGAATCCGGGTTAAACGGCATCCCCTCTGCTCTCCTCATCTTTTGCCTGTGATTTATAGCGGGAGATCAGAATGAAAAGAAAAATAGATACCTGGCCACATGGAATCACCCACCTGCATGTATACACAATATTTTAACCGTTTATACACAATTTTAAATAACCGTGTTTATACCTTGCAGCTTCAATCGGAGAAGGTTTCTGATTTACGAGGTCGGGATAAAAAGGGAGTTGTGGGTAACTTGATTTTTCCCCCCCCCTCCTCTGTATTTTGAAATTCCAATTATTTAAACATAATGAGTCCGAATCGGACTAAACTAATTTGGGGTTATCTGGCTTTTTTTTGTGCTTCCTTTTGTCTCCGTTAACTGGCTGTGACAATTCCAGGCATAAAAATTACATGGAGAGGGTTTTCCAAAACTATATGAGAGAGCCAGTTTGGTCTAGTGGTTAAGACACCAGGCTAGAAAGTAGACGACCGTGAGTTCAAGTCCTGCCTTAGTCATGAAAGCTGGCTGGGTGATTTTGGGGCAATCACCAGGAGACGAGGAGTTCTAGTCCAACCTTAAGCATGAAATCTGACCGGGAAACTTTGGGCCAATCACCAGGAGATGGTGAGTTCCAGTCCTGCCTTAGACATGAAAGATGCATAGATGACTTTGGGCCAATCACTAGGTGATGGTGAGTTCTAGTCCCACCTTTGGCCTGAAAGCCAGCTGCGTGATTTTGGGCCAATCACCAGGAGATGGTGAGTTCTAGCCCCACCTTAGGCATGAAAGCTGGCTGGGTAATTTTAGACCAATCACCAGGAGATGGTGAGTTCTAGTCTTGCCTTAGGCATGAAAGCCAAGTGCGTGATTTTGGGCCAACCCTTCTTTCTCAGCCCAAACCACCTCACAAGGTTCTTGTTGTGGGGAAAATAGGAGGTTGGGGACCTCTGTTCTAAGGGATCAAGAAACATAACAAGCTTAATGTAACTGGATGATTCTGTGTTCGAAACACGAATATATCGGGGTCCGCAGTTCAAGAGTAACCCCGTTCATTACTCTGAATTAGAAAGTTTCTTTTTTCTTTTAAGATTGTTTTAATGTTCTTATTTATGACCAGCCGCTTTTCAGGTGGCACACGTGTATGTTTTAAATTGTATTATTTATTCTACGTAAGCTGCCAAGGTTTCTTTCTTTCTTTTTCATTTGTGGCAGGATAGAAGTACAATCAATCAATGCCCGTTGGCAATGATTTCTCCTGTGCATTTCTGCTTTTTTTCTAAGGAAGACAGGAGACAGGCTTTGTAAAAGTCTGGTCCAAATTAAAAACAATTTTTTTTAAAAAAAAAAAATCTCCCCTTTAGGTGGATAAGAGAGGCACGGGCTGGAAGGCGGTGGGGTAATGGGTTTGTTTTTTTTGGGCAGCGCTTCCCATTTTGTGAAAGATATCGCTCCTGAAACATTCCCTGTATTCTAGATCCGTGGGTCTCAACCGGTGGTTCTCAGACTCTGTTGAGGTTTATGACGATGATTTAAATCTTGAGTTAGGTCTGGGTGATCCGTGGCTAGGGTCTGTTGCCACAGGTTTTTTTAAAGGTGGGGCAGCTGGCTGACGAATTCTGAGAGTCCACAAGACATAAAGTGGCCAAGGTTGGAGACCCCTGATCTAGATAATATTCATGAACGAAGGTGAATATACATGACCCAGAATAATTTTGTCTTCCAAGCTTTTGGAGTGGAGCCCATCTTCAGGGAACTTCTTTCTAGCAGAGGGTGGGCTTTGTCCTATTCCAAGGGTCTTTCAAACTTGGCAAGTTTAAGACTTGTGAACTTCAACTCCCAGAATTCCTCCTTCAGTAATGTTAGCTCAGGAATTCTGGGAGTTGAAGCCCACAAATCTTAAACTTGCCAAATCGGAAGACCTTTGCCCTATTCTGTGCATGGTGTTGTGTTGATATGGTGTTTGTTGTATATGGATTTTTAGATGTTGATTGGGGTGTTGATGGCTGGCGATTAGGTTGTTGCTTGTTGTTTATTTGTGTTGACAAGCCCTTAAGTTACTTGATAAACTGGTGGCAAATACGGCTGTTTTTTTATTTATATATTTTTTTTAAAAAATATGAAACATAAAAATTCTATGTCTATATATGAACAGTGTGTTTTTGAGAAATAGTGTTAATAATGATATTCATGACATTAATGATAAACATTAATGATAACATAACGTTGATGATAATCACATAATAATATTTACTTATCCATTTTAATTATATAGTTAATCGTTTCCTTATGCTTTTAAGCTTCCAACTTCTGCTTCTGCTAGTTAGCCATTGATAAAACAAATTCCATGTCGAAAAGTGTTCAGTTTCTTCATTTTCCTTAATTTTAAATGTTAGTCTACCCATTACTGTATGTTCTAATTTTTTTTAAATAACATTTTCATCTGTAGGGATCTCTTCGTTTTTCCATTGTTGTACAAACGCAATTCTAGCTGCAGTTAACACATGTAAAATTAAATATGTATTCGCTTTATTCTATTTTTCTAGTAGAATACCCAACAAAAATATTGCTGGCTTTAAATCTTTGTGTCGTTTTCCTATTTTTTTTCCTAACCATGTGTGTATTTTTGTCCAATATTTTTTTGCCTTTGGGCATGTTGACCACATGTGATAGTACGAACCCGGTGTCTGATTACATTTCCAACACTTAGCAGACATATCCTTAGACATCTGGCTGTTTTTGTTCCTGCTCGTCCAACAATCTTAGTAGCTGCAAAATTGAATGCATGTCCTCGTTCATTGCAGTGTGAGGCTACCAATGAGTTCGGGTCTCTTTGTCTGACCGTTCAGTTGTATTCTTGCATAGATAATATTTGCTAGATAATATTCCTTGCATTCTAGAAGACCCTCAAAAGCATCTCATTTCATCTCATCTCAGATCCCCCCGCTGTTTTAGTATTGGTGGAGTCTCAGTGATGATTTATTGTTCTTATTTTGTCATTTTATTAGTGGTGTCTGTTTTTGTGTACCACCCAGGGTTTTTCTGATTGGGGCAGTTTAAGGATATAATAAATAAACGCTCTTTTCCTGGGCTTGCAAAGGCGTAATACGAGCCGTTATTTATTTATAACGCTGTTGCATTTGGATTTATATCCTGTACTGATGTTCTTAGTGTATTTTGCTCTTAAAGGCCTATTATCTCTCGGTTGCATGTGTGGCACAAAAACACAATGGGAAAGAACAGTGGCTTTCTGCGTGTAGTGTTTCTGTCAAAAATATATGGGATGCAACTGCCTTATGGAACTAATGTTGTCTTCTGTGGAGAATTTAGTTTGCTAAAGAGGAAGTGACAGGAGCCGATAGAATAAAAAGTTTTCCATGGCAACTAACATACCTGATCAAATGTTTATCTGAGGAATAGGAAGTGTAAAGGAAGACTTATTCTCCGAAAGTAAAAATAGACTATGCCAGGGGTCGCCAACCTTTTGGGCCTCAGGGACCACCAAGCTCATAATTTTAATTCCCGCGGACCACGAATATGATTTGTTTTGTAAAATAATGATCAGAGAACTTCCATTTTATTAATATGAAATGCACCTATTTAATATAACGAAATTATAAATGCTTATTTGATTGTAACAAAATCTTTAAAGGTTGTTTAATTGTAACAAAATTATTAAAGTTAGTGTCATTATTACGAAACAATGGTCAATCTGAGAGAAGGAAAATGAAGACAGGCAGTCTTCCTCGGTGGCTTGCGTTGGTGGGAGTGCACCGATTCGAGGGAGTCCCGGCCCCCCCGCCCCCGCCGCGCTCCCTCCACCTGGCCTTCCGTGGAGTGGAGAAGCTGCTCCGGGATGACCCAAGGGCCACTCCTGTGACTACTGCAGCTCTGGAATATGGGACCAACTTTCCCACCAACGTCAGCAAGCCACCCTGGGGTGGATTTCCCTGCCCCGCCATTGGTCTTACCTTCCAGTTCCAGCTCGTGTGGCTCTACTCAAGGTTTGCGGGGGCCAGCGGGTGGGCGGGCCATATGGCCGGCACAGTCTTGTGTTCCCGCGCAACCAGGATTAATTGCTTTTGGGGGGACATTTCTCCACCAAAATTTCCTCGTGGACCACTGGTTGGCGACCGCTGGACTACGCCATGTAAAACCATTTTTTTAATCATTTCTGGGTGCAAATCTGGCTCAATTAACTGCACAAGTAATCCTTGACTTACAGCCATCCATTTAGTGATTGTTTAAAGTTACGACGGCACTAAAAAGAGAGACATGTCCATTTTTCACACTTAACGACCATTGCAGCATCCTTGTTGGTCTCGTGATCAAAATTCAGCCGCTTATCACCCGACTCCTATTTACGACGGTCGCGGTGTCCCTGGGTCACGTGATCCCTTTTTGCGACCTTCTGACAAGCAAAGTCAACAGGGAAGCTGGATTCACTTAACAACCATGTTACTAGCTTAACAACTGCAGAGGTTGACCATGGATGTGTGTGTGTGTGCTGCAATGGTTGTAAGTGAAAAACGGTCTTAAGTCACTTTTTTTCAGTGCCGTTGTAACCTTGGAACAGTCACTAAATGAGCGGTTGTAAGTTGAGGATTACCTGTGTGGGTCAAAATAGGCAAGGAAGTGGTGAATGAACACCTGGATGCTTTGAATGAATTTATCACTAGGCCTGGATGGATTAAATCCTAGAGTTCTGTAATCTCTAAACATCTGGGCGTAATCTTTGAGCATCTCTGGAATACAAGGGTAAGTGCCAGAAGGTTGGAGAAAAACTAATATTCGAATCTTTTTTTAAAAAAGGGAGGGAAAGTGGACCCAGGAAGCTGCAGAACAACCTGTTTGATGTCCACAGCTGGACAAATTCTTTAAAAGAGGATCAATTAATCGATTTGCAAACCTTATAGACAGGAATAACGTGATGAAATTAGCCAGAGTTCGTTCAAAATAGGTTTTGCCAACTTAACCTTCCTGCATTTTAAAAACAACTTGGATAGAAGAAATTTGAATTACCTGCTTTATTTATGAGCAGTAATTAAAAAAAAACACCAGGCAGTTACTTCCAAGTTGTCAGAAGAATCTAACACATGATGTGACAGTTGTCATTTGTGTCACTCTCTTATTCAGGACTTGAAAAGGAAGATAAACCTTTGTGCTTCTACACGTCCTAATTTCTTTTAGAGAATTAGCTTCTTTTGAGTAAATTTGCTTGGGATAGTTATCAATTTTTCAGTGTTTTCTTTAGCCTCATCGTGTCCTGAATACCTGATTCTTAATAGTCTATTTCTTTGTGATTTTGTTCAGAAATTGCCGTCAGAAGAAGCTCTTATCAGTCCATTCGTGCTGTCCACTAGATAAGTTACGGTATAAATTATTTGGTTCCCTCCCTCTTTTTATTTTGAGTTGCTGTGCACAGAAATTATTTTCAATTTCTTTTGCAATATGTACTATGTTAGTCTTGAGCAATACTAGCCTTTTTTCTTTTCTTTGGAGATGCAACTATGTGAACTTGGAATTTCTAAATGACTTGGATAAGCTTATTTGTTGTGTTATCCACGACAGCACTGTGTATTTGGCATTGTGAGATTCCTTCGACAGTTGGTAAATGTTACTCCTGATTCTTGTGAATATTTAACAGAGTGCGCATTTCACAAGAAATGAATTGGGAGGGTGGGTGGGAAGAAAGATGCTCTTTCCACAGTGCGGCGTACAGACATTGTCTGAAACTGTGACTGCACGTTGTATCCACAGTGCGATAGGAACAAGCTCTCTCAGTGCAACTCGCGGGTCGGTGGGTTGTCCACAAAATTCCTAGCTTTTTCCGATGCACACAATGTATATGTCCGTGATGGTGAACCTATGGCATGCGTGCCACAGGTGGCATGCAGAGCCATTTGTGCCGGCACGCGAGCCGCAGGCAAACTTACCTCACTGCACATGCGCGCGCCTCACAGCTGATTTTGGGCTGGCTTGAGGCCTTTTTCAGTCTCCCAGGCTTGAGGAAAGCCTCTGCGGCCTGAAAAAATAGGCCCGTTTCATCATTTCCTGTATTTCCGGAAATACCGGAAGTGACGAAACAGGCCTATTTCTCGGGCTGCAGAGGCTTTCCTCAAGCCTGGGAGGCCGAAAAAAAAAGGCCACAAACAGGCCGAAAATCAGCTGGGAGATGCAAGGCAAATAAGGGGGCAGGGGATTGCGCACGCATGCGCAGGGGCATGGGTGCATGCATTGCCTTCTGGGTGCTGGCACGTGAGCATGCGAGTGCAAGCCCACGCACAATTTTTGGCACAGGAGCCCAAAAAGGTTAGCCACCACTGGTACATGTGATGAAATGTAGTCTGGATTCCCAGCAGGGAGGGGCTGCGTTTCAAAGGAGCAAGAGACAACACAGTCCAGATAGTTTGTGTGAGAGAAAGAAGGTGAGGACGGCACCTCCCTAACAGTTCCCAGAGTACAGGTAGCCCTCCACTTTCCAGCAAAGCAGAGCCCCAAATTTCCATGGCTAAGTGAGACAGTTCAGCGGGGTTTGCCCCATTTTACGACCTTTCTTGCCACAGTTACTAAGCGAATCGCTGCGGTCGTTAAATCAGTAACATGATGGTTAAGTGAATCTGGTTTCCTCCCGTTGACATTGCTTGTCAGATCGCAAAAGGGGATCTGGTGACCCCGGGACTTCAACCGTCATAAATACATGCCTGTTGCCAAGCGTTCAAATTTTGATCACATGGCCACGGGGATGCTGCAACGGTTGTGAGAGTGAAAAAACAGTCATATGGCACTTTTTTCATGGCCACTGAAATGAATGGTTGCAAGTCGAGGGACTGCCCATATATGCTTAATGGGAAGGTTAGCATGCTTTAGTTTGGCAAGATTCCGTCTTTAGGTGAGGGACAAGAAAGAGATAATCCTGGAAGGATCACAGCATGTCTTTCTTGATTTTTGGAGCCTGGCAGTGTCTGGAACCTTCCTCCCTGGTAACTCTAAAATGGGAAGCATTGATATAGACACCAAGGTTGGTACGGAGGTGACAAACATTCACCACCTTGTGAAAGCGGTTTCAAAGATAAATCCACCCGTTGACATCGAGACATCTGCTTCCTGCTCCTGAGCGCGAAGGCTCGTAAAAGCAGAACCATAAAATAAGGATATCTGCCTGTTTCATTTAACGGCATTAAAGAACCAGAATGTAATAAGAACTTCCTTTATTATCATTATAGTCAATGATCCACGTAAAAACATATAAAAACATCATAATCAGGGATGGAGGATTAGACGATGCGTTTTAAAATGGCCACAGCTCAGGACTCAGACACCATACCAATAATGGAATTGGGAAGCTTTAAGTGACGATGCTCGGTTCATCTTGGATAATGTCCCTGAAGAGGAGACATGAAAGAATTTTGTCTCTCTATAAACATGGGTTCAGCAGGACAGGTCGTCCTTGATTTACAACAGTTAGTTTAGTGGCCGTTCGAAGTTACAACGGCACCGGAAAAGTTGACTCTTTTTCACACTTGGGCCTGTTGCAGCTTCCCCATGGTCAGCTGATCAAAATTCAGGCCCTGTGTTCTGACCAAGACTTCCTGAGACACCAACAAACACACATTAAATCCAAAACCCTTTTATTTTAGTTCAACATCTGTGAATTACCATCATTCACAGCCCGTTATGAGTCTCAACCAGTTATAAATAGTCCCATGGAAGTCTGCCAAAATCCTTCAGAAGAAGTCTGATAAAAATGCGCTTTTATCTTTCTTGAAGTGCTCCCAGCGACTAAAGTCCCAATTAGTCTTTCAAAACCAAACAGAGCACAAATTCACCACAGAGCTTTCAGGTTCCAAACTGACCAGAGCGAACAACATTGCTTCCTGCAAAGGTTCCTGTCCCTTTGCACTTCCTTTATATCTTATGAGAAGGCCAATCACGTCTAAGCCTTATTCTTGAGTTGCCCCTTTTGTCTTAACTGTTCTTGTCTTCTGGCAGCTCTGCGCACACGCGCACTTGGAACAGGCTCCCCCTGTTCCTCTGCCTCGCTGCTGCCAGATTCTGGAGGCTCCGGAGTCAGCACACAACTCCCAGATGGTCCTGGCCCCATCTCTGCATCGGATGCAGGACCATCGTCCGAGTCCTCCCCAGACTCTCGGACTGGGCCATGTTCTTCCCCACTGTCCGACTCTGCTGTCATATTCGCAGGCTGCCAGCGGACCACAACACCCTGGTTATAAATGTGATGTTTTCAGGTCTGGCCCCTTAATCCATTTGCCTAAAGATAAGTTTCTCTTCACCCAGGGAAGATTGAAAGAAGTGAGAATTTTGGCCAACAGACTGGCCAAATATATTTTTGAAGTTATAATTTACAGAGATTAAAAAAATGAATGCAAACTAAAATATAAACAAGAAGGAAAGTACAAAAAAAAGGTGGGGGAATACGTAAGGAAAAAGAAAAGAAAAAAATTAAAAATAACATCAAAGCAAGTAGAAACATTTTCAATTGCTCATTCACTTTCTTTAATATTTCAATCAAACCTCTTTTCATCTATTGACAAATAATAAAAATTCATCTTTTAATCTTAACTAGCAAAAGTCCATTAAGAGCTGCCAGAAATAACAAGATATATTCTAACTTTAAACAATTAAATCTGTTTCCTAATTCTTTCCTGCACATTACACAAAAGCTTATCATTTTCTCCAAAACTCCTCTTCCCATGGCTTATCTCACATCTATGAAACAATCTTTAAACCCTCCTCATTCAGACTTAATCAGGAAAAAATTCCAGAAGAGCTTGTAGAAACAACAAATGGAAAATATTAATCCCTTCAAACGATCTCCCACAAATTAATTTAATATCTTCTCTTCATCTCCTCTCAATTACAACATCATAGTTTATCTTTTTTTCCCTGAAATAATAACAAAACTCTCTTGTTTCCATATCCTATCCACGAACAAATCTTTAAAGCTTCCTACTTAAAAAAACACATTAAAAGGTATGACAAAAGAGATGATCATATAAAGTTTAACCTTCATCAAATGAACCCACTTTGTATGCCTTAGTTTTAGGGGTCTTGATTATTCATTAGAGATAACCATCCCAAAATCCTATTTCTTCTTTGGTTTTGCTTTTGTCAGGAAATTCCTTCACGGATTTAACACACCTCTTTGGTAAATCTAAAGTAAGAAAATTCTTCAAGTCATTTTTCTGGGTTAAGATTCATGTCACTTCTGGTTTATTATGATTTCTGTGTGCCTTTTAACTACAGGTAGTCCTCAAGTTACAACTGTTTGTTTAGTGACTGTTTGAAGTTACAATAGCACTGGAAAAAAAGTGACCAGTTTTCACATGTATGACTGTTGCAGCGAAGTGTGTGGGGGCTCGAGTGGTTGGAACGCTGAGCTGGAGGTTAGCAATCCCGCGTTCGAGATCCGAGAACTGCCGTGGGGCAAGGTTGAGCTCCCATCCTTCGCTCCAGCTGTTGCTGGGGACATGGAAGGAGCCCCCAACTGCGCATCCCCATCGCAACAGTGATCATTATCTCCATTTAACAACCCCATAATCTCTTGTGGGGTGGAATCTGGGCAACTGAATAGCGCTAGCTGTGTATTTACTGGCCGGATGCCCTTCCTTGTTGCCAATGTGAAGTTTTGTTCAGTAGATAGATTCTCATTGTGAATACAGGGAGAAATATCTGCCTCTACCTAGGATCAAACTCACAGCCTCCTCTGATTGTGAGGTGAGAACTCCACCTCTAGGCCACCGCCCCACTCTCCCATCGCAACGGTGATGTCACTGGGTAATCCTTTCAACCTAGAAGCGCTTTGGCGCTTCTGACACGAATGCAAAACCCCCCCCCGAAGGCGAATATACGTGTCCCAGGATAATGTTGCAGGATCCAATCTGGGTCGGTCCACGGGACCAGGGATTTCATCCTCTGAGCCACTTGCAATAGGGAGTATAAATACCACGCACAAGTTCCCCAAGGTTGGGCACAAGTCCTAAAGCTCGGAAGACCGAAACCTCTGGTCCCGGGGACCGACCCAGATTGGATAGTGGAAAAAAACAACAACCCAAAACCCATTGCAACAACCCAACAGTCGCATGATGAAAATTTGGACATGTATGTATTTATGACGGTCGCCCTGTCCTGAATTTTAGGACCTTCTGACCACGAGGGAAGCCAGATTCACTTCAACAAGTTGCTGACTGAACTGCAGCGATTCAAATTAACGGTGGCAAGAAAGGTCCTGAATGGAGCGAAACTCACTTAACAACTGTCTTGCTTAGCAAATGTTGGGCTCCGTTGTGGTTCATACCTCGAGGACTACCTGTATTTGGTCTGTTTTAAATCCATATCTCAAAACAGCCTTGATTTTCCAGCTGCATCCTCTCTTCTCTTAAAAGTCCATTTTTTTAATGAATTTGAAGGTCTAAGGCAGGGCTCTTTCAAACTTGATAGCTTGTGGACTTCAACTCCCAGAATTCCTCCTTCAGTCATGTTAGCTCAGGAATTCTGGGAGTTGAAGTCCACAAGTCTTATAGCCGTCAAGTTTCAAGACCCTTGGTCTAAGGCAGTGGGGGCTAACCTTTTTGGGCTGCTGTGCCAAAAATTGCGTGTGTGCTGGCGCGTGCACGCTTACACTCCAGCACCCAGTAGGCAGTGCATGCAGCCCCCCACGCCCCCTGCATATGCATGTGATCCCCCGCTGCCTCCTTACCTGCACTGGCCTCTCAGCTGATTTTTGCCCGTTTGAAGCCTTTTCGGCCTGCCAGAGGCTTGAGGGGAGCCTCTGCAGCCTTTGCAGGCTGAAAAATAGGCCCGTTTTGTCACTTCCTGTATTTCCGGAAATACTGGAAGTGACAAAACGGGCCTATTTTTCGGCCTGCAAAGGCTGCAGAGGCTTCCCTCAAGCCTCTGGCAGACCGAAAACTGGCCTCAAACGGGTTGAAAATCAGCTGGGAGGCGCGCGCATGCACAGTGAGGTAAGTTTGCCTGGGGCTTGCATGCCCGCACAAATGGCTCTGCATACCCCCTGTGGCACACGTGCCATAGGCTCGCCATCACGGGTCTAAGGAATAAGCATTGGGTACCTCCTTAAATTCTTCCAGAGTGAAAATATTTTTCCCCCCCTCTCCATTCTGTATTAGTGGGAATTCTCCTTTTAATTATAAGCCCCTCTCTGAGGGAGACGGGCAGTTTAGAAATATAAAATATTAATAAAATTAAGAAATAATATTTAATTCTTTCTGGTTGCCTCTCATAACCGCCCGTCAAGAACTCCTCTTATTGAGTTTTCTCTCCCCGCCCATCCAGAACATTTCCCTGAAGGAGAATTTCTTACACTTAAACTCAGATCTTCATACATATTTTAATAGGATTTTTTTTCTTTTTTAACAAACAAGAATTATTCTTATAACTTTTTTTCCCCTTCCAAGCCATCTGGCCCCCTTAATCCATTTAAAACCATTGCCAGATCAACATTCTAATTGCCCTTTTGCTGCTCATTTCCAAATTAAAAAAAAAATTCCTTTAAGTTTAAACTGACATAAATCTTCTTTCCCTGAGGGCTGGAGGAAAACCAGTGTAATAAAACGTGTCCTTCTAGAGATTCTTCGTTTCCCTAAAGTAGTTTATAAACCCATTTACAGGCAGTCCTCGACTTACGGCTGCAATTCAGCCCAAAAGTTGTGTTGCTAAGTGAAATATTCGTTAAGTAAGTTTTTGCCTCATTTTATGACCTTTCTGGCCACAGTTCTTCCCTGCGGTTGTTAAGTTAGTAACAGTGTCGTTAAATGAATCTAGCTTCCCCATTGATTTTGGTTGTTAGAAGGTTGCAAAAGGGGATCACGTGATAAATATGAGCCAGTTATGTGTAAGAGTGATTTTTTTTTTAAAAAAAGTGTTGTGTGTAAGCCTGATTTTTTTAAAAAAATGTTTTTTTTTAAAAAAAAATATCGATTTTTTGCTTTGCTCTAGGCCTAGCAACGTATTTTGTGTGACAAAAATTACAAGTGGCTTCATTAAAGTACTTCTGAAGAAGGAAGAAATGCCAAGTTTCCTTCAGTCTTTATGATGGGGCTGGTATGCCCAATCTCTGGCTGTCAGTGTTGTGACCTGCCAGCGGAGCTGGTGGCAGACTGAGGCAGTGAGGAGGTTGGGGAGGAACCTGGGCCAGAAGGCTCGGATGAGGGCTCTGCGTCGGAGGCAGAGATGGGGCCAGGGCCGCCTGACGGTTATCAGCTGCCTTCAGAGTCAGAGATCAGTGGGGAAGAAGAACAGCTGGAGCCTGTTCCCAGTGTGCGCATGCACAGAGCTGCCAGGGGAAGGGAACAGTTAAGGAACAAAGGTTGACTCGGGAACAAAGCCACAGGTGGACAGTGAATGGCCCATAAGGAATAAAGAGGAGCAAAAGGGGAGTGATGTTTGCAGGAGGCAATGAATTCAATTCATTAGGATGAAGATCTGTTCCTGAATTCTTGCCAAGTCATTGCTGCTACAGCATGGTATTTGGAAGATATCGGCCTGGCAACTCTGCAAGTTTGATAAAGGTCTGTAGTTGTGAAATCTCATGAAAGACTGTTTGCCTGGCCTTTGCTGGGTGTGAATGAGAGGAATTCAGTTTAGCCTAAATAAAAGGGGCTTTGTCGGGATGAGGAGTCTGCTGTGTGATTTTGGGAAGGCTCGGTCAGAACAGCCATTGCTTCCTTCTGTCCAGCAGCCTTACCACCCCGAGGAAGCCCAAAACTCCTGGGATTTTTATACCCCCAACACACCCAGAGCGTGCCAGCTTGGAGAAACGTCCGAATCGAGTGTCTGTAACACCGTTTAATCGCGGGCAACCGAACCTCACGCTTAAGATGGGCAGTTTGCGAAACCGGTGGTCCAATTTCTTCTGTGGATTTACAAATGCACTGTTTAAATGGCAGGTGGAGAAGATTGCGATGGGCTGGGAAATCAAAAGGGGGAAGATAATTCATCGGTTTTATTATAGTGATTACGATATTGATGAACTCACCACTGAGATCTCGGCTGTCAGCCTCAGCAGAATATTGGATTTCCAGAGCTGAAATGTGTACCAAAGATTCTTGAATGAGGAGCACGCGTCGGGAAGCAAAAGGAAAATCCATGAAGCAATCTTTTTCTGAGCGGTTAATTTCCCCCCCCCACCCCCCCTCTGTGCAACTTTAGTTTAGGCAGATGCAGTTGGACTTTTAAGAAATACTTTTTACTGTGTTATAAATTTTATGGGCATGCCACATGTTTTTGGATATGCCCCTAAATTTATAGGGTTTTATAATACTTAGGGGGCCTATTTCCCAAAGGTGTTAATACTTGGCACTAATCTATATATCTATATATATAAAAGCGAAATACCACTCACGCATCATCACAAAATCTCCAGGACTGTAAAGCCTACAAACTTGAAATTTGCCACGTTTGTTCCTCTTGCCTTCTAGGGGCTCACTAAGAAAGGATTTTTCTAAATGCCCATCAGAGCATTAGGATTTCCTATATTATTATTATTAACATGCTCTGATGCTAAGGAGTTCGACTCCTCCTCCCCACCTGAAAAGAAATCTGTTCCAAATGCAAAAGACAAGCAGAGGCGTTTCAGTTTTACTTTCACAGCAGCAACCAGCTGTAGTACAGAACGGTTGAGCTAAGCCACGCCCAGGCTCCTTGCTGTCTCCTTGCTCACACAGCAAATACTGCTTCCCTTTCCAAACAGCCCTCAACCCTCTTACACACTGACAGGACGCTAACCAGATGAATACCGATCGATGCTGGTAGGGAGAGGCAGAATTCCTCCCCCCTTATTTCCCCCAAAACTAAGCCTGACCACATAGTTTCGTAGTGAAGCACGGGCATCGAGCTAGTTTCTTTATATTACTGATAGCACGAAGGTAGATGTGAAAGAATGGGGGATTCCTATAAGGAGTGCAAACTTATCATGGCTGGTTGCACAGTAAGCCAGGTGTTGAGACTTTTGGTTTGGTGTTTTGGTCTACCTGTTGAGTCCTTCCGAGGACTTCAGACTGGCTGATGTTCCTTGACGGAGTTCAAGGTCTCGTCACAAGAGTGTCAGCTATTCCAAGGAAAGCCACCTTTTGCAATTGTCCATGTTGATGGTGTTCAAGTAGCGCTCCAGATATTTTGGGATTGTACCCAAGGAATTGATAGCCTTAAATGGGTTCCATTATGGAGGTGGCCTTTCTTGTCCTCTCTTTGCCTGCAGTTTGTTTACTGGTATTTTGTGGTTATTTCTTGATGTAGGCTTTTATATTTTTATATCTGTTGTTTTTCTATAATTGTGGTTTTTATCTGATAGTTGTGTTCTCCTCATAGTTGCTTCTGGAGAGATTGGCAGCTGTTCAGAGTTGATAGATTAGATTGGATTAGAAGGTAGGTAGGTAGGTAGGTAGGTAGGTAGGTAGATAGATAGATAGATAGATAGATAGATAGGATGGATAGGATGGATAGGTAGGTAGGTAGGTAGGTAGGTAGATAGATAGATAGATAGATAGGATGGATAGGATGGATAGGTAGGTAGGTAGGTAGGTAGGTAGATAGATAGATAGATAGATAGGATGGATAGGATGGATAGGATGGATAGGTAGGTAGGTAGGTAGGTAGATAGATAGATAGATAGATAGATAGATAGGATGGATAGGATGGATAGGTAGGTAGGTAGGTAGGTAGGTAGATAGATAGATAGATAGATGGGATGGATAGGATGGATAGGTAGGTAGGTAGGTAGGTGGGTAGGTGGGTGGTAGATAGATAGATAGATAGATAGGATGGATAGGATGGATAGGTAGGTAGGTAGGTAGGTAGGTAGATAGATAGATAGATAGATAGATAGATAGATAGGATGGATAGGATGGATAGGTAGGTAGGTAGGTAGGTAGATAGATAGATAGATAGATAGATAGATAGATAGATAGATAGGATGGATAGGATGGATAGGTAGGTAGGTAGGTAGGTAGGTAGATAGATAGATAGATAGATAGATAGATAGATAGATAGATAGGATGGATAGGATGGATAGGTAGGTAGGTAGGTAGGTAGGTAGGTAGATAGATAGATAGATAGATAGATAGGATGGATAGGATGGATAGGTAGGTAGGTAGGTAGGTAGGTAGGTAGATAGATAGATAGATAGATAGATAGATAGATAGATAGATAGATAGATAGGATGGATAGGATGGATAGGATGGATAGGTAGGTAGGTAGATAGATAGATAGATAGATAGATAGATAGATAGATAGATAGATAGATAGATAGATGGATGGATAGGTAGGTAGGTAGATAGATAGATAGATAGATAGATAGATAGATAGATAGATAGATAGATAGATAGATAGATAGATAGATAGATAGATAGATAGGATGGATAGGATGGATAGGATGGATAGGTAGGTAGGTAGGTAGGTAGGTAGATAGATGATAGATAGATAGATAGATAGATAGGATGGATAGGATGGATAGGTAGGTAGGTAGGTAGGTAGATAGATAGATAGATAGATAGATAGATAGATAGATAGATAGATAGATTGGATAGGATGGATAGGATGGATAGGTAGGTAGGTAGGTAGGTAGATAGATAGATAGATAGATAGATAGATAGATAGGATGGATAGGATGGATAGGTAGGTAGGTAGGTAGGTAGGTAGGTAGGTAGATAGATAGATAGATAGATAGATAGATAGATAGATAGGATGGATAGGATGGATAGGTAGGTAGGTAGGTAGGTAGGTAGATAGATAGATAGATAGATAGATAGGATGGATAGGATGGATAGGTAGGTAGGTAGGTAGGTAGGTAGGTAGATAGATAGATAGATAGATAGATAGATAGATAGGATGGATAGGATGGATAGGTAGGTAGGTAGGTAGGTAGGTAGATAGATGATAGATAGATAGATAGATAGATAGATAGATGGGATGGATAGGATGGATGGTAGGTAGGTAGGTAGATAGATAGATAGATAGATAGATAGGATGGATAGGATGGATAGGTAGGTAGGTAGGTAGGTAGGTAGATAGATAGATAGATAGATAGATAGATAGATGGGATGGATAGGATGGATAGGTAGGTAGGTAGGTAGGTAGATAGATAGATAGATAGATAGGATGGATAGGATGGATAGGTGGTAGGTAGGTAGGTAGGTAGATAGATGATAGATAGATAGATAGATAGGATGGATGGATAGGATGGATAGGTAGGTAGGTAGGTAGGTAGATAGATAGATAGATAGATAGATAGATAGATAGATAGGATGGATAGGATGGATAGGATGGATAGGTAGGTAGGTAGGTAGGTAGGTAGGTAGATAGATGATAGATAGATAGATAGATAGATAGATAGATGAATAGGATGGATAGGATGGATAGGTAGGTAGGTAGGTAGGTAGGTAGGTAGATAGATAGATAGATAGATAGATAGATAGGATGGATAGGATGGATAGGTAGGTAGGTAGGTAGGTAGGTAGGTAGATAGATGATAGATAGATAGATAGATAGATAGATAGATAGATAGATGGGATGGATAGGATGGATAGGTAGGTAGGTAGGCAGGAGGGTAGGTAGATAGATAGATAGATAGATAGATAGATAGATAGATGGGATGGATAGGATGGATAGGCATGGAGGCAGGCAGGCAGGTAGATAGATAGATAGATAGATAGATAGATAGATAGATAGATAGATAGATAGATAGATAGGATGGATAGGATGGATAGGTAGGTAGGTAGGTAGATAGATATAGATGATAGATAGATAGATAGATAGATAGATAGATAGATAGATAGATAGATAGATAGATAGATAGATAGGATGGATAGGATGGATAGGTAGGTAGGAAGGTAGGTAGGTAGGTAGGTAGATAGATAGATAGATAGATAGATAGATAGATAGATAGATAGATAGGATGGATAGGATGGATAGGTAGGTAGGTAGGTAGGTAGGTAGATAGATAGATAGGATGGATAGGATGGATAGGTAGGTAGGTAGGTAGGTAGATAGATAGATGATAGATAGATAGATAGATAGATAGATAGATAGATAGATAATGATAGGATGGATAGGATGGATAGGTAGGTAGGTAGGTAGGTAGGTAGATAGATAGATAGATAGGATGGATAGGATGGATAGGTAGGTAGGTAGGTAGATAGATAGATAGATAGATAGATAGATAGATAGGATGGATAGGATGGATAGGTAGGTAGGTAGATAGATAGATAGATAGATAGATAGATAGATAGATAGATAGATAGATAGATAGATAGATAGATAGATAGGATGGATAGGATGGATAGGTAGGTAGGTAGGTAGGTAGGTAGGTAGGTAGATAGATAGATAGATAGATAGATAGATAGGATGGATAGGATGGATAGGTAGGTAGGTAGATAGATAGATAGATGATAGATAGATAGATAGATAGATAGATAGATAGATAGATAGATAGATAGATAAATAGGATGGAGGGGTGGAAAAAATAGATAGATAGATAGATAGATAGATAGATAGATAGATAGATAGATAGATAGATAGGATAGATAAAGGATGGATGAATGGATGGATAGGTAGATAGATAGATGGAGGGATAGGGATGAGAGAGAGAGAAAGAGACATGGATGAATGAATGGATTGATAGATAGACGGAAGGATACAAGATGAATGGATGGATAGATAGACAGATAGATGGAGGCTGGGTGGACTTCTAATGGTTTGACAACTGTTTTGGTGAGCGCGCGCTTTGCGCACATGCGCGCAGAACATTACAAAACCACCATTTTACAGCTTTCCACTTTCCACTATGAGTAAAACAGCTAAAACTGTGAGCAAAACTGGGAATGAAACAGCTGAGGCATGGTAATCCATTGTCCCACGCCTCAGCTGAGCTTCAAAACTGCAGAAATAAAGGACAGACTAAGGCAGGGGCCGGTGGGCAGGGCCAACCGATTGCTGGAGCTAAGGGTTCGCCCAAATCCCTGTGAACCCTTAGCAGCCGACCCCCCCGCCTGGATGGAGGGATAGGAGAGAGAGAAAGAGAGAGAGAGAGGACGAATGAATGGATGGATTGATGGATAGATGGAGGGATAGGGATAGATAGATAGATAGATAGATAGATAGATAGATAGATAGATAGATAGATAGATAGATAGATAGATAGATAGATGATAGGCAGATAGACAGATAGACAGGCAGACAGGCAGATAGATAGATAGATAGATAGATAGATAGATAGATAGATAGATAGATAGATAGATAGATAGGCAGATAGACAGACAGACAGGCAGACAGGCAGACAGGCAGATAGGCAGACAGGCAGATAGGCAGATAGGCAGATAGATAGATAGATAGATAGATAGATAGATAGATAGATAGATAGATAGATAGATAGATAGATAGATAGATAGATAGATAGGCAGATAGATAGACAGATAGACAGATAGACAGATAGACAGGCAGACAGACAGACAGACAGATAGATAGATAGATAGATAGATAGATAGATAGATGATAGATAGATAGATAGATAGATAGATAGATAGATAGATAGATAGATGATAGAGTTGTCGAAGACGGACTTCCCCAACTGATTTCCATTGCAATTCACATTATTTTCTATTGTAACTGACATTATTTTACCATTTGCCATTTACATCCCTTCCAAGGCAGCAGGAGGGAATAGCTTCCCAGAGTCAACTTGTAGGGGAGATAGCCGGCAGAGAAATGGAATGAAGGAAGGAATAAAAGTGGCTGAACATGAAATAATAAAACACGCCTTGCACCTCTTTCTGACTTTGGTGCCTTCTCCGGCAAGGATCCCAGTTTTGGCGTCTCTCCCTCCCTCCCTCCCCCCATCTCCTTCCATCCTTTGGGTCCAAACAGATGGCATCCGCTTGGCAAGAGGGCACTCTCTCCGCTTTTCAGTCCTCCGTTTGGGAAGGCACCCTCTTCCAGAAATATGGCTCGGCTGCTTCCAGGAAATGGAGTTATTTCTCCTGCCTTGAGAGCAGGTCCCGTCAACAGCCCCAAATAATGAGCTTGGCCGGAAGGAGTCTGACCTCTGTATATTCCATCCGTCTTTTGCTAAATAATATACTTTAACCCCTGTCTTTTCTGGTTTTTTTTTTCTGAAGTCCGCACCCATTCCCGTAAAACGCTAAATCTGTGTTAAAAAATGCATCTTGGCAGCATCTGGCAACTGCTCTTAGTAAAAGGGCATCCAATGGAAATTATCAATTTATCTTCCTTTGTGGTTTTTTTCTCTGTGTGTGTGTGTGTGCGCGCGCGCACCATGTCACAAGAAAATATTTTAGCCTTATCCAAAAATCATATGGAAAAAAAGACTATCCTCCTTTTACCCTTAATGCTGTTTTGTTCATTTCAGAGCACAAGGAGATGGTGAAGGTTTTATTGTGATTTATTAACGGGTCCTCGATTTATGAAAGTTCATTTAGTGACTGTTCACAGTTACAATGGCACTGAAAAAGGGGCTTGATGTTCACAGTTAATGACCTTTGCAGTATCCTCAGGATCATGCAATCAAAATTCAGATGCTTGATAACTGGTTCATACGTACAACTGTTGCTGTGTTCTGACCCAGCTCCCCAAACACGACAAACCCTCTGTTGTTGAAGCAATGATTCTTTTATTAGGAGCTCCGGCAAAAAGTTTCTCTCTCAACGCAGGCTAACTAGCCTGTCCAGCAGAGACATGAATAGTTGTCTGCCACATGTATTCATCTCCACCCCCTGCCTTTTATCCCCAGAGCTAGAATGGGGCCTTGCTAGCTGTGGTGGCTCTTCCGTCCCAAGGACCGGCTCATAGATTTCCACTGCTCTCCTCTCCTCTTCCTTCTGCGTATCTACATGTCAGGCACTGGACCCAGCTGTTCCTCCTCTTCCTCATCAGCCACCTCCAGACCTGGGGGCTGTTGACTCTCCATCTGAGGGCTTACGGATGGCCCAGGCTCCGCCTCTTTCTCTCTCTCCCCCTCTCTCCCTCTGGCAGCTCCGTTCCTTCTCCCCCCTCGAAGATCCCAGGTTGCCTTGATGCTGACCCTGACTCTCCTGCCTCCTCCGCCGATTCGGCTGTCGGAGGGGCCGGCGGCCGACAGGCCACAACAGGAAGACAGATTCACTTAACAACCATGTTACTAACTTAGCAGCTGCGGGGATTCACTTAAGAACTCTTTGGCAAGAAAGACCCTAAAATGGGGCAAAACTCGCTTAACAAATGTCTCACTTAACAACATAAATTTGGTGCTCAGTTGTGGTGGTAAGCCGAGGATTGCCTGTATGTAGCCCTTCAATTTTCCCAAATGCTGCCAAGGATTTAAAAGTAGGCAATTCTCAGCCAAGGAGTAGGCTTCCGCTTTGCATTAAGCCGCACGATTTCTTCAGCTGTCGTTTCACATCTAACGTGCATAAACTCAGGCAATTATGGTTTAATCAATAAACCACGGTTAACTAAATCACACCTTAATGTAGGACTGTGGAATTGCCACCCTCTGGAAGGCTAATCATAAGCCTTTGCGAAGCGGGGTTTTGATTTCTCTCGATAAAAATCTGTGCTCTATTCGAGAAACGGCGCAAGTTATTAGAAGCCGTTTTGCTAGGATTGGTAATGAAGCAATTAGTAAAATATTATCTGGTGTAAATTAAATGACAACAATTTCTTTAAAACAAACACAGATAAAACGAGACTGCAAGTGCGAGGCTGTTTACACATACGGCATTAGCAGAAAGTCGTGGAAGATTGAGGATTCTGTGAGTTGGACACTCATTGTACAAACAATTCTGTGTTGATACAGTTCTTTTGTTAACGTTTTGAAAAAATGGGGTGGGTGAGTTGGCTTCTCAGTTCAACCGTCCACAACTTGATGTCTTTCCAGTATATTTGGACAAGAATATCCATAATTCTTCAGCTGGAAAGGGACCTTAAGAGGTCCTCCAGTCCAAGCCTCTGCTCATGCAGGAGACTGCACAATTGTGAACAAGTGGCTGTTCAGTCTCTTCTTTAAAGCTTCCAGTGTTGGAGCATTCACCACTTCTGGTGGCAAGCAGTTCCACTGATTAATTGTTCTAACTATCAGGAAATTCCTCCTTAGTTCTAAGTTGCTTCTCTTCTTGGTGAATTTCCATCCGTTGCTTCTTCTCCTGCCTTCTGGGGCTTTGGAGAATAGTTTGACCCCCCTCTTCTTTGGGGCAGCCCCCCCCCAAATATTGGGAAATGCTATCATGTCACCCTCGTCGTGATTTTAATTAAACTACACCTACCTCATTCTTGCAACCGTTCTTCATATGTTTTAGCTTTCAGTCCCCTAATCATCCTTTGTTACTCTTCTCTGCACTCTTTCTAGAGTCTCAACATCTTGTTTACATCACAGAGACCAAAACTGGATGCAGAATTCCAAGTGTGGCCTTACCAAGGCCTTATAAAGTGGTATGATGAACACTTCACATGATCTTGATTCTATCCTTCTGTGGATGCAGCCTAGGACTGCGTTGGCTTTTTTTGGCAGCTGCAGCACAAGGCTGGCTCCTCTTTAAGGATTTGTCTAGTAGGACTCCGAGGTCCCTCCCAGCATTACTAGGTCTTCCAATCCAACCCCCTGCTGAAGCAGGAGACCCTACGCAAGTACGGGCAAATGATTATCCAATCTCTTCCTAAAAACCTCCAGCGTTGGAGCATTTACAACTTCTGGTGGCAAGCAGTTCCACTGATTAATTGTTCTCGCTGTCAGGAAATTCCTCCTCAACTCCAGGTTGCTTCTCTCTCCTGGTTTAGTTTCCATCGGTTGCTTCTCGTCTTGCCTTCAGGTGCTTTGGAGAATAGCTTGACTCCCTCTTCTTTGGGGCAGCCCCTCAGATACTGGAAGACTGCTCTCCTGCCCCCACTAGTCCTTCTCGTCATTAAAGTAGACCTACCCAGTTCCTGCAACCGTTCTTCCTATGTTTTAGCCTCCATGTCAGCCTTCAAGATTTTCTTCCTTTGCTTTGCATCTTTCGGCTGTCATAAGTAACGGGGGGAGGAGCGGGGAAAAGTATGGGAAGTGAGCTGGAGATCTTGCAAACTCCTACTGTAAAACTGAGGAGGAGGGAGAGTACATTCTTGCTTAGGTTTCTATTTCTTGCTTAGGTTTCTATTTCTTCTCTGCGCAGCTGCAAACCTTTATCAAACTATGTCAAGGTCAACGGACAGAAGCCTCATCACCACCTGAAGATGTCCACATGATGACATTCACAACTTTTAATTGGAAGAACCATTTGAACTATTGGGGGTGGGAACATTGCCATTACTTTGTATATGTGCTTTACGCGCCTAATTTCTCAGATTCAGAATCCTTTTGTTGCTACCACTTGACTTCCAGTAAAAGATATCTTTTCTCTAATTAAAAGAGTCTAAGTATTTCTTTCTTGGATTTTGAATGGAGTACCAGCTGACACTCCAGCCTCCCACCCCCCACCCCAATCCTCTTTGTTGCTCTTACGACAAACGATTCCTGCAACGGTTGGGCACCCATTTGATGTGCGAAACGCGTGCTCTTCCACAAGAGCGACTCTCGCTGCAGCGCTCCACCGGAAGCCCTTTGAAAAGACAACGGCAGGCCAGACGGGGTGGGTATTCACGAACATGGATACATCTGCTGTGCATCATTGCCACCCATAAAGGGAGTTTGATCTCCCACTTAATCACACGGCGTTTCCTACCTTTTTACATAAAAGCTCAATAGGATACTAACCTGTTGCGTGGCTCCCAGAGATCCCCCTTTATATCATCAAGAGCTGCAACTTCACGTCGACAAAATTTTAATCTATAACCCTTCGGGGGGGGGGACCTGTTTCCCTCTCCCCCAGTAGGTCCTTACTTCTCAAGACAGATCTCTGTGAAATCCATGTTCGCTTCACGCGGCGAGCATATTGCAGTAGTAAATAACTCTTTGAGTAATGACGGGACTGGTTAATGATGTCGTGGCTCGGGGATGCTGTGGCGTTGGCCCATTGCACAAATGAGAATGTGAGATGCCTTGTGTTTTAACTGACCAAAGGGTCCTCCTAGCCCAGGGATGGCAAAACCTTTTTGTTGTGGTGTGCCGAAAGCACGCAGGCATGCAATAGCGTGCACGCGCATGCTGACACCCACTATGCCATGCGCCCCCCTGCACATGCGCTTGCAACATAGACACTGCCCTCTTATTTGCACTGCGTATGCGCGTGCCTCCCAGCTGACTTTCAGCCCGTTTGAGGCCATTTTCGTGCTTCCGGAGGTTTGAGAGAAGCCTCTGCAGCCTTGGGAGGCCGAAAAACGGGCCTTCCGGAAATACCAAAAGGGCCCGTTTTCGGCCTCCAGAGGGCCTCTGGAACCCGGGGGAGGCCGTTTTCGCCCTCCTGGAGGCTCAAGGGAAGCCTCTGGAGCCTCTGGAGACGGAAAACGTATTTCTGCTATTTCCAGAAGGCCCATTTTTCGACCTGCCGAGGCTGCCGAGGCTTCTATCGAGCTTCAGGGAGGGCGAAAACGGCCTCAAACTGGCCGAAAATCAGCTGGGAGGCGCGTGCGTGCGCACTGCATGTAAGTTTGGCTGGGGCTCGCGTGTCCGCACAAATGGCTCTCCGTGGCCCCTGTGGCACGCGTGCCATAGGTTCGCCATCACGGTTCTAGCCTCTTCGTCACATTTATTGAGAGTCCTCGAGTTACAACTGTTCTTTTTAGGGACCTCCCCAAGTTATAACGGCGCCGAAAAAAATGGGCGTAGGACCGTTTTTCAGACTTAACCACCATTTGCAGCATCCCTGTGGTCACGGGATCAAAATTCAGACCACTTGGCAACGGGTTCGTATTTACGATGGTTACAGCAAGCAAAGTCAATGGGGAAAGTAGATTCGCGCAACAGCTGGGTTGCTCAATTAACGACTGCCGTGCTTCTCTTAACCGTTGTGGCAAGAAAGGTCATAAAATGAGGCGGTGCTCACATAGCCCTCTAAATTTTGGGCTCCATTGTGGCCGTAAGTTGAGCAACCGCTTCACATTTACGACGGTGGCAGTGTCCCGGGGTCCTGCGATCCCATTTGGCAATCCCTTCTGACAAGCGAAATAAACAGGGGAGCCAGATTCACTTAACCCTGTGACTCACTTAGTAACTGCAGTGACTCACTCAACGATAGTGGCTAGGAAGGTTGTAAAACGGGGCGAAGCTCACTTAACAGATTTCTTACTTAGCAACGTAACTTTTTTGGGCTCAGTTGTGGTTGTAATTTGAGGGTTACCCGTTTTATATTTATTTGCATCCTGCCTTTTATTATTTTTACAAGTAACTTTTGTGTGTGTGTGTGTGTGTGTGTGTGTGTGTTGCTGTGGAACTCTGGAAACCGGCCATGAATACCATTTTGGGGGAATTCGTTGTAAATTTGAACGGTTGCTAAGCAACCAGTCGTAAGTCGTGAACTCCCTGTATGCCTTTCCCAAAGGAATTGTAAACCATAAACCATTGCAAACCCAGTAATTTGCAGGTGATCCCATATTGCACAGATACATCAGGGCCCACACACAACATCCAAACCATGCTTAGCGACTCCTCAAAGTTACCACAGACCCCAAAAATGGGCTGCCTCATCTAACAACATAAATTTTGGGCTCGATTGTGGTCGTAGGGATGAAGGATGACCTGTATTCAAGGCAATTTTACATTTCAGTTAACTTAAGTCAGGGGTGTCCAACCTTGGCAACTTTTAAGAACCCTGGACTTCAGCTCCCAGAATTCAGAATAGAATACAGAATAAGAGAGTTGGAAGGGACCTTTGTAGGTCATCTAGTCCAGGGGTCCCCAACCGCCGGGCAGCGGACCGTGCAGGGCGCGGAACAAGCCTTACCGGGCGCTGGTTGCTGGCGCCGCCATCTTTTTGGTAAAAAAGCAATTTTCGTCAAAAAGATGGCGGCGCCAGCGCTGGTGAGCTTTTCCGGTAGAAAGCCATTTCTACCCGAAAAAGCTCACCGAAGCACCGCCATTTTTTTTGACGAAAAATCACTTCCGGTGACGTCAAAAAAAGATGGCGGCGCCCAGCTGACGCCGGAACCGGGCCGCGGCGTCGAAAAGGTTGGGGATCCCTGATCTAGTCCAACCCTCTGCCCAAGCAGGAGACCCTGCACTATTTCTGATGGAGGGCAGTCCAGTCTCTTCTTGAAAGCTTCCAGGGATGAAGCTCCCCACAACTTCCAAAGGCAACGTCTGTTCCTTGGGTTGACTGTTCGTGGTGTCAGAAAGTTTCTCCTTATTTCCAGGTTGAATCTCTCCTTGTTCAGTTTCCATCCATTATTCCTTGTCTGGCCTTTGGGTGCCTTGGAAAATAGTTTGACTCCTTCCTCTTCTCTGGGGCAGCCCTTCAAATATTGGGAAACTGCTCTCGTGTCTCCCCTGGTCCTTCTCTTTACTAGACTAGCCAGGCCCAGTTCCTGCCACCGTTCTTCATATGTTTTAGTCTCCAGTCCCCTAATCCTCCTGGTTGCTCTTCTCTGAACTCTTTCTAGAGTCTCAACATCTTTTTTATAGTGTGGTGACCAAACCTGGATGCAGGATTCCTGGATGACTGAGTAAAAGAGCCACTAGAAGCAGCAAAATTTGCAAATTGGGGGTGGGGTGGGGGAAAATATCTCTCCTACCCCAGGGAAAACAATTATTTCATTTATAAATTGCATTCCCTCATTCACTCCTGAAGAAATGGCGAGATATCAACCTAACAACGAAAAGCTTATCACCTAAACCAATGCATTGACAGCCCCATTCATAAAGGCTGTAACACAACACCTTAGATTGTATCTTTGGCCTTCCCTGCCATTTGAAGACTGATTTTTATTAGCTTTTCTGAACCTTTAACTGCAGTATTGAATATTGGAAAACCAACAGATTTGGCTAAGTATTACCGTTGATGGATGGGATCCATGCCATGTCGCTTCTTGCTGTGCGGAATAGTTTCCTGCGATAAATCAGTTATACCGTCATTAACGGTCCAATGTGGAAATGGAGCCTAGCCAATATATGGATAAGATGGTAAATCCTGCCCAAAGGAACAGTGAACATTTTGTCCTGTACTTTAAAGTTAACATTAGCATAGTAATTGTTTTAGAGGGAATGAAAAATCAACCTGTTACCGTAGTTTCCCCCTCCCTCTCATCCCCTATAAACCATTCTCCAAATGGATTGGGCACAAGCTATATCATTTTCTTTAAGTTTGTTGGTTAAGCATCATTGATGATAAGACCGGTGGAGTTAAGCAAGTCATTATCCTAGAGCTGTTATGTTCCCACATTTGAATGAATTGATACTTAGCCTAGCACCAATTTTAGTGCTAACCATTGGTTGACTAGATACTTGTATGTATGCATGCGTGTGTGTGTGTGTGTGTGTGTATACACATATATATATGCAGGGTCTTGGCTGTTCGGGTCTTTTCCCGTGTAAGATTGAGAGCATCTTGGCAACGTTTCGACGAGGTCCCACTCGCCATCTGGTGCTTTCGGCTTCGTGCTTGTGCGAGCAAAGTGTGGTGACCAAAACTGGATGCAGGATTCTTGGGTGACTGAGCTTTGCTCGCACAAGCACGAAGCCGAAAGCACCAGCCTGAAGATGGTGAGTGGGACCTCGTCGAAACGTTGCCAAGATGCTCTCAATCTTACACGGGAAAAGACCTGAACACGCCAAGACCTGCATACCTGTACCTGTGAAAATCTACGAAAACACACACACACACACACACACACACACACACACACACACACTGAGAGAGATTGGGAGCAGGTGGCCCTATAGATATCTAGGTTTGGGGATGGTATTCAAATTACCGTATTTTGCAGAGTATAAGATGCTCCAAAGTATAAGACGCACCTAGCTTTTGGGGAGGAAAACAAGATTTTTTATTTTTTATTGTATCTGCCTCGGCCCTCCCAGCCATTTGCCTCCTTGCAGCAAACAGCTTGTATCAGCTTCAGCACAGCCTGATTAGCGCAAGCCGCTGATCGCCGGTAGGATCGGTCTCCTGACGATCAGCTGTTTCAGGCTACAGGGATTGCCGTTGCCTATTGCCGCCTCCACGCGCCCCATTTTCAGCCTCTGCACCCCATTTTTGGCCTCTGCGTGCCCCATTTTCTGCCCATTCCGATCCCTACTGCCTGGAACGGGCCAAAAGGGTGTGCGGAGGCTGAAAATCGGACGCACAGAGGTGGCAATAGGCGATCCCTGCAGCTTGGAACAGCTGATCGACAGGAGGCTGATCCAACCAACCATCAGCTGCTTGTGCTAACAGGGCTGGTCTGAAGCTGAAACAGGCTGTTTGCTGCAAGGAGGCAAATTTCTGGGAGGCAGAGGCTGAAGGATGGGGGGCTGCTGGGGGACGGGGCTTCGGCGACCTTCGCTGTATAAGACACACAGACATTTCCACCCACTTTTTGGGGGGAATGGAAAGTGCGTCTTATACTCTGAAAAATACGGTCCTCCTGCATCTCTCAAACTCCCCAGCTTGTAATGGGACAACCCGCTGTGGCCCACTCGCCGCAGGACCTTTCAGCCATTCAGTTGAATGAGTGTTTAAAGTAATTAAAAATGATTTTACTTTCGGCCATTCGCAGTTCTTTTTGTCCCTCCTCGGGCTTCCTTGCTTTAATGATTCCATTCCACCCTTTCTTCGATATTAGTGGGACTCTTGTCCCATGGCAAGTTGGCCAATGGCAAGATGTCCCAGACCAGGGGTGTCCAACTCAAGGCCCATGGGGGCCACCCTGGAAAATGTAAGGGGCCGACATCGCTTCGGCTCAGTTTACCCGATGCAAAGAGGAAACATGCCAGCAGTTTGGGGAGTGGTATCACGCTGGCCACACCCACCCAGTCGGCCATGCCCGGACGGCCCCCCCAAGGTCAACCTCAGCCCTGATGCAGCCCTCAATGAAATTGAGTTTTGACACTCCTGTCCTAGATACACAGACACAGACACACACACACACACCAGCCAACATCTCTGTTTATCATCAGGCCTACAGGCATCAAAAAAAGCTAATGTCTCTCAGCCATTTCTGCCAGCCCATTTGGTCTCGGCGTTTGATGCCAAAGTGGCGTCGTGGGTTATAGAAATGACAATACACTGAACTCACACATGCTGTGCCGGAGACCTTTCTGCACCTGGTGGGGTTTCCCCCCTCCCCCCCTTTTGCTATGAAGGACCATGCCTTATGTGTGGATATTTGCTGGCGTCGTCGTGTGTGTGTGTGTGTCTCTTTGCGGTTGTGCAGTTGGCTGCTTGCCCCGGGGAGGCGAAATCCTGCCGGTGAGCCTTTGAATGCCAGCTGAGGTTGAAGGGCCTGGAAATTGAAAATTGCCCTACATAGTGGTGTTTATATACGGTGGCGTAGCGCAGATAGATGGATTTCACAACAATAATAATGCCAGCAGGTAGCGCCTTGCTTCAAGCTGTTTGACTTGAGGAAGGGGAGGGGGGAAAAAATAGAGGCTTTCCATCTCGGGAGAAGAAGAAAAAATATGTCCATAAGCCAAGCGAAGCATTTTTCTAAATTGGATGGGGACTTCGTACATCTCCGTTGGCGATATTAACCGGACTGACCTTGCATTTAGATTCTCAGCCCTGGGGGGCAGTAGGGCCCAGGGGTGGGAAGGGTTGCTCTAGATCAGAGGTCTCCAAAGTTGGCCACTTTAAGACTGGTGGACTTCAACTCCCAGAATTCCTCAACCTCAACTCCCAGAATTCCCCAGCCAGCATGGGAGTTCTGGGAGTTGAAGTCCAGAAGCCTTAAAAGTTGCCACAGTTGGACACTCCTGGGGTGAGGTCTGGTTGGTTGTTCTCTTCTTCCTTCTTGAGCACCTGTGTTTCTCAACCTTGGTGGCTTTAAGTCTGGTGGCAGGTATGTCCCTCAGGGATGGGACCCGCGGTATTCCCGGTCTCTCCGGTCTGATGGGCCGGGTAGATGTGACCGGCAAGAGACATCCCCTCAGATAACCTGGTCCCAAGCCATGAAGGGGACAACCAGCACGCCTTGAATTGCACATTTGTAATTAACAAATCTCTCATTTAGCAACATAAATTAGGGGCTCCCTTGCTGTTGTAAGTCGAGGACTACCTATAGAGGCAGAATATCAATCACTTCTGTGTGTTGGTGTGTGTGTGTGTGTGTGTCTTTGTGTTCGGGTATGCATTTGAATCCCAATTGAGGTATTACATTGAAATGAAAGGGCAGGTTGTGGATTTGTCTGTCTATTTATTTTCTGGGCATTAACGCATTCGGTAAAGTTCCTTGCTGGAGATTTAGACATTGTAGGCTTTTCTAGTGGCGCATACTAAATGCCAATCAAATGTGCTGGCGGAGGAAGCGGCTCTCAGTTGATGCACAGAGGTGTTTGTGATCCCAGGGCAGTGTTGACTTGTGTTAGTTTCATTAAACTCCTGCAAACCCTACAATTACACAATGCAAATAAGCTAAGCCCGTCTTTGGCACGGGCCCTGCTTTGCACCAAAGCTCCAGGGAGTTGAGAGTACGTTTGTCATCTTTGGCGCACAACCCTTTCAGTCGACCAAGTTCTCCTGGCGTCGTCCCACACATGGGCCGGTCCAATTTCCGAAGCGAGAGACAATGTCCGATTCAGCTTGAAAACGATTCCTTGCAGGGAACCGATAGAAAGAAGAAAAAAAAGAAATGCTATGAATGAAATCTTGAATGAAGTTCTTTTTCAAATAAGCCTTTCGGATCTCTTTGTTCTGGTTTGAGGATAAAGAGCCTGAGCTTGTGATGTCAATTTGCAAGGACATTCGTCAGTATTAAGTATCGGGGGGTGCAGATAACTAACCAGCATCTGCATTTCCTGCGTTGGATGAGGAGAGCACCTCTTTCTCCTGCTGTGCTGCCCACTTTTTACAGAGGCACGATGGAGATAATTTTAACAAACCGCAATCCCTGTTTGGTGTCGTGGCAGCAGCGCCTCAGATAGAAAGTCCCTACAGAGAGTGGTGAGGACAGTGGAGAAGGGTATAGGAAGCTCGCTTCCCATTATTCAGGATGCTGCTTCTAAGCGCTGTGTGCTTAGAGCTCGAAGCATTGTTAGACACCACACACCCACTTCATGGTCTGTTGCTCCCCCTCTAGGAGGGGGTTTCAAAGTATTGTTCCCTAGGCCACCCGTCGGATAAACTTACAAGATTCGTTTCTCTCGCCATGTACATGTGTACATCTGGACTAGACTGTGTTGTTTCTCTGTGTCATATAATATATGTGGCCCCAGGCATAATTTTGTATTTATTTGTTATTTATTTTGTCATGTCCATGTTGTGTATTTTGGAGGTGGTGACCTTTTGAGAACTGTATGCAACGAAATTTCATTTTAATGTGTTCCGATTAGTGTACATTTAAGGTGACAGTAAAGTTATTCTAAGTCATCTTTCCTTCTGCTTTTCCATTTCTGTGCAGAACTGGGTTCCTTACCAACGGTGGTGAGAAGTCTCGCTCTGGGTCCCTGTTTTACCTCTGTGTGAAACCCCTGAGTGAGGTTTATTTATTTTAGCATATGGCATCCTGAGCTAGGTCCTCCATAAAGATGGATGGGTGGTTGGTTGGTTGGATGGATGGATGGATGGATGGATGGATGGAAGGGAGGGAGGGAGGGAGGGAGGGAGGATGGAAGAAAAGAAATGGAAGGAAGGAAGGAAGGGGAGGAATAAGGAAGGAGGGGAGGAGGGTGGGTGGGATGGAAGAAGGAAGGAAGGAAGAGGGAGGAAGGAAGGAAGGAAAAGAAGTGAAAGGAAGAAAGGAAGGGAGGGGAGGGAGGAGGGTGGAAGGAAGGAGAAGGGAGGGAGAATGGAAGGAAGGAAAACAAATGGAAGGAAAGGAGAGGTGGAAGGAGAGAGTAAGGAAGGAGTGGAGGGAGGAAGGAAGGGAGGAAGGAAAGAAGGAAGGAGAGAGGAGGAAAATAGGAGAGAAGGAAGGGGAAGAAAGGAAGGAACGGGGAGGGAGGAATGAAGGAAGAAAAGTGGAAGGAAGGAAGGAGAGGATGGGGGAAGGAGGGAGGAAGGAAGGAATAATAATACTTTATTGTCATTGTATGTATATGCACAGTATGCACATACAACAAAATTCACATAACACCCAGAGACTAACGGTAGGAGGGAGGTTAGAAGGAAGGAAGGAAGGAAGGAAAAGAAGTGGAAGGAAGGAAGGAAAACCTAATAAGGGGATTTTTGAGGCTTTGAGAAGGATAAATAGCTCTGGGCAAGTAGAAGAAGGTTTTCGTTCTGAGCCGGACATCGATCAAAAACCCATTCCCATAAAAATGCAGAATCGTCTTTGCTCTGACTTCCCTTTTGTACACTTTTACATGTGTACACATGTTTAGTACACCTTTTCCTCTGCTCTGTCTTGGCCTGTTTCAGAATTGCCCTGTAAGGCTCAAACGTTTCACCAGCACTGCCCTTTGTGGCTGAAGCCTTCCTCTTAAAAAAAAAATAATGACCCACCTTTTCCAGTAATGGCTGGGCGGAAGCCAGCAGATGCTGCTTCGTCTTCGTCAACTATCTGCCATATCGGAACATCGGTTTGGGATTATTCCCATCTTCTGCAACAAGAACTGTGTGTGTGTGTGTGTGTGTGTGTGTGTGTGTGTGTGTGTGTGTGTGTGTCCGTCCATTCGGCCTCTTCTCTTTCTGCACCATCGATTGGGTGGCCAATGGGATTTGTTGGGAATAATCTGCAGGATCTGGGGACAGTCTTGCCGTGCTAAATTTAGTCCGTGCCTGCATAATTTACGCTTTCTGCTCGAGTAATTGAAAATGCTGCTTAATAAACTCTGTTAAAAACTCCCCTTTGGTTTGCATCCCGGAAGGTCTATGGAGCCTCGAAGCTTCCTTCCACGTGAAGTCTTAAAGGACCGCTTTAGAAAGCCTCAGTAAGGCCACACCTGGAATGCGGCATTACCAAAAAAAAAAAAAAAATAGAGGTTGAGATTTTGGAAAAAGTGCAGAGAAGAGCAACTAAGATGATTCAAGGCCTGGAGACAAAAAAAACAAACCAAAAACAAAAACCATATGATGAATGGTTGAGGGAATTGGGTATGTTTAGTTTAATGTAGTCACCTGACTACAGGTGACCTGAGATGAGTATTCCAGTATTTGAGGGGCTACCAATAAGAAGAGTTATTTCCCAAAGCACCAGAAGGCAAGACAAGGAACCACGGATAGAAACTAATCAAGGAGAGAAGCAACCTGGAATTAAGGAGATACTTCCTCACAGGGAGGACAATTAACCAGTGGAACAGCTGGCCACCAGAGGTTGTGGGTGCTTCATCCCTGGAGATGATGAAAAGAAAAGACCTGTCGGAAATGCTTGGGCAGATGGTTGGACTAGAACATCTCTGAGGTCCCTCCCAGCTCCATTCTGATTGCATTACTTATTCCTCTGAATTGGGACAGGGTCTCCTGCTTGAACAAGGGGTTGGACTAGAAGACCTCCGAGGTCCCTTCTGGCTCTCTTCGGATCGATTGAGCCCATTTGATCACTTCTTACTGCCAGCCTTCCTTCCCCTTAGCCATTTGCAAAATGACCCCCGGCTATAAGGATTTTCTCCGAAAAAATACCTCGGCCGTGTACACCAGGCACGAGACCTTAATCTCTGCTGCCGTTTCCAGCCCTTGTTTGAAGAGGTCTATTTGATCGTCTTTTACTGGCGGGCGTCTTCTCAAAGATGTTGACTTTGCGCTCAGTGTGAGAACGTACATAAAGCCGGCATATTTTATTATTTAATACGTTTTTTCCCCCTCCTTGTGCAAAAACGAGAGGTGTAGAATGGCAGGGTATTTTTTAAAAATAATTTTTTTAAAATTGTTTTTGATATGCAACGAATCATTCCATTTCAATCATGCGTCGACTTGGGTACATATTTCAATTATTTAAACATTAATAATGATATTCTTCTTAGCAAATCTAACAATACATCAATGTTCCCATATATATTCCCATATACATAATAATTGATATTATTATTAATTGTGATCCCATAATAACTTTGCTTAAATTTCTCTAATTGCTCTAGAAATACATCAAATCTTTTTTAGGTTGTTCTATTCTCTATGCATTGATAAAACATATACCATACAATGTAATATTCAGTTTCTTCTTTTTCTTTAATTTCTAATGTCAATCTATTCATTTCTGCACATTCAAATATTTTTTCCCTCTATCAGTGTTTTATCATTCTTCCAGTTTGGGACAAATACAATCCTAGACGCTGTTAAGACATGTATAATTAAGTAAACCTTTTCTTTACTATAACCTTCTGGTACCATTCCTAATAGGAATATTTCAGGTTTCAAATCTATATGTTGTTTAATCATTTTTTTTCCAACCGTAGGGTTTTTGTTTTTTAAAAGGAGGATTTTGGTTCTATGGGCAGTTTTTCAGATTACGTATACGAGCCCAACATCCCACCTTTTGCAAATTAAAGAATATAAAGCAGAGACGGCGATACAGATATTCTCTAGATCAGGGGTCACCAACCTTGAGTGGACCTCAGAGACCCCCACATTCATAATTTTAAATCCCGCGGACCACTAATACGATCCGCCTAATGACGGGTTGGGTGGGTGTGGCTAGGTGGTCATGTGACTGGGTGGGCATGGCCAACTCGATGTCACTCACGTCAAGGGACGCCTTGCCGGCCTCTCCTCGCCCCTCCCCTCCCGGCCTGCCCTCCCGGGCTCCTTCAGGCCCCAACAGGAAGCAGTGGTTAATGCTAAGCAGCCCCCCATGAGAAAGAGTTGGCCAAACAGCTGGCTCCGTTCAAAATTGGATCTGACCGAGAAGGAGGTTCAGCAGAAGCACCTCACTGAGGCAGGGGTGGGCTTCACAAAATTTAGCAACCGGTTTTCTGCTGGGTTGCTGGGTGGGCGTGGCCATGGTGGGCATGGTCTAGTCAGTTTCCTGCACCATGGAGGGGGGGCATTTTCTCCCTGGGCTCCTTTGGGAAGCTCCAACACTGCCGCTAGGAGGGGAGATAGAGAGATAGAGAGAGATCCGATCTAACCTTGGAGGGCTGGCGGTGATATTCTCATTCTCTCTCTCTCTCTCTCTCTCTCTCTCTCTCTCTCTCTCTCTCTCTCTCTCTCTCTCTCTCTCTCTCTCACACACACACACACACACACACACATCCCTCACATACTTCAAACCCCCAAGGCAGCCACATTCCTTCACTAACCTGCTTTTCAGCTCCATTCTCAGGAGGGGAGAGAGAGAGAGAGAGACAGATAGACACGGTATTCTGCAATCCCAAATAAAGAACGATCCATCGGTAGGAAAGCGGGGTGGGGAATTTTCCTGCAGACTTTTTTTGGGGGGGGATTTTCCCAGTCTCTGCTGCTTTTGTTTTTGGAAGAAGAAGTCTTCTTGCAGCGAAAGTCTTTCTTTCTCTCTCCCAAACTCCGCCAGAAATGAGTCTTTGGGACCCTGCAAGGCCTCCTGCTCTAAGAGGTTGTGCCGGCGCGGAAAAGTCTCACAAAGACTCATTTCTGGCGGAGTTTGGGGGAGAGAAAGAAAGACTTTTGCTGCTTCTGCTGCTTTCCTTGCATGAAACCAAAGAGTCTCTCTCTCTCTCTCTCTCTCTCTCTCTCTCTCTCTCTCTCTCTCTCTCTCTCTCTCTCTCTCTCTCTCTCCCCCTCCCTCCCTCCCTCCCCCCCCCTCTCTCTCTTTCACCCTCCCTCCCTCCCTGGCCTGTGCCTGATCCCCTTCCTTCCTTCCTTCCTTCCTTCCTTCCTTCCTTCCTTCCTTCCTTCCTTCCTTCCCTCCCTCCCTCCCTCCCTCCCTCCCTCCCTCCCTGGCCTGTGCCTCATGCTCTCCGTCCCTCCTTCCCTTCCTCCCTCGTTGTTGTTATTGTATACAAAAGAGGACGAAGATGGTGGATTATATACATTCACTCCAGTGGTGGGATTCAATTTTTTTTTACTACTGGTTCTGTGGGCGTGGCTTGGTGGGCGTGGCAGGGGAAGGTTACTGCAAAATCTCCATTCTCTCCCCGCCCCACTAACCTGCTTTCCAGCTCCGTTCTCCTATGCAGGGCAACCAAAGAAGACCCAGCCGATCAGCTGGGACTCAATGGGAGGCAGAGAAGAGATGGGGTTGGCGGGGCCAGTCAGAGGTGGGATTTGCTGGTTCTCCAAACTACTCAAAATGTCCACTACCGGTTCTCCGGAACTGGTCAGAACCTGCTGAATTCACCACCTCTGATTCACCCCCTTGAGTTGTTAATTAAAACGAGGCATAGAAATTAAAAATAAATAAATAAATATTGCAGGAGGTGGAATTTTGGATCGGCCAGTTTCCATTCCTGTCTCCTTTGTGTGTCCGTCAGGAGAGACTTCCGATGATCATCACCCGAGTAGTAGTAACTCTTGCATAAAGTTATGTGTGAGTTAAAACCTTTGATGGTAAATATGACAGATAAATCACTTTATTTTGAAAAAAGAGTGGCCCGGAATAAGGATAGCTATGCTTAGATTACACACTACGCGCTACCCAAGAAATATTAATAATGCATTTAATCTTTCTGGGAAATAGGATTTTTATAATCATAATGATATTATATCTGCGTGCTGTGCTGATAAGTTGAAATCATATTACTTGCTAGACTTGAAGCTTTATGCATATAATAAAGGCTGGCATTCATGCTTAGAAGTGCTCTTGCCTGTTAAAAAGCATCAATTATATGTCTCTACCGCAGCGCCTGGGCGCATTATGGCTTTACCAGGAGACGCAAGTCGTGCTGAATGTTCTTCCATGTCTCAGGATGCTGGTTCCATTGAAATTTGGAACAAGACTTTAGAAAAAGTGCAGAGAAGAGCAACTAAGACGATGAAAGGCCTGGAGGCTAAAACACACAAAACACAAACGGTTGCAGGAATTGGGTATGGCTGGTCTAGAGAAAAGAAGGACTAAGGAGGACATGACGTAGCAGTCTTCCAATATTTGAGGGGCTGCCACAAAGAGAAGGGAGTCAACTTATTTTCCAAAGCAAGCAGGACAAGAAGCAACGGATGGAAACTAATCAAGGAGAAAAGCAACCTGGAATTAGATATAGAAGATATAGAATTCTTTATTGGCCAAGTGTGATTGGACACACAAGGAATTTGTCTGGGTGCAAATGCTCTCAGTGTACATAAAAGAAAAGAGACATTTGTCAAGAGTCAAGAATCATCAGGTACAACACTTAATAATAGTCATAGGGTACAATAAGAATAGAATAGAATAGAATAGAATAGAATAGAATAGAATAGAATAGAATTCTTTATTGGCCAAGTGTGATTGGACACACAAGGAATTTGTCTTTGGTGCAAATGCTCTCAATGTACATAAGAGAAAAGAGACATTCGTCAAGAGTCAAGAATCATCAGGTGCAACACTTAATAATGATAGTTATACGGTACAATAAGCAATCAAATCATACTAGGAAACAGTCAATATAAATCGTAAGGATACAAGCAACAAAGTTACCGTCCTACAGTCACAAGTGGGAGGGGATGGGTGATAAGGAGTGATGAGAAGATTAATAGTAATAGTAGTGCAGACTTTGTAAATAGTTGGACAGTGTTGAGGGAATTATTTGTTTAGCAGAGGGATGGCGTTTGGGGAAAAACCGTCCTTGTGTCTAGTTGTTCTGGTGTGCAGTACAGTGCATTAAGGAGAAACTTCCTAACAGTGAGGACAATTAGCCAGTGGAACTGCTTGCCTCCAGAAGTTGTGGATGCTCCATCACTGGAGGATTTAAAGAAGAAATTTGGACAGCCATTTATTTGTCTGGAATCCTATAGGGTCTCCTGCTTGAGCAGGGGTTGGACTAGAAGACCTCCAAGGTCCCTTCCAGCTCTTACTTTATTCTCTCCCCACCTTTTTTTTTTCTCAAAGAAGCTAAAACATATGAAGTTTGCAGAAACTGGGCATGCCCAGTCCAGAGAAAAGAAGGACCAGGGGTGACATGATAGCAGGCTTCCAATTGAAGAGGGTTTTTGCTGGCAGAGTTGCAGAAGGCCGTCACAGCTGAAAATGGAGCTCGGGAGCCCATTTTTGTGGGCAGAGGCACCGTGGGCCGATCCTTTACTGTTTCCAGGGCGGCCCCGTGGGCCCGATCTAAGCACCTTGTCGGCTGGATTCGGGCCCTGGGCCTTGAGTTTGACAGCCGTGCCTTAGGCAGACATTCCATTTTGATTGTGTACCGTTCACTTTTCTGTCTCGGTGTCAGGATTCCGGCAGTTTCGCCAATTAAATCATGAGTCTCTGCACAAATTATTGTTGTACAATAAGCACCACAAATAGCTGTTATGGAGTGATATATTTTTTTTGTTTTTAATATAATAAAAATTCAATAAAGTTTATTTAAAAAATAAATAAATCATGAGTTTCGAGCCAAACTTCCAAAACTTCAAAAGGATTTATTGGGAGTTGCCATGTCCGGCACTGCCTGGGTGTAGCCAACTCCGAGACACATCATTCATTGTCACCCTTGACCTTGGTTTTCCCCCCACCCCCTGGGTGTAGCATAATTCATATTCTCCAATGGGACACATCCATAGTCCAGAGTCCTCAATCATGCTCTCCAGTTAGACTTTGGCATGGCAGAAACTTCAGTCCCCTAGTTACTATCTCTGAAAAATTATGCATGGAATGCACTTTTGATTTCCAAGCTGCCACACTGCTCTTTCAAACCTCTTTTCCCCCCTCCCTTTCTGTTGGCAACTCTAAAAAGACCCTAGAACTGTTTTATGAGTTGACGCTCGGCTCTTTTTGCAGATTAAAACAAAACCAATCGTCCGTCCAAGATGAATTGGCCAAAGCCCTTGACCGGGAGAGGGCTGCGTCCAGCGAGCATTTGGCTAGGGCCGTCCTGCGCGAGAGAGCTTCCGCCGAAGACGAACGCATGAAGTCACAGCTCCTGGTAAGTGGTACGGTTCCTCCCAAGATTATGCGGTTGTAAAGAATTTCCTAAGATCAGGGGTCTCCCACTTTGGCAACGATAAGACTTGTGGACTTCAACTGGGGAAGTTGAAGCCCACAAGAGTTAAAAGTTCTCAAGGTTGGAGACCCCCTGCCTAAGATGGTCTGGTTGACCATGTGGACAGTCCTTGATTTACAATCTACCATTCAAAATTACAGCGGCACTGAAAAAAAAGCCAACTTAGGACCATTTTTTCACACTTAAGACTGATCAATCATTCCCCACGGTCACATGTTCAAAATTCAGACACTTGGCATCTGGTTCACATTTATGACGGTGTCCTTTTGGGATCTCCGGACAGTCAGCGGGGAAGCCGGAGTCACTTCAAAACCACGTGACTCACTTAACAACAGCAGCGATTCACTGAAAAAAAGCGACCTTCCAGCATTCCTCACGTTTACGGTGGTCTCAGCGTCCCCGCAATCTGTGATCAAAATTTGGAGGGCTGCAAGCCACGAGCCTTTACGACGGCTGCAGCGTCGCACGGAGTCGCCTGCTCTCCATTTGAGACTAGTAAAGTTAATAAGGGAAGCCAGATTCATTTAACGGCCACACGAGTCGCTTAACTGCAGTGGTTCACTTAACAATGATGGCCAAAAAAAAAAAAAGTTTGTAAAATTGGGCCCGACTCACTTAACAGCCGCTTAGGTTTAGCAACCAACATTCTGGTTTTCAAATTTGTGGTTGCAAGTCAAGGACTGCCTGTAATCCAAAAGAAAAGATAATTTAAGAATGCCAGTTGAGATAAACTAAAGACATTAACGTTCAAATTAAGTAGATATCTATGTTTCTGTAACACGACCTCTGCATTTTACTAAAAGATAACCTAAATATCTTTTTTTGGGGGGGGAATAGAACTGCAAATTTTGCTTAAAGGCTTTTCCTGGTGGTTTTTTTTTTTTCCTCCCTTCTCTGTTACTTCCACATTCTGAAACGTGCATTTAATTTTTTAAAGTTCTTTGAGGCACTTAAAAGGAAATGTCGCAATTTTCCTTTTGAAAGTGTGGTATTGTTGGCATCATGTCAAGCTTTTCAAGTTGGGAAAGGGATGCCGGTTGATAGAACGCAGGCCATGAATGGAGCTGCAGCAAGGCTCCCATCTGTCCAACGAAAATGGACTCCGTTTGCTTTTACACCCTGAGGGAAATGTGGGTAAGATTTGTAGCCCGGGCAGCTTCCATCTTTTGGAATTTACAAACCTGTGAAAGACGGGCGGAGGGTCGTGTGAAGTCAAATAATAATGATACGGTATTCCCTATCCTTGAGCTTACAGCCCAAAAGATAGAACAGGGGTGTCAAATTTGATTTCATTGACGGCTGCATCAGGGTTGTGTTTGACCTCGGAGGGCCAAGGGGACATGGTGGCCATGACAGGGGACTTGTGTCGGGGGCACCTGTGGTGGCCAAGTGCTAATGCAGGACTTCCCTGAAACCCTCCCTCACTCTCATAATCCCTCCCTCCCTCCCTTCTGTCTGAGGCCTTCAGTAACTTCTTCTTCTGCAGCCGGCAAGGCTTTCCTGAAGGCCTCTGCAGCCTTCAGGATCGATCCAGAGCTTTGTTCTCAGCTCCAGAGGCCTTCAGGAAAGCCTTGCCGGCTCCAGAAGAAATGGGCCGGCAAGGCAGGTGTCGGGGTGTGCGAGGCCCAGCTACACCTGTCCAAAGGTAAGTACCCTGTTTCTCCAACAATACGGCCTCCCCCAATAGGAAGTCCCAGCATGTTTTATGGGCATGAAATGAAATTAAGCCCCTCCCCCCAAATTAAGGCCTATATTAAAACATGCGAAATGGTGGGAGGGCTTGCCGTTAGGAAGTACTTTTGTTGCACACCCGGATATGGTGCTGCCTGCGTTGACCCGGATACGAAGTGCCCCACCAATGCCGAGGTCAACATCCAAGCCATCGCCGCCCGCCCGCCTGAAGATGCAAGGGGGGGGAATTAAGTCACCCCCCGAAAAGACGGCCTAGCCATTTTTTCGGGGCTCAAAAAAAAATAAGACCCGGCCTTATTATATGAGAAACACAGTAGTAGGGCAGCTTCACTCCCCCCCCTCTTTCCTCACCCTAGCTTAATTTTTACCCGTGCGCTCTGGAGTGGGCGGGATCTTAATTAGGGCTTATTTTGGGGGGTAGGGCTTATATTGGGCGTGTGTGCAAAAAATCAAGCTAGGACTTACTTTCAGGGTAGGGTTTTTTTGGGGGTGGGAGAAACTGTGTTTCCAGGCCAGCCCTGCAGGCCAGATCTAAACACTCTGCGGGCTGAATCTGGTCCACTGCCCTTGAGTTTGACACTCCTGAGGTAGAACATGAAATGGGCAGGGGAAGGTTTAAACCAGGGGTGTCCAACCTTGGCAACTTTAAGACTTGTGGACTTCAACTCCAAGAATTCCTCAGCCAGCTTTGCTGGCTGAGGAATTCTTGGAGTTGAAGTCCACAAGTCTTAAAGTTGCCAAGGTTGGACACCCTGGTTTAAAAGGAAATAATCCACGCCCTCCTCATTCCTTGGGACCTCCTAAAACCGTCATTTTAGGAGGGAGCTCTTCTATTTTACTCTTTCTCATCAAAAGCGTCTTGTGGAAAAAACTTCATTCGGACCCGCTGAGATTTATAGTCGCTGGCATAGTTTTCATAGCGGTGACATGGCTATAAATAACTTATTGACCGTCCATCAGCGGACAAATGATGAGGGCCAGGTTGAACCGCCGGAGCATCTGGAATTTAAAATGTAAATCTATGGATAACCGAGGTAGACAAAAGCCGCCGTATATCCATCTCCTTATAATGACCTGGCGTTTATCGTTCGTACGTTTGCTTCAGCACTGGGGGAAACCAGCTGGTTTTAAGACATGATGTTTTAGAAAAAACGGTTTATTGAGTTGCCACTGGTGTTAAAACCTCATTTCTTAACTGGAGAGGCAATGAAAATATATATTTCTGAACATTGGTGCCAGATACACGTTTAAAATTGGTTACAAGTAGTCCTTGGTTTACAACCCAAAATTTCTGCTGCTAAACGAGACGTTTGTCAAGTGAATTTTGCCCCATTTTATGACCTTCTTTGTCTCCCTTGCTAAGCGAGTCACCGCCGTTGATAAGTTAGCCACCCGGTTGTTAAGTAAATCTGGCTTCCCCATTGTCTTGGCTTGTCAGAAGACCCAGCAACGGTCATAAAGAGGAAGCAGTTGCCAAGAATTTTGGATCCCATGACTGTCAGGATGCGGAAAGGTCGTAACTGTGAAACACGGTCCTAGGTCTCATTTTTTTCAGTGCCATTGTAACACCGAACGGTCACTAAACGAATGGTTGTAAGGGCTGCCTGTATTTCTAAAGCAAATTGTCAGCTTTGGAAGCCATATTGAGATCCGATGCTCCCATGCTGCCACAGTTGTGCCTGGGAAAGATCACACAAGTTTTGTCTGTGGCATCTGAAGTCCACTAAACGAGTGGTGAGGTGGCCTAGAGGGTGGAACTCTGGCCTCACAATCAGGAGGCTGTGAGTTCAATCCTAGGTAGAGGCAGATATTTCTCTCTCTCGGCACAATGAGAATAGATCCGCCGAACAAAACTCCATATTGGTGACAGGAAGGGCATCCGGCCAGTAAAACACTCAGCTCCAGTATGATATTAAATTGAAAAGTAATGTTAAAGATGTTAAGACTTTAATGAATATTAATATTAATGATAGAATTGAATTGGAATGGAATGTTGTTTTAATTGTATACATTTATAATTTTTTTCTTTTTTTTAAGAATACAGTGTGTATTTTAAGAATGTACCAAGCAGAATCCGAATGGAAGTTATGTATTATATTGAATGTTACAACTTTAGGGAAAAGATATAAAGGTGTCATACTCCAATCAGTAACTACAGGAGAAATTTTGTTTAATGAGAAAAGATAATAGATAATTGAAACAGGACAGATAAAAAATATAAATACAATGATTTGAATTGAGATGAGATAATTAAAATAAAATTGAGAAAATTAAAAGAGGGGAGAAGCTATGTAGAAAATGTAAAATAGTAATATGGAATAGAATATAAAAATGAGCATGAACCTGAACTTGTGTCTGTACGAAGAAATGTAACCCGGGATTATGCTGCTTTCAAAAAAGATGTTTTCTTTGTATTTTTTTTCTCTTTGTGAAAACTCAAATAAAATTTACAAAAAAAACCAAAACACTCAGCTCCATTCAGTTGTCCAGACTCCACCTCACAAGGGATTATGGGGTCATTAAAAGGAGATGATGACACGATCTGAAGTCCACTAAATGGATGCCTGTTAAATTGGGAATTTATTGTGCTGCACGTCACAATTTTGTTAGCTCCATTTGTCACTGGCTGATCTTCGACTCCAACGAGGCTTCCGATTTCCTCCAAAAACTAATTACAACTGATTTTTTTTTATTTCCCAGATTTTCCCCTCATTTTTTTTTTGTTTTCTTCCTTTCCTGTGTTTTAAAAATGGCCAGCCTAGAAAATGCCACAGGGCAGGCATGCTAAACGAGGTGGCACGTTTTCAGTTTTTTTTAAAAAAAACCTCCCTTGTTTACAAGCCTGCAGTATTTTATTACATAGCTCATTTAGCTCATTCATCATTTTAATAGAAAAACGAGTCGTCGTCTGTGATTTTTGAAATAATTGGAGGGAAACCACGTCGGCTAAAACTGAATTACTTCTTTGAGGCCTAGCCAAGCAGGAAGACACTATAGCAGCGTAGCAGATGAAGTTCAGTAATGAGCATTTGCAATGCAGTGAAAAATATCCGTGAAATTAGTGTTCATTCCTAAAACTTAGGATGTGGGCCCTTGAACAGAATTAAGCCAATTCTGGGTTTCATGGCTAAGGCAGGATTAGAACTCCTCGTCGCCTGGTGATTGGCCCAAAGTCACCCAGTTGACTTTCATGGCTAGGGTGGGACTAGAACTCATTGTCTCCTGGTGATTGGCTCAAAGTCACCGGGCCAGGACTAGAACTCACTGTTGCCTGATGATTGGCCCAACGTCAGCCAGTAGACTTTCATGGCTAAGGTGAGACTAGATCTCACCATCTTCCGGTGATTGGCTCAAAGTCGCCAAGCCAGCTTTCATGTAAGACTAGAACTCATTGTCTCCTGGTGATTGGCTCAAAGTCATCCAGTCCACTTTCATGGCTAAGGTGGGATTAGAACTCACTGTCTCCTGGTGGTTGACCCAGTTGGCTTTCATTCCTAAACAGAGACTACAGTTCACCTCAACCGCCAGAACAAATTGAGCGGCGTAGACCCCATCCTTTCCCTTTGCAAAATGCCCTGATCAGCGATGAATGAAACATTCAGATCTTATCCGCACTTTTTATTATTTTCCCTCGGAAATCAACCCTTCTTTTAGAAAATCACCAAAAAAAAGGGTTTCGTGTCCATGAATTCCAAGGTAGAAAATGGGTTTTAAGAGAGTCTTTCTCCTTTATAGTAATGCTACCTGCCTGCTTCTAATTCCATCCATCTCTCTTTAAATCTTTGATTACTTTGGGGGCCTCTCCCAATTTGGAGGGTTGCACAAAATCCAAAACTTGTCAGGGGTTTGTCCTTCTAAATGATACGGTAGCCATACGGGCATCGGATCACAGCCGAAAATCTTTAAATAGAATCAAATACGTCTTCTGCCAACAGTGCAGAGTGACAGCCTGGATGGTTTATCTGCCTCTTGGATTAGACACTCCTGTGTCCGAATCAATTTTGCTTACATAGGCACGTATCTATACTCCGGAATAGAATAGCACAGCAACAGTTCCTGCACTGAAAGAAAGGTAGTCCTTGACTTGCAACAGCTCATTTAGTGACTGTTTGATGTCAGAACGATGTTGAAAAAAAAGTGGCTTAACAACCGTTTTTCACACTTAACCAATATTAAAAGTAAAGGTAAAGGTTCCCCTCGCACATAATAGCGCTAGTCGTTTACGGCTCTAGAGGGCGGTGCTCATCTCCGTTACAAAGCCGAAGAAGAGCCAGCGCTGTCCGAAGACGTCTCTCTGGTGATGTGGCTGGCATGACTCAACACCGAAGAGGCACGGAGCGCTGTTCCCTTCCCACCCTACTTGCATTTTTTACATACTTTCGAACTGCTAGGTTGGCAGAAGCTGGGACAAGGAACAGGAGCTCACTCCGTTATGCGGCGCTGGGGTACTCGAACCGCCGAACTGCCAACCTTTCTGATCGAGAAGCTCAGTGTCTTAGCCCCTGAGCCACCGCGTCCCTTTGCACCCCAATTTGCCGCAGCCCAATTGCCACGTGATCAAAATTCGGACCCTTGGCAACTGACTTGTATTTATGACGGTTCCTCGGGGTCACGGGGTCCCCTTTTGCGACCTTACGACAAGCCAAGTCAAGCGGGAAGCCAGATTCACTTAACAACCATGTTAGTAACTTAACAACTGCGGTGATTCGCTTTACGACTGCGGCAAGGAAAGTCGTAAAATGGGCCCCAAGCTCACTTAACAAATGTTTCACTTAGCAACATAAATTCTGAGCTCGATCATGGTCGTAAACTGAGGATCTACCTGTATCTCTTCCTCCTCTTACCTTTTTCCCACAGTAGAAGAAAAAAAAGAGATGAATTTCAATTAAAAGAGACAAATAGGATGTTTTTTCTTTTATTAATATACAGTGTCTACATCTGTCCTCGGTGGGATGCTTACCTAGCACATTGTGTTTAGCGGGAGAAACTTTGGACAAATTCTCCTTGAGGAAAAGGGTTTTTTGAAGAAGAAAAAAGTCAGCCAGGTTGTTTTTGTTTTAATGATTTGCAGCATAATGGTTATATAGAAATGTATTTAAATGCCCGCAGCCACAAGCCACTTTTCTGGGATGAAATCGTCCATTTGAAGAATGAACGATCAAAAAAATAGCGCTGTTATTTGCATGCAAGTTCTAGAATTCTAGTAAAGCGGTGTGTATTTCTAAGGAATAAAATAAAAATAATAATAAAAATATTTTTTAAAAAAGGTTATGGATCTCAAAAGACAGCTGAAAATCCCCAGCCCTATTTTAGTGATCTTACTTTGGAAATCATTTCCATTTGTTTTTAGTTGGCTTGTCTCCCTGGTAAGCATCTTTTGCAAACTGGAGCATTCGTTTCTTCGAGTCCTAAAAAGTCTGAATATTAAAGGGTTGTTTTAATAAAAAAAAAATATCAAAAGGAGAATGAATTGTACTCAGTTCCAGAGGCCCCCTTAATTGCTTGCCAAAAAAAAAAAAAAAAGGCAGTTGGTGCTTAAATCAGTACATTAGCCAGGTGTTGCAGAAGAATAATTAGATTTATCTGGATTGGAGAACTGGAGTGGGTTTCCCCCTTGCCCTCTTAAAAAGCTTCATTTTTCTCTCCAAAATATGCAATTGATCTTATACTCTGCTAGACTATTGTTTGCGGAAGAGATGTAAGGATAAGGTGGGAGTTTGTCCACCTGAGTCCCCTCTCTGCTTCCATCCTGAGTGGATGAGATGAGTCTTTTTGAAGGAGCAGAACTGTGGTTTTTTTTGGTGGGGGGGGTGGTGGTGTTTCTTCTGGATTTATCTTAATCGGGGACATGGGTGGCATATACATTTAATTAAGAAATAAATAAATAGATAAATGCACAGCTCCTGCTAGAACAGGGGTGCCCAACCTTGGCAACTTTAAGACCTGTGAGATAGAGAGATATGAATATAAATATACAGATTAGATAGATACAGATAGATAGATACAGATAAGATAGATAAATAGAAATGTGAATATAAATATACAGATTAGATAGCTAGAGATAGCTACAGATAAGATGGATAGATACAGATAAGATAGAAAGATAGATAGATACAGATAGATAGATAGATAGATAGATAGATAGATAGATAGATAGATGATAGATAGATAGATAGATAGATAGATAGATAGATAGATAGATAGATAGATAGATGATGGATAGATAGATAGATCTATAGATAGATGAATGACGGGTGGATGGGTGAATGAGTGGGTGAGTGAGTGGGTGGCTGGATAGAGGATGGGTGGGTGGGTGGTAGATGGTAAAAGGGATATATGAGAGAGAGAGAGAGAGAGAGAGAGAGAGAGAGAGAGAATATGACGGGTGGATGGGTGGATGAGTGGGTGAGTGAGTGGGTGGCTGGATAAAGGATGGGTGGGTAGGTGGTAGATGGTAAAAGGGATATATGAGAGAGAGAGAGAGAGATATGACGGGTGGATGAGTGGGTGAGTGAGTGCGTGGCTGGATAAAGGATGGGTGGGTAGGTGGTAGATGGTAAAAGGGATAGAGAGAGAGAGAGAGAGAGAGAGATATGACGGGTGGATGGGTGGATGAGTGGGTGAGTGAGTGGGTGGCTGGATAAAGGATGGGTGGGTAGGTGGTAGATGGTAAAAGGGATATATGATAGAGATAGATAGATAGATAGATAGATAGATGATAGATAGATAGATGATAGATAGATAGATAGATAGATAGATAGATAGATAGATAGATAGATAGATAGATAGATAGATAGATAGATAGATAGATATCCATGGAGATTCTCAGTCCTCCAGGTCTTGGTTGTCCCAAAAGTCCTTTTTTTTTCAAGAGGCGACTGGATTTTCTTGTTTTTCTTTGAAGATGCTTCTCCTCCAAGAAGCTTCTTCAGCTCTTCTTCACCTTTTGGAAGATTGGATGGATAGAAAGATAGTTGGATGGACAGATGGACAGATTGACAGACAGATGATGGGTGGGTGGGTGGATGGATGGATAAAAGAGGTGATGGATGGATGGAGAGCGAGAGAGGGAGAGAGAGAGAGAGGATGGATGGATAGATAATTAGACAGACAGACAGACAGATGTCAGTGGAGATTCTCAGTCACCCAGCTCATGGTTGTCCTTTTTCAAGAGGCAACTGGACTTTCTGGTTTTTCTTTGAAGATCTTTTGCTTTTCCTCCAAGATAGATGAATGGATGGAGAGAGAGAGAGAGAGAGAGAGAGAGAAAGGTAGATATTCCAGTCCAACTGTTGCTGTAAATTGAGGATTACCTGTAAATTGCCTTTCCCTTGGGATCTCAACTGATATCTCCACATATGGCTGTTCTCCAGTTCCTGGTGTCATCTGCCAGCCAAGCTTCCTGACCTTGTGGCTCTCTTCTGACCCGGAGGACGTTCCAACCAATTAAGTCTCCCGGCTTCGTCAAATCCACCGGCTCTCCCCAACACGCCACCTTGCCCTTTTTAAGCAAAGCCCTTCCCTTCCAATCCACCCCCCTTTCTTTCTTTTTTTTTTAAATAAAGCAACCATATTTCATCCCTTCTCATTTCCTTAATTATCATGCCAGCAAAACAGCGGGGATCATGACATTAGGATAAATAAATGGCTTCTGATTTTTTATTTTTGTTTTTTGCCTTGGAGGGACTTCCTCGCTGTTTCTCTTCCCCTCGAGTGGAACAGCAGTCGTAAACGAGCCAAGTTCAGAGTATTTTATGATAGATTGTTAATGGTGCCACGAGTCAGCCAACAGGCCTCGGTTACTACAGCATCTGTCACAATTCATGGTCATTAGCATTCCTTTAATGGTTTCCTTTTCATAATCATTTCTGCTCGGGCGTGTAGGAAAAAAAAAAGAAAGAAAGAAAGAAAAAAGAAAGAAAGAAAGAATTCCAAACGTTCTTGCTTGTTTGGAAAGCCAGAAGATATAGATCTGTTCTGATCAAGGCTTCCTGAGACACCAACGAACACTCATAAAATCTAAAACTTTTTTATTTTAGTTCAATGGCTGTGAATTATCGTCATTCACAGCCTGGAATGAGTCTTAACCGGTTATAAATAGTCCCAGGGACATCTGCCAAAATTTTTCGGGGAAACGTCTGATAAGAACGCACCTTATCTGACTTGAATTGCTGCCAACAACTAAAGTCCCAATTAGTCTTTCCAAAACCAAACAGAGAACAAATTCACCACGGAGCTTTCAGAGTCCAAACTGGTCAGAGCGAATGACATTGCTTCCTGCAAAGGTTTTCTTACCTTTGCACTTCCTTTATACCTTATGGGAGGGCCAATCACTTCCAATCCTTACTCCCGAGTCTCCCCTTTTGTCTCAGCTGCTCTTGCCTTCTAGCAGCTCTGTGCACACGCGCACTGGGAACAGGCTCCCCTTGCTCCTCTTCCTCGCTGCTAGAAGGCTCCGGAGTCAGCACCCCACTCCCAGATGGTCCTGGCCCCATCTCTGTATTGGATGCAGGACTCTCATCCGAGTCCTCCTCAGACTCCCAGACTGGTCCCTGTTCTTCCCCACTGTCCGATTCTGCTGCCATCTGCACAGGCTGCCGGTGAACCACAACAAGATCGTCCTTGACTTAAGTTCAAAGTTACGACGACACTCCGAAAAGCGACTTAGGACCGTTTTTCACACAACCCGTTGGCAGCTCTCATCATGGTCGCCTGATCAGAATTCAGATGCTCGACAGCTGACTCATATTGATGATGGTTTGCAACAGCAATGGGATCCTATCTGTTCCGCTATCGGTTTGGGGATTGCCCGCGTGCGCGTGCACCTAACACGCGCATGCAGCTTTCCCCACGCCAGCTGAGGCCTGCAGCGCCAATTAGCTGAGAGGAGAAAGAAGAGAAAAGCACAGGGGCTGGTGGGAGGGCCGATCCTGTGCTTTTCTCTTCTTTCAGCTGATCCTTGGAGGCTTTTTTGAAACTACCAGTTCGGCAGAACCGGGTGGAACCGGTAGCCTGGCACCACTTGGTTGCAATGTCCTAGCTGTCAACTCGCAAAGCATCCCTGACCTGCTCTCGAGTTGCCATAGGCAACAGGGGATGGGGGAATCGAACTTTGCAGCTGCTATCAAGGAGCTTGCATCTCAGTCAAAACAAAGCACCTTTCAACCGGCAACGTCAAGGTCATCTCCACAGAGACCCACAGTGGCTGGAGGGAAGTTGCTTCATTGGAGGAATGTGATGGATGACACATCTTGTGGGGAGGGGGAAACAGGGCCAGAGCCAAAGTGTGAATTAACTGAGGTCAGAGTCGGCTCCACTTGGTTCGTGCTGACATGAAGCTCCTAATAACTAACTGGATTTCTTTTGAAGCTTGGCTTGAGGCTCATGATTTAATTAGGGCATCGGTTGGAACCCTGACACTGGGGTCATATTAGAGCAGGGGTGTCAAACTCAGTTTCATTTGAAAGCCACATTGGGGCTGTGGTTGACCTCGGGGACTGGGTGTGGGCATGGCTGGCTGGGCAGGCGTGGGTATTCCAACACTGGTGGTTTGTCAGAAGAGATTGGACAACCATTTGTCTGAAGTGGTATAGGATCTCCTACTTGAGCAGGGGGTCAGACTAGAAGACCTCCAAGCTCCCTTCCAACTCTGTTATTCTGACTTTTTTCAGCGTCGTTGTAAATTCAAACGGTCGCGAAATGAACTGTTTGTACATCAAGAACAACCTGTAGGGCTTTTCTGTTTGCAGCTGGTTTCACGCCTTTCAATAGGGCATCTTGCTTTTTTGGTTGAGTTGGTTTCTTCCAAAGCCATCTCAAAACCTTTCCCGTCTGACGCCATGTTTCTCCGCTGGTGTTCGGCTGTGCCGGCGAAAGTTTGTCCAAAGTTAACGAATTTCCTGAAAGTCCCCATATAGCTGCGGGAAGAGTTCTCGGCAGGATTTCCGCGAGGTACCTTCGATAAACAGCAGCCAGAACCCACCGCAAGCCATTTCCCCTTAACTCACAAGTTGATATGGAGCAGTTTAAAAAAAAAATGGATGCATCTGTCATCGTTTTAAATGGGTTAGGGGTACCCTGCCAAGTTTGGAAGCGGCACAGAGAAAGAAAACCCACAACTTCCGCTAATAGGGAGGAAAGAGGGAGGGGAAAAAAATCCATTTTATGCGCCATTAAACTGTTACACCTCATAAATAATTTGTGCGCCAGCTTTTGCGCCATTCTTGCAGGGTGGATGATAAACGAGTCATTTGCCGAGAGTTTTTAATGAATGCAGTCGTTTTTCCGGATTTCCCACTCTCTTAAAAAAAACAAAACAGCATGGCTGTAGGATTCGTCAGTTCCCACGATCGCTGTGTAATTGCAATGGGATTAAATGATCAGAAAGTAGATTTTAAAAATGATTATTATTATAATTATTATTTTGGATACTTAGGAAGTCCATGACCGATTCCAGAGTTTTTTTGGTGTTTTTTTTTTTTGGTTAGGTGCCTTTATAAATAATTGAAATGATAATAACTTCTGAAGCAAGTGCAAAAAAACCCTCCACATCTGCCTTCAAATGCTTTGACAAGGAGAAGTGTTGGGATGAAACATATTGTCCCATACAGTATAGCACCCTTGGGTTCACCTTGCAAATATAAGGAGGAGGAAGAGGGAAGAGGAGGAAGAGGAAGAGGAGGAGGAAAGCAAAAGGAAAGACCATCCCATTTTGTGGGGTCCTTGATGCTGTCTGAGCTTGGTTTTTCCTTGCAGACGTTTCATGACCCAACTAGGGGACATCATGTGGGTTAGAAGGGAGGGGGGTGTTTCCGGAGTGGAGGAAGAGAAGGAGGAGGAGGACTGTGGGGCCCTTGGGGCTCTCTGAGTTTGGTTGTTTTGTTGCACACATTTCGTGACCCAACTAGGTAACATCATCAATGTTATAAGAGCAGGATCTGAGGAGCGGAGGGAAGAGGAGGAAGAAGGGGATGAGGAAAAAGATTATGGGGTCCTTGGTGCTCTCTGAACTTGGTTGTTTACTTGCAGATGGTTAATGACCCAACTAGGTAACATCATCAATGTTAGTATAAGAGAAGGAGTGGAGGAGTGGAGGAAGGAAAAGGGGAGGAGAAGGAAGATGTGGTGCTTTCTGAGCTTGATTACCGTATTTGCCGGCGTATAAGACGACTTTTTTGCCCTGAAAAACATGCCTCCAATTGGGGGGGGGGTCGTCTTATACGCCGGGTCATCTTATACGCCGGCAAATAGTAATTGGGAAGCACTACGGCTGCCGCGGCTGAGGCACTTTGCGCACCGTGGAAGCGAATCCCGTGAAGCCGAAAGGAGCAGCCAGCCTTCTCCCAGCTCCCAAGGAAGCGAGGCTCGCACCGCCCGAGCTCCGCTGAGGTATCCGGCTGGGGCTGTCAGGAGTTGTTACCGCTGGCGCGGCTCACGCGGCTTCAGTCCCGCATTGCCTCGGGAAGGGAAGGCAAAACCAGGAGCCGCTGCTGCCATTGCAAAGCGCCGCCGCGGCTCTTCCTTTTTGCCTTTCCCTTCCCGAGGCAATGCGGGACTGGAGCCGCGCGGAGCCGCGCCAGCGGTAACAACTCCTGACAGCCCCAGCCGGATACCTCAGCGGAGCTCGGGCGGTGCGAGCCTCGTTTCCTTGGGAGCTGGGAGAAGGCTGGCTGCTCCTTTCGGGTTCACGGGATTCGTTTCCACGGTGCACAAAAGTGCCTCAAAAAAAAAAAAGTGCAAAAGTGGAAGGCGTGCGGAAGAGGGGGCGAGTATATAACAAACTATATTTTGAGTGGAAATGTTGGGGGGGTCGTCTTATACGCCGGGTCGCCTTATACGCCGGCATATACGGTAGTTACTTGCAGACATTTCATGACCCAATTAGGTAACATCATCAATGCTAGTAGAAGAGAAGGGTTTGAGGAGTGGAGGAAGGAGGAGGAAGGCATGCAAGGAAAGCAGCAGACGCAGCAGAAGTCTTTCTTTCTCTCCCCCAAACTCCACCAAAGATGAGTCTTTGCCGATGCCGCCTCTTGGATCAGGAGGCCTTGCAGAGTCTCAAAGACTCATTTCTGGCGGAGTTTGGGGGAGAGAAAGAAAGACTTTGGCTGCTTTCCTTGTGTGCAGCCAGAAGCAGAAGAAGAAAGAAGCGGAAAGAAGCAGCCCGGTGGCCAGGCCAGGCACCTAGGGCGAGTGAGGCAAGTTTCCCCCCTGCCCTTTCCCCCCTCCCCTCACTACCTCGTGTTGTTCGCAATGCAAGCCTTGTGTTCCCACAGGCCATGTGGGGGGACGCAGCCTTACGTTCCCGTGCAGCCTGGATTAATTGTTTGGGGGGGGTGTGACATTTCTCTGCGGACCGCCAAAATTTTCTCGTGGACCACTAGTGGTTCTCGGGCCCACTGGTTAGCGACCACTGCTTAAAAACACAGAGAAACATTTGAGTGGAAGGATGCAGGATTAGACGGGTTAGGATTTCAACAGTTAAATTCAAACATTTGAATGAAAACCTTTTTATATTTTACTCTTTTGTCCCTGGAATTCATATTTACCCCGCCTGCCTTTGCAGTGGCTGCCAATTAAACCCCATCCACTTAACAAATTATTATTTGTAAATTTGCATTAGTAAATTATTATTATTTTGTAAAGTAACATAATTGGCATATAATAGAGATCAGTTTACTGTTTGGGGAGGAAAAAAGCACACCTTTTGTTGGGTTTATTTGGGATTCCTCTGTAATCTCAGATTAACCCGCCTATTAATTATTACCGTGTTTATCAAACATGTTAGCAAGTTTGCATACTGCCTGATATCAACAAACCTTGTAAATCTTACTCCAGCATGATAAACAGTTGATCTCATTGCTTATTTTGCAATTCATTTACGAGATAAGCTTTCACCTGGGGCCTCCATGCAGGTGTTATATAGCTCGATACCTGTGCTTCGCTTTGAATATGTGGTTGGGCTTAGTTTGTTGTGAGGAAAATAAGGGGGGAAAATTGTGCCTCTGCCTACCAGCATCCATCAGTATTCATCTGGCTAGCATCCTGTCGGTGTGTGAGAGAGTTGAGGGCTGTTTGGAAACTGAAACAGTATTTGCTGTGTGAGCAAGAAGGAGACAGCAAGGAGCCTGGGCATGGCTTAGCTCAACCGTTCTGTACTAAAGCTGCTTAGTGCTATGAAACTAAAACTGAAACTCCTCTCCTCTGCTTTTGTTTTGCATTTGGAAGAGATTTCTCTTCAGGTGGGGAGGGGGAGTAGAACTCCTTAGCATCAGAGCGTGTTAATAATAATAATAATATAGGAAATAGTCTAAATGCTCTGATGGTCATTTCAAAAAATCCTTTCTTAGTGAGCCCCTAGAAGCCAAGAGGAACATAGGTGCCAAATTTCAAGTTTGTAGATTTTACAGTTCTGGAGATTTTGTGATGATGCATGAGTGGCATTTCGCTTTTATACATATAGATTTATTTATTGAATATACAGTATATTAGTTGAATTTACATCCAGCCTTCAGAAGCATGCGATTGTCTGCCTTGTGTTGCTGCCTTTGAAAAAGTTAAGTACAGGCCGTCCTCGACTTAACAACCACAGTTGAGCCCAGAATTTATGTTGCTAAGCGAGACATTGCTTAAGCGAGCTTTGCCTCATTGTTACGACTTTTTGTGGCTCTGTTAAGCGAATCACTGCAGTTGTTAAGCCAGTTGCACGGTTGTTAAGTGAATCGGGCTTCCTCGTTGGCTTTGCTTGTCAGAAGGTCGCAAAAGGGGATTGCAACCGTCATAAATACGAGCCAGTGGCCAAGTTTCTGAATTTTGATCACATGACCATGGGGGAACACTGCAGTGGCCGTAAGTGTGAAAAACGGTCCTAAGTCACTTGCGTCGGTGCCGTGGGCACCTTGAATGGTCAATAAATGAACGGTGGTACGTCGAGGACTGTCTTTAATGCAATTTTTGCCAGTGCCTTTGGGTCATCATGAACAATCAACCCATGGAACAGAAGTTGCCCTCGGAAGTTGTGGGATCGCCATCACTTGAGACCTTCAAGAAGAGATTGGACTGCCATTTGGACCTACAAGGTCCCTTCCAACTCTGATTATCTATCATCTGGTATCATCTTGATAAATAGAACATTTCTGGCGCGCCCCGCTTCCCAAGAAAAATTGTGCTCAAAATGCTTCAGAAGGCTTCACGGAATATCCGTTCCCTCCCCGTTACGACGGTTAGCATTTTTATGAAAAGCAAACAATTTGTGTTTCGCAAGCGTTAAAATAATGGCGCAGAGCTAATGGGAAACCGACGGTGTCAGATCTGGGGCTGGAAGATAAGGGAGGTGTTTGTCAGGGAACACCGATGTGTCATTTCCATTAATGCCATTATGTTTGCGCATAGATCAGGAATATCCTTGTGAGTTACTCTCTGTGGGGATTGGTCTTCCTGTCTGGTCTTTCACGCACATGGAGACCCAAAATAAATTCTTTTTTTTTGAACTTGGGCTGGGGCAAGCACACCTTTGGGTCGTATGGACTTTTGTCCCCTGAAGGAACAGGCTAAAAATCTCTTAGGGCAGTGATTCCCCAGCATTTTGGTGGCCCGGGCCAACGCAGGGTGTGTGTGCGAGTGCCAGGCGTATGCACGCACAATTTCCTTTGTACGAGCGTCGCGTGCATGATCTCCACCTGTGCAAATGGAGCTTAATAGTTAATAGTTAATAGTTAACTTTATTGTCACTGCACCTCGTACAATGAAATTAAATGCCACCTTCAATGTACATTATACATATAAAAACACACATCCTTCACATTCTATACCAGTGTTGGTGAACCTTTTTGGCACTGAGTGCCAAAACAGGACCGTGCACGCGCATGGAGGAGCATTGGAAACCGGAAGAGCAGTTCCCCGGTGTGCATGCTGAGCTTCTGGTCATAAATCACTTTCTTCTGTGCCATGGTAACTTTGAACAGTCATGAAACAAAAGTGTAGTAAGTCGAGGGCCGCCTGTACTTAGAAGCTCACCACATTACAAGCTGAGTAACGGCTCTTTTGCTCATGTTCGAAAGAAGCAATCCCGAACTTATTAATTCCGGAGAGGACGACCAAGCGGACTTCGAACATCCAATCTGTTGCTTTTTCTCCCACGGGCCATAGAAGCGACGGTTTCTTTGAGGAGCACGCGGTTGAACGGAGAGTACAGTCCAACTCCTCTTTCCGCCAGCGAAACACTTTGACAGGAAACTGCCCTCTCTGACCAATTAGAGATAATTTTTGCTGCTTGCCATTCCGCCCTGCCGACCCCGGGCTGCCGTATTAAATCTTAATCAATAACAATGCTTTGGCTAATTGCTCGAAAGTGTTTATATATTGCGTAAACGGCCTGTTTGTAAATGTTGGGTTAGATTAACCAAAGCGGCTAATTACAAAGCCCCCAAATAAACAGGAGGTTTGCTAAAGGCTTCCCATTCGGAGCTAGAAGCAGTCAGCTCTGAAAAACGAGATAATGACATTATAACATCCATCTGTAATGCGGCACGGTTTCTTTTCACAAGGCATGTAAGCATCCTGGCTTTGCCAGAAGTCTGTGCCGTGTGATCGATCTAATGTGATCCAGTCCCCCTGGTATTCAAATGTAATTTAGATGAGTGCTTTTGCTGGGATGCAGTGGGATAACAGTCGTATGTAGGTTGTAATCCACAGGTATATGAAGATTCTCAGTCCTCCAGGTCGTGGTTGTCCCAAAGGTGCATTTTTTTTTTCAAGAGTCCACTGGACTTTCTTGGTTTTCCTTTGAAGACGTTTCACTTCTCATCCAAGAAGCTTCTTCAGCTCTGACTGGCTGGTGGGGAATGGAAGGATTGATACTCCTTGCAGACAGCGGGTCATTTGCATTCCTTTTAGAGCAGGGGTGTCAAACTGGATTTCTTCGAGAAATGGATCAGCATTGTAGTTATCATCCTCTGTGGGCCAGCAGTGGTGGACAGATGCCTCCTATAGCACCCTGCTGGCCAAAATGGGCAAAGTGGCCCATTTTTGGCCCATTTTTGGTTTTCAGTCTGTTTGGGGCCCATTTTTCGGCCATTTTCAGCCCATTTTTAGCGCATTTTTGGTCCATTTTCAGCCCATTTTTCAGCCTGTTTTGGGCCCAGTTTTTGTCATTTTCAGCCCGTTTTTTGGTCTGATTTGGGCCCATTTTTCAGACCGTTTTTGGCTCATTTTTCGGCCCGGTTTCCTTCGGCAGGGTGCTGTTGGAGGCCATGCAGGATGAAAATGAGGTGCAGCCCCCCTGGCTCATTTTAGCAGCCCGAGGCAATGCTGGCTGATCCCTTGATTTCCAGGCCGACCCTGCGGCCTGCATTTAAGTCCCTCACAGTCCAGATCCTGCCTGCGGGCCTTGAGTTTGACACCCCTGTTGTAGAGAGTGGTTGAGGCCACTTGGAGATTCATCTGTGTCCTCAGGGCCACCTGAATGGTGCAAATAGGTGTGGAGCCTTCTTGGGACTACTGAAAGGACTGTGTTGTAGACTGGATGTAAATGGTGTCAATTCCCTCCCTCTCCGTTTAAGGAGGGATATTCAATTTTGAGATAGATGGCCTCTTTGACCCCCTCTTTGAAACCAGCAGTCTTCTCCGTCCTAAATGTGGACTTTGCTGTCTTCCAAAGAGCATCCTTTGTCTTTCAAATGCAGACTGCTGAATCTTATCCTGATGGGTTTGTTGTTCTAGGTTGCGCCGTGAGTTTGTGAAGTGGCTGTTTTGTTTCCCCAGTGAACAGATCTGCTCATGGCTCACGGCGTTGTACTGCATAGGCCACATTGCTCAGTTTGCGACTGAATGTTTTATCCTTGGGGTGGGCAAACTTCTGCCTTAGTGTATTCTTGGGTTTGAAGTGTGCACGTACGCACCCTTCACGTGTGGATGTTATTATGCTTCCCATCCAAGGCGCTTCGGTTAGAACTGAAGAAGCTTCTTGGATCAGACGCGGAAATGTTTTTAAAGAAAACAACAACGAAGAAAGTCCAATTGCCTTTTGCAAAAAGCACCTTTAGCCTTTGAACCACCAAGAAAAGAAACTCGGTTGCCACGATTCAGCTTCAAGGCACCACTTGAGGTGACCAAAAATGCTAGAAATTGGGCTTTAATGGCCTAGGCAGTTTTCTGAAAAGGAGGATTGTTGGCTGGGGATGAATTTTGACAACAGATCTCCCAAGCGATTTGGAGGGCACCAGATTGAAAAAGGCTGGACCACTTAATAGTCCCTTTTCTGTTAGAAACAGAGAGAAAAGTTTTGATATCTCGCAGGGTGTGTGGGCGAAGTGTAACGTTTCCCCACAAGCTGTTTTAAACACGGTGCCTACAGAAATAGAAAACGTCCAGAAATTGGAAGTAATTAACCGATATTTTTTTTTTCAAGAGAAAAAAAAAGTGTGGGTGGGTGGGGGAATTTGAAATATATCGAATAACGAATTTACAACTATCAAGTCATTTTTCTCGTTTCGCGATGTTGTCCTCCGCTGTGTTGAGTGATACAAAAAGCTATAATTTTCCTGGGCGGGTGCGGGAAAAAACTGGAATTGAATTTGAGGGGGAGAAAGACACTGAAACGCTTCCTTAAATAAAATGGTTGCAAAACGAAATTGGTCTATCTTTGGAAAGGCACCAAATCAGGAAACGGCCTGATGTTTCAAAGGTTAAAAGAAGCCAGTCGAAACACAAGAAAATCTCTCCCAAGTCCATGGAAAATAGAAATAAAAAAATGAGAAGGAACAGAGCTTAGTAATTAGCAATCCAGGTTCAGAAAAAATGGACCGATTATTTCATGTAGCAACGGAACCAATCTTAATCTTACGTTTTCTCCATGGACCTTACAAAACTTTTATGGGGTATTTCCCCCCCCCCCCGCCCCCCATGAAAATTATACCTTTTTGGATCTGTTCAACATAGTGGCGGACAACATCCAGAATATCTGTTGTGGTTAGCTGGCAGCAGATGCGGACAGTGGAGGAGAGCGAGGACTCAGATGAGGGGCCAGGACCATCAGGGAATGGACTGCTACCTTCAGAGATTGTGGGGGGGCTGTCAGCAGCGACGAGGAGGTTCCCGAGGAGCCTGTGCCAAGTGCGTGTGTGTGCAGGATTGATCGTAGGAGAGAGCAGTTGCAGCAGCACGGGCGACTCGGGAGTAAGCCTGGCCCTCCCTCAAGAGGGAATTTGTCTTGGTGTAAATACTCTCAGTATACATAAAAGAAAAGAGACATTCGTCAAGAGTCAAGAATCATCAGGTACAACACTTAATGATGGTCATAGGGTACAATAAGCAATCAAATCATACTAGGAAACGGTCACTATAAGTCGTAAGGATACAAACAACAAAGTTACAGTCATACAGTCACAAGTGGGAGGGAATGGGTGATAAGGAGGGATGAGAAGATTAATAGTAATAGTAGTGCAGACTTTGTAAATAGTTGGACAGTGTTGAGGGAATTATTTGTTTAGCAGAGCGATGGCGTTCAGGGGAAAACCGTCCTTGTGTTTATTTGTTCTGGTGTGCAGTGCTCTATAGCGTCGTTTTGAGGGGAGGAGTTGAAACAGTTTATGTCCGGGATGTGAGGGGTCTGTAGATATTTTCACAGCCCTCTTTTGGACTCGTGCAGGATGCAGGTCCTCCATGGAAGGCAGGTGGGTAGTAATTGTTTTTTTTCTGCAGTCCTAATTATCCTCTGAAGTCTGTTTCTGTCCTGTTGGGTTGTAGAACTGTTTACGACAATCCAACAAAGCAGCTCGGGTTAAACTTTTACCTCTCTCTCTCTCTCTCTCTCTCTCTCTCTTTTTTTTTTGGTGGGATGAAAAATGGACCACTTCGTGCAGAACGTTGCCGCTTGAGTTTGACGCTAACTTAAATTTGCTTCCCAGGGAGGGCTGATAAAAAGAGTGGAAGGTAAAGGAGTGTGTCATTTTGCAGCTTTCAAGGAAGCCCACGGCTCATTTTTAATGTTTTTTAATTTTTTTGCAAACCTCGGTTGTGATTATCCTCCGAATGAGCCCCCGGTGTCATATTTTATTTAGAAGCATCTGTAAATGCAACCGCCAGAGCTAAGAATTTGTCAAGAGCTTAACGGGTTTTTGTTTTTTTTCTGGTTGTTTGTTTTAACTATCTGTGTCACACACAACCGCACTTTGGGCAGCATTTGAGTGCCAAATACCTTCTTCAGAACTAGGGTAAGAAGAGGCGGTCGGTCCCAGGACTCGTGGCTTTTTGTGCATGTGGCTTTGGAGGAGAGAGAGAGAGAGAGAGAGAGAGACAGACAGACAGACAGACAGACAGGGAGACAGACGAGAGAGAAAGAGAGAGACAAAGAGACAGAGACAAAAGATTGACAGGATAGATTATTAAAATATATATAATATTTGGTTGTTTCCGGTTGTCGTGTTACAGACGTTCCTGGATTGTTGGTGAAAGTCAGGAGGTTTTAGCTTCAGTTCCTGTTTTTAAAGTCCTCCACTTACGGCCACGATTCAGCCCAGAATTCATGTTGCCGAGGGAAGAATTTGTTAAGTCAGCTTTTGTTCCCTTTTTTAGGACTTTTCTTGTCACGTTGATTTAGTGAACCGCTGCCGTTGTTAAATTAGTAACTCGGTTGTTAAGTGAATCTGGCTTCCCCCATTGACTTGACTTGTTAGAAGGTCGCAAAAGGGGATCACGTGACCCTGGGATGCTGTCACCGTCATAAATGTGAGTCAGTTGCCAAGCGTCCGAATGTAATCCTCCAGACGCTGCAATGGTAATAAGTGTGAAAATGATCATAAGTCACCTTTTCCAGTGCCGTTGTAACTTTGAACGGTCACTAAACAAACTATTGTTAGTCGAGGACTACCTGTAGAAGATCCAGAAAATAGATGGTTATAAGAGTAGCAGGACAAATAGAATTGTAGGGCTGGGAGGTACCTTAGAGGTCTTCTAGTCAAACCCCTGCTCAGGCAGGAGACCCATTTCAGACAAAATGGCCGTCCAATCTCTTCTTCAAAACCTCCAGTGATGGAGCCCCCACAGCTTCTGGAGGCATGTCATTTCATCGATCAATTGTTCTCACGGTCAAAGAAATTCTTCCTTAGTTCTAGGTTGCTAGGTCCAAAGCCACCCAGCCAGCTTTCATGGCTAAGGCGTGGCTAGAACTCCCATCTCCTGGTGATTGGCCCAAAGCCACCCAGCCAGCTTTCATCACTAAGGTAGGATTAGAACTCACATCTTCTGGTAATCGGCCCAAAGCCACCCAGCCAGCTTTCATGGCTAAGACAGGACTAGAACTCCCATCTCCTGGTGATTGGCCCAAAGACATCCAGCCAGATTTGATGCCTAAGGCGGGACTAGAACTCACCATCTCCTAGTGATTGGCCCAAAGTCACCCAGATGGCTTTCATGCCTAAGGCAGGACTAGAACTCACTGTCTCCCAGTTGCTAATTTGGTGCTTTAACCACAGCGAGAGACCCTGTTTGGTGTAGTGAATAATGTAGTGAAAATAGGTGATTTTACCTTGTTCAGCTATAGGAAGAATGACTTCCGAAATTCTTGCCAAGAAAATTGAATTTTATCCAGGTTATTTGCCAGGAATCGGCTGTGACTGGGAACCACAAGCAAGCCAACTAAAACACACAATGTCATTACATTCAAATACCTTTGATCCAGATGTTTTCGTAACATCTTCAATTCCCAAATTGAAAGCACCAGTAGATTGTACCAAAAGTGATTTATCGTTTCTGGCCAAAATAATAAAGCCAAAAAAGGGGGTCTCATTATCATCCAGAGTGGACAGGTAAAAAATGAAGCCAGGGTGGGGATGGCGGGGTGGAGCTGCCCTACTACTTACCTTTGGACAGGTGTAGCCAGGCCTCGCACACCCCGACACCTGCCCTGTTGGCCCATTTCTTCTGCAGCCGGCAAGGTTAGCAAGGCTTTCCTGAAGGCCTCTGGAGCTGAGGACAAAAGCTCTGGATCGATCCAGAGCTCTGTTACCAGATGCAGAGGCCTTCAGGAAAGGCCTGAAGGCCTCTGACAGCGAAAAGGAGACTGGGGCGACACACTCAAGTGAGGTTAGTCAGTGGATGACATCCCCACAAAATAAGATCTGGTGCCTTTTTTTTTTTTTGGTGGCAAAAAAAATTATAAGACAGGGTCTTATTTTTGGGGAAACACCGTATCCGTAGTAATAATGGACTTTGGATGATTCTCCAATTTTTGCATAGAGTAAAGTTAAAGGCTATTGTTAAAGCATTATTGATTATTTGCAAGAACCTAGGGGCAAAGCGTTAAATATTGATAAACCAGAGGTTAAGGATCTTGTAGAATATTATGTAGGTTCCTAATGATCTTAAGATGAGCCTAATCCATCGTCTTTTCCCCCCCTCCATGTTTCTTGGCTATCTCAGGGTGTTGTTGACTATCAACTTCATTATGCTGTCAGTAGAAAAATAATGTAGTTGCAGTTATGCACATGATGTGGGCTTAAGCCCCACTGTTCTGTTTCGATTTAATCTCCGTTCACTTTGTTAATGATCTTATGATGGAAGGAACAAGGCCACCGCTGGTTTTCAGTCTATAGGATGGATGCTTATAATTTGCCTTTTTATCGCTATTACGGAAGGGCCGATCGATATTCTTCGGTGTGGTCCGGATTTAATGCTGCCTTCAACAACGGAGCTGTTATATATTACACATTTGACTCTACCAGGTAGTCCTTGACGTACAGCAGTTCATTTAGCGATCGTTCAAAGTCACAACGGCCCTTTAAAAAAGTGACTCATGGGCGCTTTTCACGCTTAACGAGCGTCACAGCGTCCCCGTGATCAAACTTCAAATACTTGACAACTCATAAGTTATGATGGCTGCACCGTCCTGAAGTCATAGGATCCCCTTTCTGGCAAGATGCACTTAACGAGGGTGTCCCTAACTGAATAACTGCAGCGATCTACTTAACAACGGTGGCAAAATTGTGATAAAATGGGGCAAAACTCACTTAACAACTGCCTCACTGAGCAGTTGGGATTTTTGGGCTGGTATGTGGCTGTAAGTTGAGGACTGACTGTCTTTTTCTTCTTGGTTTTCTTTTCTTTTTTTTAGTTTTATCTTTTTCTTACTGTATACCAGCGATGGTGAACCTTTTTGTTGTGGTGTGCCGAAAGCACGCGTGTGCCGGCACCCACGATGCAATGCGTCCCACCCCCTTGCGCATGTGCATGCAATACGTCCACCCTGCCCCCTTTACCTGCACTGCGCAGGTGATTTTTGGTCCGTTTGAGGCCATTTTCGCCCTCCTGGAGGCTTGAGGGAAGCCTCGGGAGGCTGAAAATGGGCCCGTTTCAGGCCTTCTGGTATTTCTGGCCGAAAATCACCTCAGAGCCACGCGCATGCGCAGTGCAGGTAAGCTAAGCTGGGGCTCACGTGCCGGCACAAATGGCTCTGCGTTCCACTTTAGTATACAGCTGTGGTGGGGAACCTGTGGCACACGTGCCACAGGTTCGCCGTCACAGCTGTATACTAAAGTATAAAAACATGTATTCAAAATTGCTTCCATGTCTTTCAAAGAATTTTCTTATTGGGCTGGAAATTCAGTTTCAGGTTTGGGTTAGCCAGGAAGCAGGTACCAATTCAATACAGGTAGTTCTCGACATACGACCACAGTTAAGCCCAATATTTCTGTTGCTAGGCGAGACAGTTGTTAAATGAACTCTGCCTCATTTTATGATCTGACTTGTCGCAGTTGTTAAGTGAATCACTGCAGTTATTAAGATGGTCGTTAAGTGAATCTGGCTTCCTCCATTTACGTTGCTGGTCAGAAGGTTACAAAAGGGGACCACAGCTGTCATAAGTATGAGTCAGTTGCCAAACATTGGAGTTTTGATCACGTGGCCATGGGGAACGTTGCAATGGTCGTCAGTGTGAAAAATGGCCATGTCGCTTTTTTCAGTGATGTTGTTACTTCAGACGGTCGCTAAATGAACTGTTATAAGCCGAGGACTACTAATATTTCAATTTCCTGGTATCTAAAAACATAGAATACAGGTAATCTTCGACTCACCATTCATTCAGCAACCATTTGAAATCACAGTGGCACTGGAAGAAGTGACTTAGCAGTCGGTTCTCACACTTACGACCATCACAGCATCCCCAGGGTTAATGTGACCCAAATTTGGGTGATCGGCAACCGGCAGGTATAAAATCAATGATCACCTTTTGCCACTTTCCCAGCTGGCTTCCGGACAAGCGAAGTTAATGGAGGAAGCGGAATTAGCTTTAACGACCGCACGTTTCATTTAACAACGGCGGCTATTGGCTTAACGACTGCGGCAAAGAAAGTTGTGAGATCAGCCAGGACTCACTTAGAGTCCACAAAAACTTAGAGTGACTTCATTGTCGCTTTGAACGTAGACTAATTGGCTGTTGTGGCCTGCCGGCGGCTAGCGGAGCTGGCAGTGGAGTCGGACAGTGAGAAGGTTGGGGAGGAACAAGGGCCAGTCGTGGAGTCTGGGGAAAGGCTCTGATGAGTGCTCTGTGTTGGAGGCAGAGATGGGGCCAGGTCCATCTGACAGTTATCAGCTGCCTTCGGAGTTGGACATCAGTGGGGAAGAAGAACAGCTGGAGCCTGTTCCCAGTTTGTGCATGCACAGAGCTGCCAGGAGAAAGGGACAGTTAAGCAACAAGGGTTGACGTGGGAGTAAGGCCACAGGTGGACGCTGAATGGCCCCTCCATAGGGATTAAAAGAGGAGCAAAAGGGGAGGGGTCTTTTGCAGGAAACCATTCGTTCGTTGCAGCCGTGTGAAGATCTGTCTGTGCATCTCAGAGTCTCTGTGCCGAGTCCTTCCTTGTCAGCACTGCATTTGGAAATAGTTACTTGGCAGCTCTCCAGGCGAGATGAGGTCTGTGCTCCTAATCAGACCCTTGAAAGACAGTTTGCCAGGCCTATAAATGGCTGAATGTGAATGCAAGAAATTCACCTTCGTTTCATAAAAGGAGTTTTGCCAGGACAAAGAGTCTGCTTCGTGCCTTTTGGGGAAGCCGAGGTCAGAACATCGGCATGCATTAAAATGAAATTTCCTTGCGGGCCTCCAATGCAGACTGATCCGAATTACAGTCGTAAGTCGAGGACCCACTTTCTCCTTCCTGTCCTGCTTCCTCAAATGGCCACAGGTGTGATGCTCTCTGGGTTGTTCCCTCCCTCCCTCCCTCCCTTCCTGGCACCCCTCTTTGCAAATCCTGCTCCTATCAGTTTCAGCCCGAGTATGTGGCCTGGCTTTTCATCCATTATAAATTATTTTCATTTCAAGATGTCATTTTTGCTTTTCTGTTACAACGGAGATCAAAGTGACACCAGTTTCACAGCTGGTCTTTGCGGTCCTGGACCTGCAAATAATAGGATCCACTTTAATTTGCTGCCGTCTTAGATCTTTTTTTGAAGGCCTTTGGAAGGTTTTGTGCTGCTGATAGATTCCCGTTTCTTTTTTCTTTTTTCAAAAAAACCCCCAACCTCCAAAAATAATAGATATTTTTACGTTTTCCATTGCTGGAGTGTGGGAAGCACGAAACAAGTTCTGTTTTAAATAGAATCATGCATTCGAAAAGCCATTTTTTTGGGAGCGGGGCTCCAATGAAAATTCCAGGGCATCCGTCTGCAGGATAAGCAATTATCATTTTTCTCGAATTTCTGTCATGATGGCTTCTTGCCTGGCAGAAATGCTAAAATCTTACTTTATCATCCTTACGACCCGTGGTCTTGGTGAATAGAATTTCACGAGGAACGGTTATTTTTCAAAGTTTTGCAGGTTGTGGGGTGTGTGTGTGTGTGTGTGTGTACATACACACACACACACACACATATATATATATATATATATATATATATTTGTTTTCTTAAGTTTTCATGGGTACTTACATGTATGGTGTTCGGCTTGGTTCGGGTATTTTCCCACGTCATTGTAGTTCTTTTAAAGTTGTAGCAACGTTTCAGCAGAATCTCATCTGCCATCATCAGGCTTCTGTATTGTGTCCGTCTGTGGGTCAGACTTTTACAGTGGTTTCAGATTTAAATTTGGGGCAGCCTATTGCTGTGCCAGAATGGTTTTTCTTCATCCTGATTGGTTGGGAGTCTTGGTCTGTGTTTATTGGTCTCGGAGTTTGCTGTGTTCTGCTTGATGGGTGTTTCTGATATCTTCTGTCTGTTTTTTGGCTCTTTTTGTATCTTGATTGGCTGGCAGCATTGTGTTACTTTAATGGAGGTCTTTAGTGCAGCTTGGCTTCGGGTAAATGGACGGCTATCATTAGTTAGGAAGCTGGGTTTCATCTGGGTGCCTGGTTGGGGTGTGTTTGAGCTGGAGGTATCAGGGGGGGATCTGTTTGTGCCCAGGTGTTTGCCTGGCTTGTGGTGTGGAGATTTTTTTGTTTGTGAGTGCAGGCTTCCAAATGATTGACAGCCTGGTGGAATCATCTCTTCTGTTCATGCTTTCTGGTCTTTTTTCAATCTCTATGGCTTCTCTGATGACTCTGTGGCTAGGGTTTTCCATAGTGGCCAGGGTTTTGGTGCCATTGAAGTTGATGCTATGACCTGTAGCTTCCATGTGTTGGACTAGTGAGGAAGTGTGTTCCAGCTTTTTGACTGCATTTTTGTGTTCATCCAGGCGGGTACTTATTCTTCTATTGGTCTGTCCAATGTATGTGGCCGGGCATGATGCACAGGGGACTTCGTATACGCCTTGGTTTTCCAGGTCAATTTTATCTTTGGGGTTGCTAAGGATGGCTGCTATTTTTCATACCACTTCTTGGAAATGATCAAAGATCTACACGTGGAGCAAGAAGATCTGCTTGTAAGTTTTGACGTGGTTTCCCTATTCACTCAAGTCCCGATAAAAGAGACCCTTGAAATCATCAAAAATAAATACCAACCAGCCAAACACCTCATGGAACTAACAGAACACTGCTTAACCAACACATATTTCATATACAAAGGACAAAGATACAAACAAATAGAAGGAGCCCCCATGGGATCACCACTGTCACCTGTCATTGCTAACCTGTTCATGGAAGAATTCGAATCCAGAGCCCTGGCCAATGCCATCCTCAAACCCAAACTATGGTTAAGATACATCGATGACACATTCGTGATTTGGCCCCATGGACAAGAAAACCTAAACAATTTCCTAACACACCTAAACAGCGCACACCCCAAAATCAAGTTCACCATGGAAACAGAAACAAACAAACAACTACCATTCCTAGATGTACTAATCTACAAAAAACAGATGGCACACTAGGACACACCATATACCAGAAGAAAACACACACCAACCGCTACCTCAACGCCCAATCCCACCACCACCCAGCACAGATAAACTCCGTGGCTAAAACACTAATTACCAGAACCAAACACCTGGCAGACAAGACACACATTAAGGCTGAACTATGCACCCTGACTAAAGTACTGACAGCCAACGGCTTCCACAAAAGCAAAATCACCAGCTTGATCCACAAAAACACACTGAAACATAATAGAGACCCAGAAGATGAACAGACCTATGGAACAGCTGTCCTGCCCTACATAAGAGGTACTACAGACAAAATTAGTAAGGTACTACACAGACATCACATCAGGACTGCCTTCAAAACAGACAGAAAAATAGCAGCCATCCTTAGCAACCCCAAAGATAAAATTGACCTGGAAAACCAAGGCATATACGAAGTCCCCTGTGCATCATGCCCGGCCACATACATTGGACAGACCAATAGAAGAATAAGTACCCGCCTGGATGAACACAAAAATGCAGTCAAAAAGCTGGAACACACTTCCTCACTAGTCCAACACATGGAAGCTACAGGTCATAGCATCAACTTCAATGGCACCAAAACCCTGGCCACTATGGAAAACCCTAGCCACAGAGTCATCAGAGAAGCCATAGAGATTGAAAAAGACCAGAAAGCATGAACAGAAGAGATGATTCCACCAGGCTGTCAATCATTTGGAAGCCTGCACTCACAAACAAAAAAATCTCCACACCACAAGCCAGGCAAACACCTGGGCACAAACAGATCCCCCTGATACCTCCAGCTCAAACACACCCCAACCAGGCACCCAGATGAAACCCAGCTTCCTAACTAATGATAGCCGTCCATTTACCCGAAGCCAAGCTGCACTAAAGACCTCCATTAAAGTAACACAATGCTGCCAGCCAATCAAGATACAAAAAGAGCCAAAAAACAGACAGAAGATATCAGAAACACCCATCAAGCAGAACACAGCAAACTCCGAGACCAATAAACACAGACCAAGACTCCCAACCAATCAGGATGAAGAAAAAACCATTCTGGCACAGCAATAGGCTGCCCCAAATTTAAATCTGAAACCACTGTAAAAGTCTGACCCACAGACGGACACAATACAGAAGCCTGATGATGGCAGATGAGATTCTGCTGAAACGTTGCTACAACTTTAAAGAACTACAATGACGTGGGAAAATACCCGAACCAAGCCGAACACCATACATGTAAGTACCCGCGAAAACTTAAGAAAACAAATATCAAACCTCTACGGGGAGGAAATAAACAGCCAGATCAAAACCTACGAGAAACTGGAAATTAAAAGAGCAGGAATACTATGTGACCTCCAATTCCTACGCAGCTGCAGAGACAACAATACTACACCAACCTGCTTCAAATTAACATTTCATCAAAGCACAGCAGCCACTAAACGTATCCTGAAAAGAACTGAAATGGCTTTACTACGGGCGAGCTCCACAGTAAGAGATTCCGATTAGATCAGTTAAACAAAGATTTGCTAGCACTACACCTGGAACTGAGCAGCAAAATCCACCCTCTACTTTGGGACAAGATAAAACAACTTACAACTTGGAGAGCTGATTCTGAAGGTATTTACAAACAGGAAAAATTATTGAAAAAATTAAAGAAATTAGAACATGACAAGAAAACCCCAACAACTCACAACAACACCTGAAACAATTAGTGCACAACGTTTCCAACAGAGAACTCACCAAAACAGAAACAGATGTTCTAACCAAAGGATTCAATTATGCTATAGCACCCCAAAAAATCCCCACAGAATCCATCATATGTGCAGTAGAATCCAGCCTAACTAAATTAAATACAGATGAAGCTGATAAAATAAGACACCAAGTTACCAATATCCTATGCACAAGCAAGCCACCCAAAAGCAACTTACAGAAAAATGAAATTAAAGCACTACAAACCCTGAAAAGAGATAGCAGCATAATCATCCTCCCAGCAGACAAAGGAAATGCCACTGTAGTAATGGACAGAAAGACTACGAAACAAAATTGACAGACCTACTCCAAGACTCCACATACAAACCCATAAACACAGACCCAACCACATATCTGGAAAAATTAACCAAGAAGAAAATTATAACCAGCCACATAAGCAAAGAGATCCAACACACGATTATACCCAGAGAGAAATCTTCCAGATGCCCCAAACTATACGGCCTCCCAAAAATACACAAAGAAGGCATACCTCTCAGACCCATAGTCAGCTCCAGAGGAGCACCACTACAAAACCTAGCCAAATACCTAGCAAAGCAGCTACAGCCCCATGCTGAAACAGCAGCTTCACATGTACAAAACTCATACCACTTCTTGGAAATGATCAAAGATCTACACGTGGAGCAAGAAGATCTGCTTGTAAGTTTTGACGTGGTTTCCCTATTCACTCAAGTCCCGATAAAAGAGACCCTTGAAATCATCAAAAATAAATACCAACCAGCCAAACACCTCATGGAACTAACAGAACACTGCTTAACCAACACATATTTCATATACAAAGGACAAAGATACAAACAAATAGAAGGAGCCCCCATGGGATCACCACTGTCACCTGTCATTGCTAACCTGTTCATGGAAGAATTCGAATCCAGAGCCCTGGCCAATGCCATCCTCAAACCCAAACTATGGTTAAGATACATCGATGACACATTCGTGATTTGGCCCCATGGACAAGAAAACCTAAACAATTTCCTAACACACCTAAACAGCGCACACCCCAAAATCAAGTTCACCATGGAAACAGAAACAAACAAACAACTACCATTCCTAGATGTACTAATCTACAAAAAAACAGATGGCACACTAGGACACACCATATACCAGAAGAAAACACACACCAACCGCTACCTCAACGCCCAATCCCACCACCACCCAGCACAGATAAACTCCGTGGCTAAAACACTAATTACCAGAACCAAACACCTGGCAGACAAGACACACATTAAGGCTGAACTATGCACCCTGACTAAAGTACTGACAGCCAACGGCTTCCACAAAAGCAAAATCACCAGCTTGATCCACAAAAACACACTGAAACATAATAGAGACCCAGAAGATGAACAGACCTATGGAACAGCTGTCCTGCCCTACATAAGAGGTACTACAGACAAAATTAGTAAGGTACTACACAGACATCACATCAGGACTGCCTTCAAAACAGACAGAAAAATAGCAGCCATCCTTAGCAACCCCAAAGATAAAATTGACCTGGAAAACCAAGGCGCATACGAAGTCCCCTGTGCATCATGCCCGGCCACATACATTGGACAGACCAATAGAAGAATAAGTACCCGCCTGGATGAACACAAAAATGCAGTCAAAAAGCTGGAACACACTTCCTCACTAGTCCAACACATGGAAGCTACAGGTCATAGCATCAACTTCAATGGCACCAAAACCCTGGCCACTATGGAAAACCCTAGCCACAGAGTCATCAGAGAAGCCATAGAGATTGAAAAAGACCAGAAAGCATGAACAGAAGAGATGATTCCACCAGGCTGTCAATCATTTGGAAGCCTGCACTCACAAACAAAAAATCTCCACACCACAAGCCAGGCAAACACCTGGGCACAAACAGATCCCCCTGATACCTCCAGCTCAAACACACCCCAACCAGGCACCCAGATGAAACCCAGCTTCCTAACTAATGATAGCCGTCCATTTACCCGAAGCCAAGCTGCACTAAAGACCTCCATTAAAGTAACACAATGCTGCCAGCCAATCAAGATACAAAAGAGCCAAAAACAGACAGAAGATATCAGAAACACCCATCAAGCAGAACACAGCAAACTCCGAGACCAATAAACACAGACCAAGACTCCCAACCAATCAGGATGAAGAAAAAACCATTCTGGCACAGCAATAGGCTGCCCCAAATTTAAATCTGAAACCACTGTAAAAGTCTGACCCACAGACGGACACAATACAGAAGCCTGATGATGGCAGATGAGATTCTGCTGAAACGTTGCTACAACTTTAAAAGAACTACAATGACGTGGGAAAATACCGAACCAAGCCGAACACCATACATGTAAGTACCCGCGAAAACTTAAGAAAATATATATATATATATATATATATATATATATATATATATATATATATATATATATATATATATATATATATATATAAATGTGTATATGTTTTCTGAGAAGCACAGAGCCGAAGACACAAGCCTGAAGATGATGAATGAGACTTCATCGAAACGTTGCCTAGATACTTCCAATCTTACGCGGGAGAAAACCGAATAACCAAAGATCCAAATATGTGTGTGTGTGTGTGTGTGTGTGTATGTATATATATATAAAAGCACAACTAAGTTTTTGCAGGTATTTATATGTATGGTATTCAGCTTTGTTCGGGTATTTTCCACATCATTATAGTTGTGCTTTTAAAGTTGTAGTGACAGAATCTCATCTACCAAGCCTCATCTACCAGAACGTCGCTACAACTTTAAAAGCACAACTATAATGATGTGGGAAAATACCCGAACATAGCTGAATACCATATACATACATGCATACATACATACATCCGTACTTCACTACAAAACTATGTGGTCAGGCTTAGTTTTTGGAGGATATTTTTATATCTCTTTCTTCCTTGGTTTTAGCAGACATGGACGCAGCACAGAACAGGGCAAAAAAAAGGTGGTTTTTTTGCAGCAAATAATGTCTTTGGTGTCCTGACATCCTTGTAAAAAACATAATGTAAAATAAGACCTGGGAGACAATTGCTCTCATCCACGCCGGTGGCATAATGACAGATGAGTAGAGATGATCTCTTCAGCCTGACAGATATTTATTAAAAATAGATGGGATTATATCTGGCTTGCTATCGCCAAGTTGTCTTTAGCTCTTTAGGTGATGGAGAATTTGGAAAAAATAATGATAATTCAGATTTCTCATACATACACGAGTAGTCCTCGATTTACTGTGATGGATGCAAGTCACCCATACATCCGACCCCCTTTATGACCCTTACCGCAATGGTCGTTAGGAGTGGTACGGAGGCCTAGAGGTGGAGCTCTGGCCTCACAATGAGGAGGCTGTGAGTTCGATTCCAGGTAGAGGCAGATATTTCTCTCTCTGGGTGCGATGAGAATAGATCTGCTGAACAAAACTCCGTATTGGCGACAGGAAGAGCATCCGGCCAGTAAACGCTCAGCTCCATTCAGTTGCCCAGACTTCGCCCGCAAGGGATTATGGGGGTTGTAACGTGACTCTGAGGTGTTTGCAAATGCTAGCACATCACCTCAGAGGAGATGTTGACCTTCAGAACCAGGTCGCAAATGTCCTTGGGCAGGTCAGTCATAACTCGGAACAGTTCCTCAGTGGCCAGTCGTAAGTGGAGAAGTATCTGCATGTTTTGCCACTTAATTTAAAAATAAAATTTAGTAGACATACCGATTGTCCTTGACTTACAGCCATTTGTCTAGGGATCGTTCAAAGTTACAACCTCACTGGAAACAGTGACTTATGACCATTTTTCTCATTTCACGACCGTTGCAACACCCCCCCATGGCACATGTTCAAGATTCAGCTCCCTATTTAGGACGATTGCACTGTCCCGGGGGTCACGTGATCCCCTTTTGTGACCTTCTGACAAGCAAAGTTCAATGGAGAAAGCCAGATTCACTGAACAACTGTGTTACTAACTCAACAACTGCAGTGATTCACTTAACAACAGTGGCAAGAAAAGTGGTAAAAAGAGGGCAAAACTCAACAACTGTCTCACTTAGCAGTAGATTTTGACTCAATTCTGGTTGTAAGTTAAGGAATATGAATACATATATATG